>NC_141006.1:961188-1289317 GCF_052327205.1 Somniosus microcephalus | reverse complement strand
AAGGGCCCTTTGGTGTGAGTTAGATTACTGGTGTATGGGCCTTGCTTTAATGTGAGTTAGATTACTGGTTTAAGGGCCTTGCTTTAGTGTGAGTTAGATTACTGGTGTAAGGGCCCTTTAGTGTGAGTTAGATTACTGGTGTAAGGGCCCTGCTTTAGTGTGAGTTAGATTACTGGTGTATGGGCCTTGCTTTAGTGTGAGTTAGATTACTGGTTTAAGGGCCTTGCTTTAGTGTGAGTTAGATTACTGGTGTAAGGGCCCTTTAGTGTGAGTTAGATTACTGGTGTAAGGGCCCTTTAGTGTGAGTTAGATTACTGGTGTAAGGGCCATTTTTGATTTCTGCACTGATTTTAATTGATTGTGTTTAGGCTGGATTGCTCTGTGATACCATCACTGATACTTTTATGTTAAACAATGAATTGTTTTTTGTATCACTGTTATTTTAGTATAATTTGCATTCAGCGCTTTTAAACTTTCAGCCCCTTTAATCATAAGTTGTGAACAACTTAAACGTAGGGAATGTGGTGCTGGGAAGTTGTTTTATTACCTTAATGTCCATGAACAACAAAATACAAGATTAGTGTAAAATGTACAATCATCAACAGGCATGTACCCCATGTGAAAATAGCATCATCTTTATTTACACCCCGACTCTCCTTGCTCACTCGGCGCCACCTCCTACTCCCTCATCTGTAGTTACCTTGAAGTACCACCCGAGGGCCAGGCTGGCAGGAGGTGGATGGCTCCTCGTGCTGAAGGGTCCTGGGACTGAGGTGGTCCTCAGCTCCTGACAGTGAGCCACTGCTGGCTGCGTCACTGGAGGGAGCTCCTGGGAAGCCTGGTCTCGCCCACCACCCACCTGGTAAGCCTGGTCTCGCCCACCACCCACCTGGGAAGCCTGGTCTCGCCCACCACCCACCTGGGAAGCCTGGTCTCGCCCACCACCCACCTGGGAAGCCTGGTCTCGCCCACCACCCACCTGGTAAGCCTGGTCTCGCCCGCCACCCACCTGGGAAGCCTGGTCTCGCCCACCACCCACCTGGGAAGCCTGGTCTCGCCCACCACCCACCTGGGAAGCCTGGTCTCACCCACCACCCACCTGGGAAGCCTGGTCTCGCCCACCACCCACCTGGGAAGCCTGGTCTCGCCCACCACCCACCTGGGAAGCCTGGTCTCGCCCACCACCCACCTGGGAAGCCTGGTCTCGCCCACCACCCACCTGGGAAGCCTGGTCTCACCCACCACCCACCTGGGAAGCCTGGTCTCGCTCAACACCTGCAAGTAAGGCAGGCCTTCCGAGATGCAAAGAAGAGATGCAGACTTGGCAGTCACACCTGCCAATTGCCGTAGAGTCTGGGAGATTGTCCTTGGACCTGTACTTACCAACGATGTTCATCAAACATCCTCTTTCTCAGGCAAGAGCCCATGAGCTCTGTGTACCACGACTGATTCAATCGATAGCCTCCGATGGGAAGAGGACACATCCTCGCCCACCTCTGTGCTGGAAGATCCTGTCAGTGACATTTTTTGAACCTCACGGTGCACATTTTCCTGGGTAGAGCTCCCTGGACTTGTGCCTGCAGAAGGCTTTGGACATCCTGGGCTTGCCTTGCCCTATCACTACAGGTGATGCTGCGGCCAGTGGAATATTTCTGATGCCAGATGAGTACATTAACACCCATAATCTCACCCTGGCAGCCCAAAGCATAACCAAATCATGACCTTCCACCCCCTCGTCCATCTCTCCTTCATCCCGAGGGGAGCATGTCCATCCTTCCCTGCTGACACATGGGGCCTCCAATGGCAGGAGAGGGTCTCTGAGGAGGAGGAGGAAAACCAGAGACATGGAGCAGCAGGAGGAGAGCAGACATGATTCCAGAGTGCTTAAACTGCAATAACATATACATAATCTAGCATAGTGGCTAAAATATATTAGTGTATATCTAATTACAAACAACAAATATGTAATTTAAAGCAGTACAGGTATACAAGATTTGGTTTTGAGTTATGTTTGTGTTGTATTTTTAAACAGAGTAAATTCACAGAGGTATTTTTTAAAAGCCACAGCTGCAGACATTGAAGGTGTATAAGAGCAAGTTGAGTCAGTTTGTGGAGTGTCACAGCTCGTACTGATGCGACGAGGGTCAAATGTCACATCCCAGTATATAAAAGACCTCTTCTGTCTGTCTGTCTGTCCGTTCTCTATACGTTCGAAAGTTATAGAGCGTACCTACACGCGCGTCACATCAAAAGAAAGCTTACGATTACGGACCGGTCATAGGCGTATTTACTTTTCCGTCAGACAAAAATCGTGCCAACGGTATCCAAAAAACGTTCAAAATTCCGCTCATTAAATGGGAAAAGTTCCGCTCATTTGCTCATTAGCATTGAGTGATGTGAAGGTTGACCAATCGTACGGTCGAGCGACCTGACAGTTGACTGACGGTTGACCAATCGCTGCGTCACGGGGGCGGGTTCATTGCTCGTGCGGGCAGGCCATCCTACAGTTGAGTGTTGAGTGACTTGACGATTGACCAATCGTACAGTTCAGTGACCTGACAGTTGACCGTGTGTGGGCGGGCCTTATCATTCTGAACCGAGGTGAGTGGCCGCCATCTTGATTCTTCACGATTTTTTTCCCACACTTTCTGTGTGTTAGGGAACTAAGGAAAATAACAATTTATTTGAGTTTTAAATTGTATTTAGCAACAGTAGGAAATGAAGTGATCCCCTGCCCTTCGCCCGGAGGCTCGCCTACTTTGACGGCCATTTCAAGCGGCTGTGCCGGCGCCGGGCGCGGCCTAGCAGCCCGGGAAGCCTGGGCCTTGAGTTGCGGGCCGTGCCGGGAGCCGCCGCGCACAAAACTTCCCCGCGGCGTCAACAGCCCCGCCCCAGAGCCCGACCCAAAGCCACCAGGTCACCGGCCGCGGCGGGCCATGCCGGGAGCTGCCGCGCACAAAACGTCCCCGCGGCGTCAACAGCCCCGCCCCAGAGCCCGACCCAAAGCCACCAGGTTACCGGCTGCGGCGGGCCGTGCCGGGAGCTGCCGCGCACAAAACTTCCCCGCGGCGTCAACAGCCCCGCCCGAGAGCCCGACCCAAAGCCATCAGGTGAGTGGCCGCGACGGCCCAGTCTCTCTCTCTCTCTCACACTCCCAATCTCTCTCTCTCACACTCCCAATGTCTCTCTCTCTCACACTCCCAATGTCTCTGTCTCACACTCCCAATCTCTCTCTCACACTCCCAATCTCTCTGTCTCTCACTCCCAGTCTCTCTCTCTCTCACTCCCAATCTCTCTCTCTCACTCCCAATCTCTCTCTCACACTCCCAAACTCTCTCTCTCACTCCCAGTCTCTCTCTCTCACGCTCCCAATCTCTCTCACACTCCCAGTCTCTCTCTCTCACACCCATTCTCTCTCTCATACTACCAATCTCTTTCTCTCACACTCCCAATCTCTCTCTCTCTCACACTCCCAATCTCTCTCTCACACTCCCAGTCTCTCTCTCTCTCTCTCTCTCACTCCCAATCTCTCTCTCTCACACTCCCAGTTTCTCTCTCTCACACTCCCAATCTCTCTCTCTCTCACACTCCCAGTCTCTCTCTCTCACTCCCAATGTCTCTCTCTCTCACACTCCCAATCTCTCTCTCTCACACTCCCAATCTCTCTCTCTCTCACACTCCCAGTCTCTCTCTCTCTCACACTCCCAATCTCTCTCACACTCCCAATCTCTCTCTCTCTCACACTCCCAATCTCTCTCTCTCTCACACTCCCAGTCTCTCTCTCTCTCTCTCTCTCTCACTCCCAATCTCTCTCTCTCACACTCCCAGTTTCTCTCTCTCACACTCCCAGTCTCTCTCTCTCTCTCACACTCCCGGTCTCTCTCTCTCTCTCTCACTCCCAATCTCTCTCTCTCTCACACTCCCAATCTCTCTCTCTCTCACGCTCCCAGCCTCTCTCACGCTCCCAGTCTCTCTCTCACGCTCCCAGTCTCTCTCACACTCCCAGTCTCTCTCACACTCCGTCTCCCTCTCTCTCTCTCTCTCTCACACACACACTCCCACTCTCTCTCTCACACACTCCCAGTCTCTCTCTCTCTCTCACACTCTCTCTCTCTCTCACACTCCCAGTCTCTCTCTCTCTCTCACACACTCTCTCTCTCTCCTTCCCTCTCTCTCTCTCCTTCCATCCATCTCTCTCTCTCTCTCCTTCCCCCTCTCTCTCTATCTCCTTCCCTCTCTCTCTCTCTCCTTCCCTCTCTCTCTTCCCCCCCAGTCGCTCCCTCTCTCTCTTCCAACAACATGCCCTCAAAAAAGCCTCGGCACCGCCGGGCACCCCCAGCTAGTCTATATATATAAAAGGATCGATCTGTCTGTCTGTCCTTCCGTCTGTCTGTCCGGCTTGTTCACACATTATACAAAAAACCTTCAAAATTCCACTCATTATCCACTCATTAGCATTGATTGACTGATGTCAAGGTCGACCAATCCTGTGCCGTCATGATTGACCAATCCTACAGTTCAAGTCACCTCATTCGTTGACCAATCGGTGTGTGTGTGGGCAGGGCTAATCGTTTTCATCTCAGGGATCTGGCAGCCATTGCCTCAAGCTAAAAGCCCCATTACTCAACCTAAAAATATGCTCATCGAGGTTAGTATCTTATTTTTTTTCAAAAAGATTTGCCAAAAATGTTTTATAAGTACTTTAACTTTCATCTTTGAAGGTATTAAAAGCTACAAATGTTTAGGTTAAAAAACAGTGCAAAACGGGCCTAGGCTTCTCCAACTGCCGACAGCCCAAATCCAGTCCCAGGCTTCCGGCCCACACATCCTCAGGCCCAAAAAAGCCCTGGAAACTGCTGACAACCCAAATCCAGTCCCAGGCTTCCGGCCCACACATCGACCAGGCCCGAGAGGGAGGACAGACAGGGGCAAGGAGACCGCGCAGCCCAAAATTGCCCTCGCACCGCGGGGCTCCCCTGCTAGTTATGAATATAGCAGGAGATACTTTCTTTCAGCCTGCAACCCACAGGGAAGGAGAGGCAGCCAATTTAACAATAGTCTGCAGGCAAATCACTAATTGAGCAAGAAATCAGCGGGATAGACACACAGAAATACCAGGAGAAGAGAGACACGGGGCAGTCTGCAGTTAGATAGGCCTGGGGCAGGAGCTGGGCTGATGAAGAGAAACTCGTTCATCTCAGGTATTTGTAGCCCAGCAAAGTAAACCGCAGCTAATCTGAGCTGTTTCTGGGACCATTAAGCAGTAGTTGTGGTAAACCACTGTTTGTATTCCACTGTGTACATGCCTGGACATGCCTCGGCTGACTCCTCCCACAAGTCCTAGTATAAAGGTGACTGCTCCCCAGCCCCTTTGTATTTCTGGACCGGTCGACCACTCGAGGCAGACCTTCATTCTTTTGTTAATAAAAGCCTTTAGTTACTCTCTTAACTCTCAGTCTTTTATGAGTAATTGATAGCGCATCAATTTTATTAACAAAATTTTTACAATGGAGAAGATCCTCACACCAGCATGCCTGGACTTAGATCATCGGGAGGCGGACTCATCCACCAAGTTTACTCACTGGCTTAAGTGTTTCGAAAAATTCCTGACCGCCTCCGCAGCAATCAAATCGGACGAGGACAAACTGGATGACCTGACCTCCAAAGTGAACCACCGAGTGTACTCGGTCATCCAAGACGCGACCTCGTACGCGGACGCTATCAAGCTCCTCAAGGACCAGTACACGCGCCCAGTGAACGAAGTGTACGCCAGGCACCTTCTGGGGAGTCGTAAACAACAACCTGGGGAATCGACCGTGGAATACCTTCAGGCACTGTCTGTGCTTGGCCGGGCCTGTGGTTGTAAGGGTGTAAAGGCCGCCGTGTACACAGAGGAACTTATCCGGGATGCTTTTGTAGCGGGCCACAGATCCAATTACACCCAACAGCGACTGTTGGAGCAGAGTGACCTCGACCTCAACAAGGCCTCTGAACTCGCACTATCATTGGATGCAGCCTACCGGGGCATGGATGCCGCGGGGAATGACAGCCTGGGACACGGTAGGACCGCCTCATAGCGCTGTGCCACCCCAGCCACACCCCAGCAACGGCCCAACTACCGCAGCAGTGTCCCAAGGTCAGACAGCAGTGCCCCAAGGCCAGAAATGCTACTTCTGTGGCCAGGCAAAACACCCCAGAGCGCGCTGCCCGGCGAAAAACGCGATCTGCTCGGGCTGCGGGAAGAAGGGACACTACGCTAACGTCTGCAGGGCCAAAGCCACCCCGAACCCCAGCAGCGCCGCGTGTGGGCCATGCGGGCCGCCATCTTGGGCCTCCCCGGCCATGTGCGAACCACCGGTACAGCAGCCATTTTGGACGCCTCCAGCCACATGGGGATCATGGACGCCGCCATCTTGGATGACAGCCGGAACGCAGCAGGCCCCCAACACCGCCTCATCTGATACCCGCAGCGACACACCGACCCCTTTGCTGGCATCCGTTACACTGGACCAAGCGAGACCGCACCAGCTGGCCAGCTCCACAATGGACATTAAGGTAAATGGCCACGATACAATCTGCCTTTTTGACTCTGGGAGCACGGAGAGCTTCATCCACCCCGACACGGTGTGGCGTTGCTCTCTCCCAGTCCTGCCTGCGCACCAGCGGATTTCTATGGCCTCCGAGTCCCAGTCGGCGGACATCGGCGGCTACTGCATAGTGACACTCGTAGTAGACGGGACCGTGTACGATCATTTTAAACTTCTGGTCCTGCCCGACCTCTGCGCTGCCGTCCTGCTGGGGTTAGATTTTCAGTGCCACCTTAAAAGTGTTACGATGGCGTACGGTGGACCCCTACCCCCACTCACAGTCCGCAGCCAGCAGCTCCCAAATTGCCCGCCGCGCCCCAGGTGCAACCTCTCCACACTCAGAGTCACCCCCCCCCCCACTGTTTGCTAACCTCACCCCCGACTAAGCCCATCGCCACAAAGAGCAGGCGATACAGTGCCGGGGACAGGGTTTTCATTAAAACCGAAGTGGAGCGGCTCCTGAAGGAAGGGATTATTGAGGGCAGCACTAGCCCCTGGCGAGCCCAGGTTGTGGTCGTTAAGACCGGCGAGAAGCAGCGCCTGGTCATCGACTACAGCCAGACAATAAATCGCTACACCCTGCTGGACGCCTACCCACTCCCCCGCATAGCTGACATAGTCAACCAGATCGCGCAGTACCGCGCCTTCTCGACCATTGACCTGAAATCAGCGTACCACCAGCTCCCTATCCGCCCTGAGGACCGCCAGTATACTGCCTTTGAGGCAAATGGCAGCCTCTATCACTTCCTTAGGGTTCCCTTTGGCGTCACCAACGGGGTCTCCGTCTTCCAAAGGGAGATGGACCGGATGGTAGATCAAAATGCGCTGCAGGCCACTTTCCCATATCTGGACAATGTGACCATCTGCGGCCATGACTTGCAGGACCATGACGCAAACCTCGAAAAATTCCTCCGCACCGCCCAACTCCTGAACCTGACATATAACAAGGAGAAGTGCATATTCCGCACAAACCGCCTCGCCACCCTTGGCTGTGTTGTGGAACACGGAGTCATCGGCCCCGACCCCGACCGGATGCGTCCCCTTATGGAACTCCCACTGCCCCACTGCCTCAAGGCCCTGAAGAGGTGCCTAGGGTTTTTCTCCTATTATGCCCAGTGGGTCCCCTACTATGCGGACAAGGCCCATCCGCTGATCAAGTCCACCTCTTTTCCCTTGACGGCAGAGGCCCGCTTAGCCTTCCACCGTATCAAGGAAGACATTGCCAAAGCCACCATGCACGCAGTGGATGAATCCATCCCCTTCCAGGTGGAAAGCGACGCGTCCGACTTTGCCCTGGCCGCTACCCTCAATCAGGCGGGGAGACCCGTGGCCTTCTTTTCACGAACCCTCCAAGGCCCGGAGACCAGACACTCCGCTGTTGAGAAGGAGGCCCAGGCGATTGTGGAGGCTGTGCGTCATTGGAGGCACTACCTGGCCGGAAAACGATTTACCCTGCTCACTGACCAACGTTCAGTTGCTTTCATGTTTAACAACAAGCAGAGGGGCAAAATCAAAAATGACAAGGTCTTGAGGTGGAGAATCGAACTTTCCACCTACAATTACGAGATCCTGTACCGGCCCGGGAAGCTCAATGAACCCCCGGATGCGCTATCGCGTGGCACCTGCGCCAGCGCGCAGATCGATAGACTGCGGGCCCTCCACAATGACCTCTGCCACCCGGGGGTCACCAGGTTCTTCCACTTCATCAAGGCCCGCAACCTGCCTTACTCTATTGAGGAGGTCAGGACCATGACCAGGAACTGCCAAGTCTGCGCTGAGTGCAAACCGCACTTTTATAGCCCAGACAGGGCCCACCTGATAAAAGCCACTCGCCCCTTCGAGCGCCTGAGCGTTGATTTTAAAGGGCCTCTCCCCTCCTCCGATCGCAATGTGTACTTCCTCAATATTATTGATGAGTACTCCCGTTTCCCGTTCGCCATCCCCTGCCCGGACATGACCAGTGCCACGGTCATTAAATGTCTGAACGACCTCTTCACCCTGTTCGGTTTCCCCAGCTATATCCATAGCGACCGGGGCTCATCGTTTATGAGCGACGAACTCCGTCAGTACCTGCTAACTAGGGGTATTGCCACAAGCAGGACCACCAGTTACAACCCCCGGGGGAACGGACAGGTGGAAAGAGAAAATGTGACAGTTTGGAAGGCCGCCCTGCTAGCCTTAAAGTCCAGGGGCCTTCCAACCTCCCGCTGGCAGGATGTGCTCCCCGATGCGCTCCACTCTATTCGGTCACTGCTCTGCACTGCCACTAACGCCACCCCTCATGAGAAAATGTTTGTCTTCCCAAGGAAGTCCACATCGGGGACATCGCTACCGCCATGGCTGACGTCCCCAGGGCCGGTCCTACTGAGAAGGCACGTGAGGACCCATAAAACGGACCCCCTGGTCGAGAGGGTCGACCTCCTCCACGCCAACCCCCAGTATGCTTACATTGCATACCCGGACAGGCGGGAGGACACAGTCTCCATAAGAGACCTTGCACCCTCGGGGGCCGCAGTAACCCACTACTCACTACCACCACCCCCCCACGATCCGATATCCAGCCCCAGCAGACGGCAGGCCTGGGCCCCGCGACCCACTCGACATCTACGAGGACGACACGCCTGTGCCACAGCCTACGCGGGACTCGACGCCGGAAGCTCCACTACCCCTGCCGTCGCCACGCCGATCACAGCGGCAGACAAGACCTCCGGAGAGACTCCAATACACTAACTTTTAATACACTTCACCCCACCGGACTCAATTTTAAACAAGGGGTGAATGTGGTAAACCACTGTTTGTATTCCACTGTGTACATGCCTGGACATGCCTCGGCTGACTCCTCCCACAAGTCCTAGTATAAAGGTGACTGCTCCCCAGCCCCTTGGTATTCTGGACCGGTCGACCACTCGAGGCAGACCTTCATTCTTTTGTTAATAAAAGCCTTTAGTTACTCTCTTAACTCTCAGTCTTTTATGAGTAATTGATAGCGCATCAGTAGTCCATGTGCCAGTCTGGGGTATACGACACCAGATAGGGGAATCCCTATAATCAGTGTATTACAGACTACTATTGAACACTATAGAAAGAATTTGCTTTGTGAATCAAGTTTATAAAAGATAGTATCCCCGATTGCAACTCAGGGCACGAGTGAGGCGTGCAGGCGAAACGGAGAGCAGCAAGCTCGCAGGACAGAGTTGCGTGACCACCTGGAGATTTTAACTCCTTGATCTCATTTCCACGTTGGACATCAGAACGTAAACAAAGAATAAATTTTAAAAGTTCAGAAACGTTTGAGAACTCCATTAGCCAGAGATAGGTGGGTAATTCATGATCCTGAGAATAGAATTGAGGCCCATTATACTGAAAGAACTTATGTGGGAGAGAGGATGGAAAACTACAACAGACTGAGAGTCATCCCAGTGATATCACAGAATAAGCCCAAGCATCCCAGATGGAGGTGAGAGAAGCAACTCCACTGCGCTGACTCAGACCAAGGTCATATAAGCTCCTGAAATCTTTGCCAAAGCTGCGAGTTTATCAGCAATGAACTGGACTTTAATGTATCCCATAGACTTGTTATTCAAGGCTGTTAACTTGTTAGCTATACAGAGTCTAATCTAAACGAACTCAGTCTTGGCCATTGAGCATAATATCAACTTGTAATAAGTCGAGCCCAGCGATGCTGAGTTACTGTGATACACTTGAATTGACTTTGTAACCTCAGATATTAATTTCATCAGCTAATATCTACCTCAGTACCTTGCTTCCATTAACATGTGACTAATTGGACTATCATAAGTCTATTAATAAAGGTGATGTCATGGTCTAACTTCCTGTTTAATGACTTTAGCTTAGAAGAGGTTAACTTATTCACTCAGTAGCTCATATGTAAGATGGTTTGAGCAAACCAAATTCAGACATCTAGTAATTCCTTAGACAGGACGAGGAGTTTTAGGTGGTTCTGGATGAGGAAGTATGGTGAAGGGGTTAAAGGTTCATCTGATATGCTCTGATTAATATCTCTGCCAAAGTTTAATCAGGAACCCATTTCAACATTCTTACAATGGGCACACTCCTCTTTGCCTTGTCACTGTGTTGAAACCAATCTTCCTTTTTCCAACTGGCTTTTGAAACCCACGGTTGACTTAAGTCAATCACTAATGAAAAACAACAGAATGCAACTGCTGGAAACCTGAGCCCAAAAAAGGAAGCAATGGAAATAGCAAGTCATGCTCAGTTACCCATGGAGCAGATCGTCAAATACCATAGTCTGTGCCTTTTCAAGATGACTGCACTGTTGAATCAGGGACCCTGTGGTTGAAGATTATAATGGGCTGTGTGGGACTTGCCCTCATTGCCTCACCCCACAAACCTGCTCTGTGGACAGTTTCCAAAACCAATCAATGCACCCTCTCACATTTGTTTTGGGGCCTCGGGCTTCACCTACATATTCGGGGTGTCACGCTCCTACAGGGAGCTCACCCAATGAGAAAAATTAATTTTGGGGTGCGGCCTTCAGGTAAGTTGCGGGAGGGAGTATCGGATTAGGCAACAGGTGGAGGGAGCATGCCATCTCCTCCTGGCTCCACAGAACATTTAATTAAAAAAGGAACCTACCTTCTGGTAGGGCCGCTGAAGAATCATGAGCAGGGCAGCTGTTAGGTCCTTCATTAATGTATTTATGGGGCCTAATGTCTTGTTTTGGGTGTTCACCTGAGATGCCTAAAAATGGTCACCACAAATTTAGCAGTGGGACCTATGCCTGCATAGATCGGTCACAGGTTATCCCACTACTAAATTGGTGGGGATTGCACCCGTTTTATGCCCAAAAAATGGGCACGATGCATGCCAATTCCTAACCCATTGTTCCTCAGAAATATCTCGTGACATCTTGGGCTAGATTTTCCTCTGTTTTAGTGCCATTTTTTGGTGGAGTAACTGTTTCAAATTTCAGATATGCCATTTAGATATTCTCTTGGGTACAGCAGTGCTGGTGACTCCTCTAAGTGGCCTGAGCAGCTTATGTTCAGGAGTGTGCCCATACTGGCCCATATCTAACAATGTGATAGTGTAACCCAGGGGTGTAACAACAGGCACCTTCATGATCTGAACTTGATGTGTCTTTCTCAGATGCTCTCGAGTACAAGCCTCCAATCCTTCCAAAGGCAACTGAAGCTCTTTGGTGAGATAGGCCCTTAACAACCACTGAATTGCCTCTATAATCTCATTTTGAGAGTCCTTTCTGATTTTAACACTTTTCCGACGTGATGCATGCCTCCTCTGAAACACGACGGTGAAACCTGGCGGTAGCACAAGTGGATTGCTTACTAACAGCTGCAGCTCCACCATTAAATAGTAGATTTGATCAGTCATCATTTGCAGGTGGCAGGACTTTGTTGTCTCAGGTCTGGGGGAACTTTTAGCAGGCATAACCATAGCTGTGGAAGTTTGGAGCCTGACGCCCATCTCCAGTGTGACCTCCTGGGAAACCCCTCTCGCCACCTTGACTGAGCGCTTCCTCAACTGAGGCATATACCAGAAGCATGGGAACCATTTATTTCCTTTCCTCCTGGACATCAGATTCGGACGCAGACCAGCCGTGGCAGCAGCAGAACCATGAACAACAGCAGCAGCAACAACAGGAGTGCCAAGCTCCTGTTCACCCACCTGAAGCTGCACAGGCCAGAAGGCACCAGCGCGCGACCACATTGCTGCCCGGGATGCAAGGGACACACTCATCTTGGCCAGATTTGCTTAGCCTGCACAATCAAACAATTTTGTCTCTCACCTTCTTATCAGACCATTGACAATGGCCAAGAACCTGCGGATTCCTAGCATTCCTAACACCACCATACTGACAATTGCAAGTAATCCTAAGCCCTCAATGTGGGAGTCCCATTAGCAAAAAGACACACACCACAACTGCAACAGTTGCCATCAGAATTTTTATTTACAATAACCAACTGATGGCTTCTCAACATTAAACATCACATTTCACCCAAGTGACTACCCTTGTGACTATTTGTGCAGTATCTTTCTCTTATGCGTGCTCCTTCATGGTGGTTCCCCCTTGGCATCAGCAGATGTGGAGGCCCCTTGCTCATTTTCTTGCTGCTCGTGTCTCGACAACTTTGGCGGGCGTCCTCTGGGGCTGAGAACCTGTGAGGGCTCGGCAACAGTCTGCTGCTCCTGCAGCTGTGCAGGGGTTGAGACACCGATCTCAGTTGGGTGGGGACTCTGGTGGGGCTCTGACCGAGGGCTCTGCAGTGGCATGGAAGTGTGAGCGCTTGCAGAGGAGCCCCCACTTCTTTGTTCTCTGCCACCAACATCCCTCTCATGGGTCAGGTCCACCTCAACGCTTGCAAGTGGCTTGAGAGCATCTTGCTGCACATCAGGGGGGCCATGGGGACCCGTATCTGCACTGGCAGTCCTACTCAGAAGGACTTCCATGAAGGTCTGGTTTCTCTGTTCAATCATCGGAGGTGAGTTTCAGACTGAAGAAACGAATTGGGCCATGGGTCCCCACACGCTGGAACTCAATTGCCCAATTAGGTGAAAATCGCATCATTCTCCCACATCGATTTGGAATCGGGTGGATAACACGAAAAGCGGATGACACGACCCCAGCCCGCCCCAATGACAAAATCCAGCCCAAAGTCTCCAAAGAACAAGGCACTTTCACAGAAATTACAGATGTTTATGCCATCAAGGATACAGGCCCAGAGATAGCTCAGTAGGTGAGAAAAGCCTGTCACCACCCTCACTGCAAACACACCAGTTCTTTGTACTGAGCCTGAGGAGTTGGAGTAAATGACCGCCTGATGTATCCGGGGTTTTCAGTTACTGGAACCTGAGGTCACTGGGGCACAAACACAGCTGTTTGAGATGCTTGACACCAGAGGTGAACAGTTCTGACACGCGTCACTCAGATTAGTCAGTTGAATCAAGGGGTTCTTTTGGAAATCCAGCGTATATAAAAGGGTGTTTTAACATCTTCAGGGTATTTTGCTTTTCCAGTTTTTCTCTGCTTCACTTTTTTTTAGCAATTTTTTTAGCATACGTAGAAGGGGGTCTCTAAAAAACCAAGAGTGCATCTCTGACAGAGGGGGAATGATTATAGAATCAAATTGTATAGCTATAGCAGCCAATGGCAGGCAGATACAAGGGTGTCACTTAAATGTGGATTACTTCCTGCAGTCAGGAAGGTGAGATTTAAGCCAACGAGTCCAGATTCTGATAAGTGTGTCAGGTGATTTACCCAGAGGGTCCAAGGGAATGTATACCCTGCTACAGAAGGACATCCCAGAAGTCAACACCATCATCCCAGGGGAAGGCAAGCAACTAGCTTGTATAAATTGTGTAAACATTGCTAACCACCAGTTTACATAGGACATACGCACAGAAACAGGCCATCCGGCCGAACCAGTCCATGCCGGCGTTTATGCACACTCCAGCCTCCTCCCAGCTTTCCTCATCTAAATCTATCAGCTTAACCCACATTTCCCTTCTCCTTCATGCTTGTCTAGCCTCCCCTTAAATGCATCTATACTATTGGGTTTAACCACTCCCTGTGATAGCGAGTTCCACATTCTCCCCACTCTGGGTAAAGAGGTTTCTTATGAATTCCCTATTTGATTTCTTGGTGACTATCTTATATTGATGACCTCTAATTATGCTCTTCCCCACAAGTGGCAACATTGGGCAGGATTTTCATTGGGCCGTGGAGGCAGGATTGGAGGCGTGTGGGGAGTTAAAATCTCGAAATCGGGGGGCACGAACCCATCCCGCTCCCAACCCGCCTCCATGACAGTTTCAAAGGAGGCGGATACCTGACCTGTGCTGGGAGCCACCTCCCCAAGGTGGGAAGGGGATTAATGCCAATTAACTGCCTGTTAACAGGTAGTTAACAGGCACTTTTTAGCCGAATCCCTATTTTTACTCCCGAAGTGTGGGATTCCCGACGGCGCCAAACCATGCCAAGTTAGCAAGTCGGGCTGAAGGGCTTGGAGGGTTCGAGATGTCCGGTGTTCAGGTGAGTGATGGGTGCATGAGTGAAGAGGTAAGTGTGTTTGGTGCGTGTAAAGTGTTTAAAGAAGTTTTACTTACCTTTACAGCCTTCCTTCCTTCAGGTCTCGGGAGTCCCTCATCTCACCGGCACAGAAAGCAGAATGGCCGCGAGCTGTCAAAAGTTGCAGCATTCAGCTTTCTGTTCTGGAGAGATCTCTAAATCAGCCTGAGAGGAAGGAATTAACTTAGAGTACAGATTGTCAGTGTTTGACAGCTTCAAACAGCTGTCAAACACTGATATTTCATCTGTCAAAAGCTCTTGACAGATGAAATGTCAATCTGTGCCATCACCTGTTGCCGGGTGGCCCTTAATTGGCCTGCTGAGCCCATTGGGCGGGCTCAACAAGGTCAATCAAGTGAAAGTCGCGTGGGTTGGCCACAACTCGATGGAGGCAGGACTACAGCCCCGAAAGTTGTAGTCCAGCCTCCTACACACCTCCAGAATCAAAATCCAGCCCATTCTCTCTGTATCCACTCTATCAAAACCTTTCATAATTTTAAAGACCTCTATTAGGTCACCCCTCGGCCTTTTTTCAAGAGAAAAGAGACCCAGCCTGTTCATCCTTTCCTGATATGTATACCCTCGCATTTTTGGTATCATCCTTGTAAATTTTCTCTGCACCCTCTCCAGTGCCTCTATATCCTTTTTATAATATGGCGACCAGAACTATACGCAGTACTCCAAGTGTGGTCTAACCAAGGTTCGATACAGATTTAGCATAACTTCTCTACCTTTCAAATCTATCCTTCTAGAAATAAACCCTAGTGCTTGGTTTGCTTTTTTTTACGGCCTTGCTAACCTGTGTTGCAACTTGAAGTGATTTGTGTATTAGTACTCTGAGATCCCTTTGTTCTTCAACCCTACCTAGACTCGCACCCTCCAAGTGATAAGTGACCTCCCTATTCTTCCTACCAAAATGTAATACCTCACATTTATCTGTGTTGAACTTCATTTGCCAATTATATGCCCATTCTGCAAGTTTATTAATACCCTCCTGTAATTTGTTGCAGTCCTCCTCAGTATTGACTAGCCCTCCCAATTTGGTGTCATCGCAAATTTAGAAATTATGTTTTTGATTCCAAAGTCTAAATTGTTAATGTAAATTGTGAACAACAAAGATCCCAGCACTGATTCTTGTGGAACACCACGAACCAACTTTTGCCATTGTGGATACCCTTTACCCCTACTCTCTTCTTTCTGTCTTGAACCTAACTAGCGATCCATTCTGCTACTTGTCATAGAAATATAGACATAGAAGATAGGAGCAGGAGTAGGCCATTCAGCCCCTCGAGCCTGCTCCGCCATTCAATGAGATCATGGCTGATCATCCAAATTCAGTATCCTGTCCCTGCCTTCTCCCCATATCCCTTGACCGCTTTAGCCTTAAGAAATATATCTAACTCCTTCTTGAATATATTTAATGAATTGGCCTCAACTGCCTTCTGTGGTAGAGAATTCACCACTCTCTCGGTGAAGAAATTCCTCCTCATCTCAGTCCTAAATGGCTTACCCCTTACCGTTAGACTGTAGCCCCTGGTTCTGGACTCCCCCGCCATCAGGAACATCCTTCCTGCATCTAGTCTGCCTAGTCCTGTTAGAATTTTATAAGTTTCAATGAGATCCCCTCTCATTCTTCGAAACTCCAATGAGTATAAGCCCAATCGACCCAATCTCTCCCTATACGTCATTCCTGCCATCCCAGGTATCAGTTTGGTGAATCTTCGCTGCACTCCCTCCGTGGCAAGAACATCCTTCCTCAGATAAGGTGACCAAAACTGCACACAATACTCACGCTGTGGTCTCACCAAGGCCCTGTACAACTGCAGCAAGACATCCTTGCTCCTGTACTCGAATCCTCTCGCTATGAAGGCCAACATACCATTTGCCTTCTTAACCGCCTGCTGCACCTGCATGCTTACCTTCAGCGACTGGTGCACAAGGACACCCAGGTCTCGTTGCACTTCCCCTTCTCCCAATCTATTGCCGTTCAGATAATAATCTGCCTTCCTGTTTTTGACACCGAAGTGGATAACCTCGCATTTATCCACATTATACTGCACTTGCCATGCATCTGCCCAATCACCCAACCTGTCCAAATCATACTGGAGTTTACATAGAAGATAGGATAGGAGCCAGGAGTAGGCCATTCGGCCCCTCGAGCCTGCTCCGCCATGCGATCATGGCTGATCATCCAAATTCAGTACCCTGTCCCTGCTTTCTCCCCATATCCCTTGATCCCTTTAGCCTTAAGGAATATATCCAACTCCTTCTTGAATATATTTAATGAATTGGCCTCTACTGCCTTCTGTGGTAGAGAATTCCACAGGTTCACCACACTCTAGGTGAAGAAATTCCTCCTCATTTCTGTCCTAAATGGCTTACCCCTTATCCTTAGACTGTGACCCCTGGTTCTGGACTCCCCGACCATCGGGAACATCCTTCCTGCATCTAGTCTGTCCAGTCCTGTCAGAATTTTATAAGTTTCAATGAGATCCCCTCTCATTCTTCTAAACTCCAGCGAGTATAAGCCCAATCGACCCAATCTCTCCTCATACGTCATTCCTGTCATCCCAGGTATCAGCCTGGTGAATCTTCGCTGAACTCCCTCCATGGCAAGAACATCCTTCCTCAGATAAGGTGACTGAAACTGCACACAATACTCAAGATGTGGTCTCACCAAGGCCCTGTACAACTGCAGCAAGACATCCTTGTTCCTGTACTCAAACCCTCTCGCAACAAAGGCCAACATACCATTTGCCTTCTTAACCGCCTGCTGCACCTGCATGCTTACCTTCAGCGACTGCTGCACAAGGACACCCAGGTCTCATTGCACTTCCCCTTCTCCCAATCTATTGCCATTCAGATAATAATCTGCCTTCCTGTTTTTGACACCAAAGTGGATAACCTCGCATTTATCCACATTATATTGCATCTGCCAAGCTTCTGCCCAATCACCCAACCTGTCCAAATCATCCTGGAGTTTCTCAGCATCCTCCTCACAGCACACACGCCCACCCAGCTTTGTGTCGTCTGCAAATATTACATCTAGTTCCCTTGTCTAGATCATTAATATATATTGTGAATAGCTGGGGTCCAAGGACCGATCCCTGCGGTACCCCACTGGTCACTGCCTGCCACTCGGAAAAAGACCCGTTTATTCCAACTCTTTGCTTTCTGTCTGCCAACCAGCTCTCTATCCAAGTCAATAACCTGCCCCCAATCTCATGTGCCTTAACTTTACACACTAATCTCTTATGCGGGACCTTATCGAAAGCCTTCTGAAAGTCCAAATACACCACATCCACTGGTTCTCCCCTATCTATTTTACAAGTTACATCCTCAAAAAATTCCAGTCGATCAGTCAAGCACGATTTACCTTTTGTAAATCCATGTTGACTTTGTCCGATCCTGTCACTGTTTTCCAAGTGCTCTGCTATTACATCTTTTATAATGGACTCTAGCATTTTCCCCACTACCGATGTCAGGCTTTCCAGTCTGTAATTCCCCGTTTTCTCTCTACCACCTTTTTTGAATAGTGGAGAAACATTAGCTACTCTCCAATCCATGGGTACTGTTCCAGATTCCAACAAATGTTGGAAGATTATCAGCAATGCATCTGCTATTTCTAGGGCCACTTCCTTAAGTACCCTAGGATGTAGATTATCAGGCCGTGGGGATTTATCGGCCTTCAATCCCCTCAATTTCCCTAACACCATTTACCTACAAATACTGATTTCATTCAGTTCCTCCCTCTCATTAGACCCTATGTTCCCTGACATCTCTGGGAGGTTATTTGTGTCCTCCTTTGTGAAGACAGAACCAAAGTATGTATTTAATTGGTTTGCCATTTCTTTGTTCCCCATTATAAATTCCCCTGATTCTGACTGCAAGGGACTTACGCTTGACTTCACAAATCTTTTTCTCTTCACATATCTATAAAAGCTTTTACAGTCAGTTTTCATGTTCCCTGAAAGCTTACTCTGTGGTTGGTAAAATGTTGGAGTCCATTATTAAGGAAGCAGTAACAGGACATTTGGATAAGCATAATTTAAGCGGACAGAGTCAGCATGGTTTTATGAAGGGGAAATCATGCTTGACAAATTTGCTCGAATTCTTTGAGGACGTAACAAACAGGGTGGATAAAGGGGAACCAGTGGATGTGGTGTATTTGGACTTCCAAAAGGCACTTGACAAGGTGCCACACAAAAGATTACTGCACAAGATAAAAAATCACAGGATTGGGGGTAATAAGAACATAAGAACATAAGAAATAGGAGCAGGAGTAGGCCAATCGGCCCCTCGAGCCTGCTCCGCCATTCAATAAGATCATGGCTGATCTGATCCCAACTGCCAATCCACTATCCCCGAACCATCTCCTGCATCTAACAGAATTAGACACACGAAATAGGAGCAGGATCAGGCTACACGGCCCCTGGGCCCACTCCGCTACCCACAGGGCCATTGACCGATCCGAAGCTCGACTCATGTCCAAATTCCTGCCCGCTCCCCGTAACCCTTAATTCCCTTTACTTCTAGGAAACTGTCTATTTCTGTTTTAAATTTATGTAATGATGTAGCTTCTACAGTTATTTGGGGCAGCATATTCCATGGACCTACCACCCTCTGAGTGAAGTAGTTCCTCCTCATCTCAGTTTTGAAAGAGCAGCCCCTTATTCTAAGACTATGCCCCCTAGTTCTAGTTTCACCCATCATCAGGAACATCTTCCCTGCATCCACCCGATCCAACCCCTTCACAATCTTATATGTTTCAATAAGATCGCCTCTCATTCTTCTGAACTCCAATGAGTAGAGTCCCAATCTACTCAACCTCTCCTCATATGTCCATCCACTCATCCCCGGGATTAACCGAGTGAACCTTCTTTGTACTGACTCGAGAGCAAATATGTCCTTTCTTAAGTATGGACACCAAAACTGTACGCAGTATTCCAGGTGCGGTCTCACCAATACATTGTACAACTGAAGCAATACCTCCCTATTTTTATATTCTATCCCCCTAGCAATGAAAGCCAACATTCCATTGGCCTTCTTAATCACTTGCTGCACCTGCATACTAACCTTTTGAGTTTCGTGCACCAGGACCCCCAGATCCCTTTGTACTTCAGTACTTTCCAGTTTCTTGCCATTAAGATAATAACTTGCTCTACGATTTTTCCTGCCAAAGTGTATAACCTCACACTTTCCAGTATTGTATTCCATCTGCCAAATCTCTGCCCACTTACTTAACCTGTCTATGTCCCCTTGAAGGATTTTTATGTCCTCCTCACTCACTACTTTCCCCCCCATCTTAGTATCATCTGCAAACTTTGATATGTTACACTTGGTCCCCTCCTCCAAATCGTTAATATAGATTGTAAAGAGTTGGGGACCCAGCACTGACCCCTGCGGAACACCACTAGTTACTGATTGCCAGTCTGAGAATGAACCATTTATCCCAAATCTCTGCCTTCTGTTAGATAGCCAATCCTCTATCCATGCCAGAATATTACCCCCAATCCTGTGATTTTTTATCTTAAGCAATAATCTTTTGTGTGGCACCTTTTCAAATGCCTTTTGGAAGTCTAAATACACTACGTCCACTGGTTCCCCTTTATCCACCCTATATGTTACTTCATCAAAGAACTCCAGCAAATTTGTCAAACATGACTTTCCCTTCATAAAACCATGCTGACTTTGTCCTATTAAATTATGATTATCCAAATGTCCTGTTACTGTCTCCTTAATAATGGACTCCAAAATTTTACCTACCACAGATGTTAGGCTAACCGGTCTATAGTTTCCAGCCTTCTGTCTACTGCCCTTTTTAAATAAGGGTGTTACATTAGCAGTTTTCCAGTCTGCCGGGACCATTGCCGAGTCCAGGGAGTTTTGGAAAATTATTACCAATGCATCCACAATCCCTACCGCCACTTCCCTCAAGACCCTAGGATGTAAGCCATCGGGTCCAGGTGATTTATCCGCCTTGAGTCCCATTATTTTACCGAGTACCACTTCCTTAGTGATTTTGATCGTGTTTAGCTCCTCCCCCCCATAGCCCCCTTTTTGTCCCGTGTTGGGATATTCTTAGTGTCCTCTACTGTAAAGACTGATACAAAATATTCATTCAGTGTTTTTGCCATCTCTATATTTCCCACCATTAATTTCCCGGTCTCATCCTCTAAGGGACCAACATTTACTTTAGCCACCCTTTTTCTTTTTATATAACTATAAAAACTCTTACTATCTGTTTTTATATTTTTTGCTAATTTACTTTCATAATCTATCTTCCCTTTCTTAATCAATCTTTTTGTTATTTTTTGCTGTCTTTTAAAGTTTTCCCAATCCTCTATCCTCCCACTAGATTTGGCTACCTTATATGCCCTTGTTTTTAGTCGAATACTATCCTTAATTTCTTTACTTAGCCACGGATGGCTGTCTTTTCTTTTACACCCTTTTCTTCAGTGGAATATATATTTTTTGGAAGTTGTAAAATAACTCCTTAAATGTACACCACTGATCATGTATCGTCTTACCCTTTAATCTATTTTCCCAATCCACTCTACTCAATTCCGCTCTCATACCTTCATAGTCTCCTTTATTCAAGCTTAGCACGCTTGTTTGAGATCCAACCTTCTCACCCTCTAATTGAATATGGAATTCAACCATGTTATGGTCACTCATTCCAAGGGGATCCTTTACTAGGACATCTTTAATTAATCCTGTCTTGTTACACAGGACCAGATCTAAGGTTGCCTGTCCCCTGGTTGGTTCAGTTACATACTGCTCAAGAAACCCATCCCTAATACACTCAATGAACTCATCCTCAAGGCAGCCCTGCCCAATTTGATTTGTCCAATTAATATGATAGTTAAAATCCCCCATAATTATAGATGTTCCCTTATTACAAGCCTCAACTATTTCCTGATTGATACTCCATCCAACAGAGTTGCCACAGTTCGGAGGCCTATAGACTACGCCCACTAGTGTTTTTTTCCCCTTATTATTCCTTACCTCCACCCAAACTGTTTCATTGCCCTGATCTTTTGACCCAATATCCTTTCTCTGTATTACAGTGATTCCTTCCTTTATTAACATAGCCACCCCACCTCCCCTTCCTTCCTGCCTGTCCTTCCTGATCGTTAAATAACCTGGTATGTTTAATTCCCAGGCATTGTCACCCTGCAGCCATGTTTCTGTAATGGCCACAAGATCATACCCATATGTAGTTATTTGTGCCATTAACTCATCTATTTTGTTACGAATGCTACGTGCATTCAGATAGAGAACTTTCAAAGATGTTTTGTGACACTTAGTTCCTGCTTTTGCCCTTTTTATTACTTTACCTTTTACTCCATACCTTCTGCCCCTTCCTGACATGCTCTGGTTTTTAATTTCCCCACTGCTACCTAAGTCTATGACCTTCTCTGTTGTCATTTGTATTATTTGCTCTCTAGGAACCTCCCCCCCACTAGTTAGTTTAAAGCCCTCTCTACAGCCCTAGTTATATGATCCACCAGGACTCGTGTCCCAGCACTGGCCAAGTGAAGCCCGTCCCAACGGAACAGCTCCTTCCTGCCCCAGTACTGGTGCCAGTGTCCCAGGAAGCAAAACCCATTTCTCCCACACCAGTCTTTGAGCCACGCATTTAACTCTCTAATTTTATTTGTCCTAGCCAAATTCGCTCGTGGCTCAGGTAATAATCCAGAGATTATTACCCTTGTGGTTCTGCTTTTTAATTTGGCCCCTAGCTGCTCAAACTCCCTCAGCAGAACCTCCTTCCTTGTCCTATCTCTGTCATTGGTACCAACATGGACCACGACAACTGGATCCTCCCCCTCCCACTCCAAGTTTCTCTCCAGTCCAGAGGAGATGTCCTTAACCCTGGCACCGGGCAGGCAACACAGCCTTTGGGACTCTCGGTCTCGGCTGCAGAGAACTCTATCTATCCCCCTAACGATACTATCCCCTACCACTACAACATTTCTTTTAACTCCCCCCACTTGAATGGCCCCCCGCTCCACGATGCTGTGGCCAGGTTGCTCATCCTCCCCGCAGTCCCTGTTCCCATCCTTACAGGGAGTAAGAGCCTCGAACCTGTTGGACAAGTGCAAGGGCTGCGGCTCCTCCAACACTACCTCCTGGATCCCCGTACCTGCCTCACTTCTAGTCACACCATCCTGACCCTGGCCACGGACTACATCTGAATTAATTAATCTAATTGGTGTGACTACCTCCTGATACACAGAGTCCAGGTACTTCCCTCCCTCCCTGATGTGTCTCAGTATTTGAAGCTCGGACTCCAGCTCTTCAACACGGAGCCGGAATTCCTCGAGCAGCCAACACTTACTGCAAATGTGATCACCGTGAGCATCAATGGTGTCCACCAGCTCCCACATATTGCAGCAGCAACACATCGCCTGATCTCCCATTCTATGTAATTAATTAAATTTATTAATATTATTCTTAAATACCCTCTGCCTCGATTCTAGATGGTGAATATCGCACCTTAGAAACTATAAACCAAGGAGATTTAAGCTTAAAAAGGTAGAAATACTCACCAACCAATCACTTACCTGATTTGTGGTGACGTCACACCTTGAATACTTTTTACCTCTCTCCTTCCTGAGATTGGAGATTGGTACGCCTACCTGAGCCTCTGGGGCCTCTTGTAGTCACTCTGCCGCTCAGCTCTGCCTCCACCCGCTGCTGATGCCGCACTGGGGCCTACCTGAGCCTCTGGGGCCTCTTGTAGTCGCTCTGCCGCTCAGCTCCGCCTCCACCCGCTGCCGATGCCGCACTGGCGATCTTATCGAAATATACTGGCATGGGTGGAAGATTGGCTATCTAACAGAAAACAGAGAGTTGGGATAAATGGTTCATTCTCAGGTTGGCAATCAGTAACTACTGGTGTTCCGCAGGGGTCAGTGCTGGGAACCCAACTCTTTACAATCTGTATTAATGATTTGGAGGAGGGGGCCAAGTGCAACGTATCCAAGTTTGCCAATGATACAAAGATGGGAGGGAAAGCAGTGAGTGAGGAGGACATAAAAAATCTGCAAAAGGACATAGACAGGCTAAGTGAGTGGGCAGAAATTTGGCAGATGGAATATAATGTTGGAAAGTGTGAGGTTATGCACTTTGGCAGAAAAAATCAAAGAGCAAGTTATTATCTAAATGGAAAGAAACTGCAAAGTGCTACAGTACAAAGGGATCTGGGGGTCCTGGTGCATGAAACACAGAAGGTTAGTATGCAGGTACAGCAGGTGATCAGGAAGGCCAGTGGAATCTTGGCTTTTATTACAAGGGGGATGGAGTATAAAAGCAGGGAAGTCTTGCTTCAGTTATACAGGGTACTGGTGAGGCCACACCTGGAATACTGCGTACAGTTTTGGTTTCCATATTTAGAAAAAGATATACTTGCTCTCGAGGCAGTTCAGAGAAGGTTTACTCGGTTGATTCCGGAGATGAGGGGGTTGACTTATGAGGAAAGGTTGAGTAGGTTGGGCCTCTACTCATTGGAATTCAGAAGAATGAGAGGCGATCTTATCGAAACATATAAGAGCGGGGGCGGTACTGGACCTAATTCTAGGGAATGTGGCTGGCCAAGTGGAAAAAGTGCTAGTAGGTGAGCACTTTGGTAAGATTTAAGGTGGTCATGGAAAAGGACATGGATGGGCCGGAAGTAAAGGTTCTAAATTGGGGGAAGGCCGATTTTAATAGGATAAGGCAGGATCTGGCCAAAATGGACTGGGATCAGCTACTTGTAGGAAAATCCGCATCGGAGCAATGGGAGGCTTTCAGAAGGGAGATTGAGATCATACAATGGCAACATGTTCCCGTAAAGGTCAAGGGTGGTTCCAAAAACCACAGGGAACCTTGGATATCAGGGGATATATGAGAATGGATTTGGAAAAAAGGAGGGCTTTTGGCAGATACAAAAGGCTAAAGGCGGAGGAAGCCCTAGAGGAGTACAAAAAGTGCAGGGGGATACTTAAAAAAGAAATTAGGAGATCAAGGAGGGGCCATGAAATAACACTGGCGAGCAAAATAAAGGAAAATCCTAAGATGTTTTATAAGTATATTAAGGGTAAGAGGATAACTAGGGAAAACATAGGGCCCTTTAGGGACAAAAGTGGCAATCTGTGTGTGGAGCCGGAAGATGTAGGAGGGGTTCTAAATGAATTTTTTGCATCTGTTTTCACTATGGAGAAGGACGATGTAGACATAGAAATAGGGCGGGGGGACTGTGATATGCTCGAACATATTAACATCGAGAGGGAGGAGGTATTGGCGGTTTTAGCTGGCCTAAAAATGGATAAATCCCCAGGCCCGGATGAAATGTATCCCAGGCTGCTGTGTGAGGCAAAGGAAGAGATTGCGGGGGCTCTAACACATATATTCAGGACCTCTCTGGCCACAGGGGATGTGCCAGAGGACTGGAGAACCGCTAATGTAGTACCATTATTCAAGAAGGGAAGTAGGGAAAAACCGGGGAACTACAGGCCAGTGAGCCTAACATCAGTGGTAGGAAAATTATTTGAAAAAATTCTGAGGGACAAAATTTGTCTCCACTTGGAGAGGCAAGGATTAATCAGGGATAGTCAACATGGCTTTGTCAAGGGAAGATCATGTCTGACTAATTTGATTGAATTTTTTGAGCGGGTGACGAGGTGTGTGGATGAGGGTAACGCAGTGGATGTGGTATACATGGATTTCAGTAAGGCCTTCGATAAAGTCCCGCACAGGAGACTGGTCAAGAAGGTAAGAGCCCATGGAATCCAGGGTGCCTTGGCACATTGGATACAAAACTGGCTTAGTGGCAGAAGGCAGAGGGTGATGGTCGAAGGTTGTTTTTGTGACTGGAAGCCTGTGGCCAGTGGGGTACCACAGGGATCGGTGCTGGGCCCCTTGCTGTTTGTGGTCTACATTAATGACTTGGATATGAATGTAAAAGGTATGATCAGTAAGTTCGCGGATGATACAAAAATTGGTAGGGTGGTAAATAGCGAGGAGGGTAGTCTCAGTTTGCAGGACGATATAGATGGGTTGGTCAGATGGGCGGAACAGTGGCAAATGGAATTTAACCCGGAAAAGTGCGAGGTGATGCACTTTGGGGGGACTAACAAGGCAAGGGAATATACAATGAATGGTAAGACCCTAGGCAAGACGGAGGGTCAGAGGGATCTGGGTGTGCAAGTACACAGATCCCTGAAGGTGGCGGAACAGGTGGATAAGGTGGTAAAAAAGGCATATGGGATACTTGCCTTCATTAGCCGAGGCATTGAATATAAGAGCAAGGAGGTTATGATGGAGCTGTATAAAACACTGGTTAGGCCACAGCTGGAATACTGTGTGCAGTTCTGGTCGCCACACTACAGGAAGGATGTGATCGCGTTGGAGAGGGTGCAGAGGAGGTTCTCCAGGATGTTACCAGGGCTGGAGCGCTTCAGCTATGAAGAGAGACTGGGCAGATTGGGTTTGTTTTCCTTGGAGCAGAGGAGGCTGAGGGGGGACATGATTGAGGTGTACAAAATTATGAGGGGCATAGATAGGATGGATGCTGTGGAGCTTTTTCCCTTAGTAGAGGGGTCAATAACTAGGGGGCATAGATTCAAGGTAAAGGGCGGGAGGTTTAGAGGGGATTTGAGAAAGAACTTTTTCACCCAGAGGGTGGTTGGAGTCTGGAACTCACTGCCTGAAAGGGTTGTGGAGGCAGGAACCCTCACAACATTTAAGAAGCATTTGGATGAGCACTTGAAATGCCACAGCATACAAGGCTACGGACCAAATGCTGGAATATGGGATTAGATTAGACAGGGCTTGATGGCCGGCACGGACACGATGGGCCGAAGGGCCTCTATCCGTGCTGTATAACTCTATGACTCTATTGTGAGGGGGCTTGATCGGGTGGATGCGGGGAGGATGTTTCCACTGATGGGTGAGACTAGAACTAGGGGGCATAATCTTAGCATAAGGGGCTGCCGTTTCAAAACTGAGATGAGGAGAAACTTCTTCACTCAGAGGGTAGTAAATCTATGGAATTTGCTACCTCAGAGAGCTGTGGAAGCTGCGACATTAAATAAATTTAAAATGGAGATAGACAGTTTCCTAGCTGATAAGGGAATTAAGGGTTATGGGGAGCGGGCAGGGACGTGGACGTGAGTCTAGGTTCGGATCAGCCATGATCCTATTGAATGGCGGAGCAGGCCCGAGGGGCCGTATGGCCTACTCCTGCTCCTACCTCTTATGTACTCTCATACTCTATTTTCCCCCTCTTAATTAATGCTTTTGTCCTCCTTTGCTGAATCCTAAACTGCTCCCAATCCTCAGGTTTACTGCTTTTTCTGGCCAATTTATATACCCTCTCCTTGGATCTTATGCTATCCCTAATTTCCCTTGTTAGCCACGGTTGAGTCACCTTTTTTGTTTTATTTTTATGCCAAACAGGGATGAACAAATTCTGTAGCTCATCCATGCGGTCTTTGAATGTTTGCCATTGCCTATCCACCGTCAACCCTTTGAGTGACATTCCCCAATCAATTCTACTCAACTCGCGCCTCATACCATCGCAGTTTCCTTTATTTAAATTGAGGACCCTAGTCTCTGAGTCAACTACTTCACTCTCCATCTTAATGAAGAATTCTATCATATTATGATTGCTCCGCCCCATGGGGCCTCACACAACAAGATTGCTAATTAGTCCTCTCTCATTACATAATACCCAGTCTAAGATGGCCTGATCTCTAGTTGTTTCCTCGACATATTGGTCCAGGAAACCATCCCGTATACACTCCAGGAATTCCTCCTCCACAGTATTGTTACTAATTTGATTGGCCCAATCTATATGTAGATTAAAGTCACCCATGATAACTGCTGTGCCCTTATTGCACGCGTCTCTAATTTCCTGTTTAATGCCATCCCCAACCTCTGCATTACTGTTTGGGCGTCTGTATACCACTCCCACTAACGTTTTCTGCCCCTTGGTATTTCTCAGTTCTACCCATACAGATTCCACATCATCAGAGCTAATATCCTTCCTTACAATTGTGTTAATCCCCTCTTTAACCAGCAATGCTACCCCACCTCCTTTTCCTTTTTGCCTGTCTTTCCTGAATATTGAATACCCCTTGATTTTGAGTTCCCAGCCTTGGTCACCCTGAAGCCTTGTTTCCATAATCCCAATTATATCATATCCGTTTACATCTATTTGCGCAGCTATTCATCCACCTTATTACGAATGCTCCTCGCATTAAGACACAAAGCCTTTAGGCTTGTTTTTATAACACTCTTAGACCTTTTAGAATTATTATTTACTGTGGCCATGTTTGATTTAAACTCTTGATTTCTCTGACTGCCACCTTTGCTTTTCTCCTTCCTGTCTTTTGCTTCTATCCTTGTTTCCCTTTGTCTCCCTGCACAGGTTCCCAACCCCCTGCCATTTCAGTTTAAACCCTCTCCCAGAGCACTAGCAAACACTCCCCCTAGGACATTGGTCCCGGTCCTGCCCAGGTGCAAACTGTCCAGTTTGTCCCTCCTCCCCCAGAACCGGTTCCAATGTCCCAGGAATTTGAATCCCTCCCCCTTGCACCATTCCTCTAGCCATGTATTCATCTGAAATATCCTTCTATTTCTACTCTGACTAGCACGTGGCACTCGTAGCAATCCTGAGATTACTACCTATGAGGTCCTATTTTTTAATTTACCTCCTAACTCCCTATATTCTGCTTTTAGGACCTCATCCTATTTTTTACCTATATCGTTGGTACCTATATGCACCACGACAACTGGCTGTTCATCCTCTCCTTCCAAAATGCTCTGCAGCCGCTCTGAGACATCCTTGACCCTTGCACCAGGGAGGCAACATACCATTCTGGAGTCTCGTTTGCAGCCGCAGAAATGCCTATCTATTCCCCTTACAATAGAATCCCCTATTACTATAGCTCTACCCCTCTTTTTCCTCCCGTCCTGTGCAGCAGGGCCACCCATGGTGCCAGGAAGTTGGCTGCTGCTACCTTCCCCCATTAAGCCATCCTCCCCAACAATTTCCAAAGCGGTATATCTGTTTGAGAGGGTGTTGGCCACAGGGGACCCCTGCACTACCTGCCTGCACCTATTACTCTGCCTGGTGGTCACCCATTCCCTTCCTGCCTGTGCAGCCATTACCTGTGGTGTGACCAACTCATTAAACTTGCTATCCATGACATCCTCAGCATCGCGAATGCTCCAGTATGTATCCATTCGCAGCTCCAGCGCCGCAATGCGGTCTGCCAGTAGCTGCAGCTGGATACACTTCCCGCACACATGGTCGTCAGGGACACAGGAGGTGTCCCTGATTTCCCACATAGTGCAGGAGGAGCATACCACAGCGCCGAGCTGTAATGCCATGACTTACCCTTTAATTAATTGAAATTAAATTAAATCAATCTCCCCAATTACAGTATAATTAACTGATATACTCAAGGGCCCCTGTTTACCAGCAGTCCCTGCTGCACAACAGAGACCTTAGAAAGTATAAACCACAAAATTTATGTTTGGAAGAAAGAGAGAAATACTCACCAACCAATCATTTACCTGCTTTCTGGTGACGTCACACTTGGATTTCCTTTTACTTCTCTCACTCCTCTCACAGTGAGTTCAGGCCCCTCTCTGACCGCGCTCTTTATTTACTGGTCTCTGCTCCGGTTCCCGGCTAAGTTCACTCCTCCTCGGCTGCTCACTGTCCCCTGACTCCGTATTCTCTGACCTTGTTCATCAGTCTATTATGGGGTACCTTATCAAAGACCTTTTGAAAATCTAGATAAATTACATCGACTGCATTACCATTGTCTACTCTCTCTGTTACCTGATCAAAACATTTAATGAGGTTGGTCAAGCAAGACTTTCCCTTTTGAAATTCATGCTGAGTATTCCTTATTATACTTTTGGTTTCTAGATGCTGAGGGATGATTTGATAGCAGTGTACAAGATTATGACAGGTTTGGATAGGCTAGACAGGGAAAGGCTGTTCCCATTAGTTGATGGTACAAGGATTAGGGGACACAGATTTAAGGTTTTGGGCAAGAGATACAGCGGGGATGTGAGGAAAAACTTTTTTACACAGTGAGTGGTGATGACCTGGAACGCGCTGCCGACGGAAGTGGTGGAAGCGGAGACAATCAATGTTTTCAAAGGGAGACTGGATAGGCATTTGAGGGAAATAAACTTGCAGGGCTACGGGGATAGAGCGGGGGAATGGGACTGACTGGCTTGCTCTACAGAGAGCCGGCACAGACTCGATGGGCTGAATGGCCTCCTTCGGTGCCTCTATGACTCTATGTTCTTCTATTTTCTCCTTTAGTAGGGATTCCAGTATTTTTCCTACCACTGATGTTAAGCTGACTGGTTTATAATTGCCTGGACATGTTCTATCCCCCTTCTTGAATATCAATATTACGTTAGCTATCCGCCAGTCTTCTGGCACTACACCTTTTTCTAACAAATTATTAAATACGTGTAGTAATGCCTCTGCTATTTCTTCCCTAGATTCTTTTAAACTGCGCGGATACAATCCATCCAGACCAGGGGTTTTATCCTCTTTGAGTTTGATTAGTTTATTTAATATATCCCCTCTTTTTATTTTAATTGCACTTATCTCATTACTAATCTCATCATCCAATGTCATGTCTACCTGTTTATCTCCCTGGTAAATACTGAAGCAAAATAATTATTTAATATTTCTGCCATCTCTCTGTCGTTACCTGTGGTATTATCCCGTCTATTCCTTAATGGCCCTATTCCCATCCCAACCTTTCTTTTTTATTGAAGTGCCTGCAAAATATTTTATTATTTTGTTTTATATCCCTTTATAATTTAATCTCATAGTTCCTCTTTACCTTCCTAACTTTTTTTATGTCTTCTCTCCTAATCTCTTCATATTCTCCCTTATGCACTCCCCTGCTGTCTATGTACTTAATGTATGCCTCTTTCCTTACCCTCAATTGTTCCCTAATGGCTTTATTCATTCATTATTGTTTAGTTTGTTCTTTCCTTTTAGCAGAATATATTGTTCCTGCACTCTGTTGGACACCATTTTAAATGTTTCCCATTGCTGTTCTACATCGTTGTTTGCCAATATTGTTGCCTATTTTATTTTCCCAAGTTCTATTCTCAGCCACTCAAAATCTAGTAACCTGGTTTTTGTCATACTTATGGCCTTCTCGATTATCATCTTAAAGTGTATTATATTATGCCTAGATGTTCCCCTACTTTTACTTCCCTTATCAGTTTATAAACTCGAATCCAATGAATAAATGTGCTAGCAAATGCTGTAACTTATCAGCTATCTACAGAGTCTAATCCTAAATCACCGCACCTTATAAAGGATATATTGTCCTTGGAAGGAGTGCAGTGCAGATTCACCAGAATGTTACCAGGGCTCCAAGGCTTAGATTATGAGGAGAGATTACACAAACTAGGCTTGTATTCCCTAGAATATGAAAGGTTGGGGGTGATCTGATTGAGGTTTTAGGATTTTGAATGGAATTGATGGGGTAGATACAGAGAAATGTTTTCCATTAGTGTGGAAGTCTAGGACATGGACACACAACCTAAAAATCAGATCCAGGCCATCCAGGAGCGAAGTTAAGAAACATTTCTTCATGCAAAGGGTGGTAGAAGTGTGGAACTCCCTCCCACAAGAAGCAGTAGATGCTCATTCCTGGCCAGAGATTCTCTCTCCTGGGCTGAAATCCATTTCCCCACCGCTTCTGGATCCTATACTGATCTCCAACTTCGCCACCGTTTTTCTGCCCCGTCATCGATTCTGCACACCTCCTGGATCTTCATTCCCACAGAAATACCCCCAGCAGTGCGTCCTCCGCTACTCTACCCTTCAAATAGCTTCTGGACTCTCTCGCCCTCCACACCTGTCTCCAAACCTGGACACCAGTTTGTCGATGCTCCATGCCAAGCCACTGTACCTATGTCAGCTTTATCCCACCATGGGACATCTGATTCTACCTCTGGACTCCCTCCCATTGTTTCCTCTCTCTTAACCCTTTACTACCAGGACATATGTATCCTAATCCTGCTACATAGCCAGGCCTATGTAACTTGAGTTTCCCTGTGAAATTCGCATGTGTGTTTATGCTGCCGCTCTGGACCCAAGCCCAACACTTCTATTTCCACTTTTTTCTTCTTTTTTCTTTAGCTCTCCTACACTCCTCTCTCCTGTCATTATCCCTCCTTTCATTTGTCCCTTCTCGGGTATGCTGCCCACCCAAATCCCTACATCAACCCTTCAGCACTCCTCGACCTTCCTACTCTTCTGCTGCCATCCCATTAATACAGAACATACTGAGGCTTGACTCCCTCTTAGATAAGCCAACAGCTTCCCTCTGTGCCTCCCTTGGCATTCTCCGAAGGGCCCATTGTCGCTGCCTTCTTACGAGCAGCAACTCCAACTGCCCCATCCTACTCTCTCGCTGAACTTCCTGCCCAGCACGCCCACTGAGAGCTTATCTTTCCTACCTCCTTCCCGACGCACTCACCCTTCCCAATGCTGACCCTGTGGACTCTACCACTTAATCAGCTATCAGCAGCCCTCTCCACATCTCCCTCCAGAATGTTTGTTCCCTTGCGAATAAGGCCCTTGCCATCCATGAGCTTATTGTGGATGATTGCATTGACATCATGACCTTGACATGAAAGCTAGCTGAGGGATGATGACACCTTCCCCCTAAATGAAGCCTCCCTGCCTGGCTATACCTTCCACCACTTGCCCCGCCCTTGGTCTGTCCCCCTGCTCCTCTGGCACCTTCACCTCCTTTGAGCATCTCACCTTGTTCCACTCATCTCGCTCCTCATTTAAAATCCTCATTCTCTACCACCCACCCAAGTGCCATGCCAAGTTTATCACCAAGATATATTCACTACTTTCCTCCCTCAGTTTCTGCACTGAGCGACTTCTCATCCTCGGAGATTTCAACCTTCATCTTAACTCATCATGCTCTCTCTCCTCTGAGGTCACTGCCCTCCTATCCTCCCTTAATCTCTCCCTCCACATAAACTACCCTACCCATATTCACAACCACCCCCTTCACCTTGCCATCTCGCGTGTCCTTGCTACTCCCATCGTGTCAACCACAGATAAGGCCATCTCTGATCACTTCCTTGTATCGCTCTCCACCCAGACACTCCTTCCCACCTCTCCCAAATCTCCTTCCTTCTGTTTCCGCCCCTGGAAAATATTCTCTCCCAACTCACTTTCAAAATTCCAACTGCCTAGCCTTTGGCCCTCCATTCACCTCAACATTTCTGCAGCTACCGATCTGCTTAACCACCCCCTCACCTCCACCTTTGATGCCCTAGTCCCTATTAAAACCATTGCTCTCTCTCACCCTGTTCATTCCCCCTGGTTCGGCCCTCATCTCCACCAACTTAAGTCCAAGGGACGCAGACTTGAACCTATATTGTGGACAACTGGTTTAGCCATTCATCGCCAGATCTGGCTGGACCACATAAAGCACTATCCTGGGTTGGGTGATTGGGCAGATGCAGTATAATGTGGATAAATGCGAGTGAAGAAATAGCCATGATTCAGAGAAATACACGATACCATGAACAGATTTCTAATATTATTAATACAGAACATACTGGGTTTAAAAGACACAAGTCTCAGCAGACAGGCTGTAAACAGAATACAGGCTTCTGAGAAAAGATCAATTGATAACAAAGTTGTAAACAAGCTTTGAAATGGGAATTAGTTAAATATACTAAAACAATGAAAGATTGAAGCAAACCATTGGTGCTTCCGAAAGGTCTATGGTTTGCAACGAACACAATGAAAAGACCCAGTTTAAAGTGTGAAGAGCTAACACGTAAAACAGAAATACAAACATTAAAAGAGGCATGTGCCTTTGAAAACATGACATCAAATAAAAGAAACATCTGCTGGTCAAATAATTTTATGTTAAACTTGGAAAACAGGAACCATAATATTAAATATGCAACCAATTGAGATAGCTAGAAAACAAGTAAACAGTTAAAGTGGTTTGATTTACATATTATAAATATAATACCAAAAAGAAGGCTTTGAAGATGACTTCAATAGAGACACCAAGCAATTGCATTGTGTTTCTATTGAACTTGGAGAATGAGAGTCAAAATGTCTGCAAAAAACCAGTAAAGCCAATATTAAGAATTGAATGAAGAATCTTCGATAAGAATGGCATCAAACAGAAACCATTGCTGTCATTGTTTTTATGATGGTTTTTGGAACACCTAAAAGTAGAGAAATAATTATTCATGCAATAGTTGAATTGATAGTAAGAATAGAAAGCATTCGAAAGAGGTACCAATAAAGACAATTAGCTGACATCAGCAGAGAACATCAAAGAAGAAACCACTGCCAAAAAGGTATAAAAATAAGACCTTTTTTAACAGAAATCAGAACACGCTGAACGGGCAAAACGTTTCTCAACTCGACGGAGGCATCTCTGTAAGTTTTTAACTTTGAGTCTTGGGTAAATCAAAGTGATTGATTTTGGTGGATGTTCTGGATTTAGAAATAAGTGAGAAATAAGAAATGTAACGAAGTAAAGATTTGAGAATAAGGATCTCTGAGAAATGTAAGCTAATTGTATTTTGAATTGTTAATGTTGTGACTGATTCAACAGATGTTAACTGAATGTCGGCCCTTAAATAAAACTATATATTTTTAGAATTGTCTCAAAGAGTAATTCTGTATAGACTCGCGAACCCACAAATTCTGTACACTCTTTTGTAAGGAGTTGCAGAATTCTGGGGGGTATTCCAGACCCTCATAATATCCGGAAGGTTACAGTCTAGTTCAACTTATTAAAAGTACTCTCCGGTGGACGGTAACATCTTTAGTCGTTCCTTTCCTTTAGGGAGAGATAGCCTGAACCTTTAGACCCATTTAAGCATCTTATGCAATTCGGCTATCTCTAACTTAAGTTGAGGGTGAACATCTGGGGAATACGCCTGATCTGGAATAGCCCAAAAGGGCAAGGACTGTAATTATCCCTTCACGAGGTTATCCACTTTGGTGGCAAAAACAGGAAGGCAGATTATTATCTGAACGTCAATAGCTTGGGAGAAGTGGAAGTGCAATGAGACCTGGGTGTCCTTGTGCACCAGCCACTGAAGGTAAGCATGCAGGTGCAGCAGGCGGTTAAGAAGGCAAATGGTATGTTGGCCTTCATAGCGAGAGGATTCGAGTACAGGAGCAAGGATGTCTTGCTGCAGTTGTACAGGACCTTGGTGAGACCACATCTTGAGTATTGTGTGCCATTTTGGTCGTCTTATCTGAGGAAGGATGTTCTTACTGTGGAAGGAGTTCAGCGAAGATTCACCAGGCTGATACCTGGGATGGCAGGAATGACGTATCGGGAGAGATTGGATCGATTGGGCTTATATTCGCTGGAGTTTAGAAGAATGAGAGGGGATCTCATTGAAACTTATATAATTCTAACAGGACTAGACAGACTAGATGCAGGAAGGATGTTCCCGATGGCGGGGGAGTCCAGAACCAGGGGTCACAGTCGAAAGATAAGGGGTAAGCCATTTAGGACAGAGATTAGGAGGAATTTCTTCACCCAGAGAGTGGTGAACCTGTGGAATTCTCTACCACAGAAGGCAGTTGAGGCCAATTCATTAAATATATTCAAGAAGGAGTTAGATATATTTCTTACAGCTAAAGGGGTCAAGGGATATGGGGAGAAAGCAGGGACAGGGTACTGAATTTGGATGATCAGCCATGATCTCATTAAATGGTTGAGCAGGCTCAAGGGGCCGAATGGCCTACTCCTGCTCCTATCTTCTATGTTTCTATCCTCTGCGAAAACTGCTCACTATTCCTGGATCATCCTGCAATGCAAATATAACCCCCAGCTTCTTTACTCTACTGCAAACCATCTTCTTAAACCCCTCTCCCCTGCCTCCTCCACCCTCATCTCCAACAGCAAGTGTGAGGAGCTCATGGACTTCTTTGTCACTAAGATAGAGACCATCCATTCAGTTGCCTCTGCCGCTTCCCTCCGGTAGACCACCGGGCCAAACGTCCTCTGAGGTTCGCCCTGCCCTAGCCCTGAACTCTCATCTTTCTCTAGGTTCTCTCCTAGCTCTCCTCAAGCCCTCTCCGAGCTCATCTTGTCCATGAGACCCGCCTCCTGCTCCCTCGACACTATTCCCTTTAAACTGCTGACCACCCAACATCCCTATCTGGCTCCCATGTTAGCTGATATTTTTAATGTTCTCTTTCCTCAGATACTATCCCCTTCCCCTTCAAATCTGCTGTCATCATCCCTCTCGAAAATTGAAGCATTGACCCCTCTGTCCATGCAAACTAGCGCCCCATCTCCAACTTTGCTTTCCTCTCCAAATTCCTTGAATGTGCTTTTGCTTCCCAAATCTGTGCCTATCTTTCGCTGAACTCCATGTTGAATCCCTCCAGTCAGGATCTCGCCCCTGCCACAGTACCAAAACGGCTCTTATCAAAGTCACAAATGACACCTATGTGACTGTGACCGTGGTAAACTATCCTTCCTTGTCCTTCTCGACCTGTCTGCAGCCTTTGACACGGTTGACCACACCATCCTCCTCCATCGCCTCTCCACCATCATCGAGCTGGGCGGGACTGGACTTGACTGGTTCCATCCCCATCTATCCAGTCATAGCCAGAAAATCACCTGCAATGTCTTCTCTTCTCGCTCCCGCACCATTACCTCTGCAGTCCTCCAAGGATCTAGCCTTGGCCCCCACCTAGTTCTCATCTACATGCTGCCCTTCCGCGACATCATCCGAAAACACAGCATTTTTATCCCCATTATCACAACTCTATTGTGTTTACATTTTTCTGAAATCTGCCTGCAGAATTGCTCCTCTATCTCCGTCCCACTATTTGGTGGCTGATAGTAAACGCCCAGCAGTGTAGCCACTCAACAATTTCCAGCTTTAAAGTCTTTACTCTGCATTTCACTCTGTTTAGAAGCTCACTCGCAGTGCTCGTGTTCTCTGTGCTCTTGCAGATGTATGGGGTCGGAATCTCAGCTCAGGGTCAAATAGGATGACAAGGTTGTGAACAGCTTGATTCAGCCTCAGACAGTGACTAGGGAGGGTTTTGGAACGTAAGAAATAGGAGCAGGAATAGGCCACTGGGCCCCTCGAGCCTGCTCCGCCATTCAGTAAGATCATGGCTAATCTTGGCTCAAAGCCACTTCCCCGCCCGCTCCCCATAAACCTTCATTCCCTTATCTTGCAAAAATCTGTCTATCTCCACCTTAAATGTATTTAATGACTCAGCCTCCACGGCTCTCTGGGGCAGAGAATTCCACAGATTTATGACCCTCTGAGAGAAGAAATTCCTCCTCATCTCAGTTCTAAAAGGGCGACCCTTTATTCTAAAACTGTGCCTCCGCGTTCTAGATTTCCCCACGAGGGGAAACATCCTCTCTGCATCTATCTTCTGGAGCCCCCTCAGTATCTTATATGTTTCAATAAGATCACCTCTCATTCTTCTAAATCCCAATGAGTATAGACCCAGCCTGCTCAACCTTTCCTCATAAGTCAAACCCCTCATCTCTGGGATTAACCCAGTGAATCATCTCTGAACTGCCTCCAATGCAAGTATATCCTTCCTTAAATAAGGAGACCAAAGCTGTATGCAGTACTCAAGGTGTGGTCTCACCAATACCCTGTACAGTTGTAGCAGGACTTCCCTGCTTTTATACTCCAACCCCTTTGAAGTAAAGGCCAACATTCCATTTGCCCTTTTGATTACTTGCTGCACCTGCATGCTAACTTTTTGTGTTTCATGCACAAGGACCCCCAGGTCCTTCTGAACTGTAGCATTTTGTAATCTCTCGCCATTTAATTGTGGATGCATTGGTAATAATTTTCCAAAACTCCCTGGACTCAGCAAAGGTCCCAGCAGATTGGAAAACTGCTAATGTAACACCCTTATTTAAAAAGGATAGTAGGCAGAAGGCTGGAAACTATAGACCGGTTAGCCTAACATCTGTGGTTGGTAAAATGTTAGAGTCCATTATTAAGGAGACAGTAACGGGACATTTGGATAAACATAATTTAATAGGACAAACTCAGCATGGTTTCATGAAGGGGAAGTCATGTTTGACAAATTTGCTTGAGTTTTTTGAGGAAGTAACATACAGGGTGGATAAAGGGGAACCAGTGGACGTAGTGTATTTAGACTTCCAAAAGGCATTTGACAAGGTGCCACACAAAAGATTATTGCCCAAGATAAAAAATCACGGGATTGGGGGTAATATTCTGACGTGGGTGGAGGTTTGGCTCTCTAACAGAAAGCAGAGAGTTGGGATAAATGGTTCGTTCTCAGATTGGCAACCAGTAACTAGTGGTGTTCCACAGGGGTCAGTGCTGGGTCCCCAACTCTTTACAATCTATATTAACGATTTGGAGGAGGGGACCGAGTGTAACATATCAAAGTTTGCAGATGATACAAAGATGGGACGGAAAGTAGTGAGTGAGGAGGATATAAAAAACCTGCAAAGGGACATAGACAGGCTAAGTAAGTGGGCAGAGATTTGGCAGATGGAATACAATACTGGAAAGTGTGAGGTTATGCACTTTGGCAGGAAAAATCATAGAGCAAGTTATTATCTTAATGGCAAGAAACTGGAAAGTACTGTAGTACAAAGGGATCTGGGGGTCTTGGTGCACGAAACTCAAAAAGTTAGTATGCAGGTGCAGCGAGTGATCAAGAAGGCCAATGGAATGTTGGCTTTTATTGCTAGGGGGATGGAATATAAAAACAGGGAGGTACTGCTGCAGTTGTACAAGGTATTGGTGAGACCGCACCTGGAATACTGCATACAGTTTTGGTGTCCATACTTAAGAAAAGACATACTTGCTCTCGAGTCAGTACAAAGAAGGTTCACTCGGTTAATCCCAGGCATGAGGGGGTGGTCATATGAGGAGAGGTTGAGTAGATTGGGACCCTACTCATTGGAGTTCAGAAGAATGAGAGGCGATCTTATTGAAACATACAAGATTTTGAAGGGGCTTGATCGGGTGGATGCGGTGAGGATGTTCCCAATGACGGGTGAAACTAGAACTAGGGGGCATAATCTTAGAATAAGGGGCTGCTCTTTCAAAACTGAGATGAGGAGAAACTTCTTCACTCAGAGGGTGGTAGGTTTGTGGAATTTGCTGCCCCAGAAAGCTGTGGAAGCTACATCATTAAATAAATTTAAAACAGAAATAGATAGTTTCCTAGAAGTAAAGGGAATTAAGGGTTACGGGGAGCGGGCAGGAAATTGGACACGAGTCTAGGTTCGGAATGGTCATGGCCCTGTGGGTAGTGGAGTGAGCCCAGGGGCCGTGTAGCCTGGTTCTGCTCCTACTGTGTTCTAATTCTGTGTTAGATTTCAGGAGATGGTTTTATTCCTGTTCCTGGCTGGGGTGGAGATCGCTTTTACAGAAGGTAAGTACTGTAGAAAATATAGGGACAGAGTGATCTCCTGGAAGAATTTCGATCGCCTAGATGGGTCGGAGAGGAATTTCCCAGATTTCTTTCTCCCAAATTGGCCATTGAGTCTTTTATCTGGTTTTTCGCCTCTCCCGGGAGATCACATGGGTTCGGGTGGATGGAGAGCGATAGAAGATTTGAGGTTAGGATCAGATCAGCCATGATCTTATTGAATGGTGGAGCAGGCTCGAGGGGCCGATTGGCCTACTCCTGCTCCTACTTCTTATGTTCTTATTTAAATAATAATTTGCTTTTTTATTTTTCCTGCCAAAGTGGATAACCTTGCACTTTCCCACATTATACTCCATCTGCCAAATGCTTGCCCACTCACTTAGCCTGTCTATATCCCTTTGCAGGTTCTTTGAGTCCTCTGCACAACTTGCTTTCCCACCCATCTTTGTATCATCTGCAAACTTGGCTACATTACACTTGGTCCCTTCATCCAAGTCATTAATGCAGATTGTAAATAGTTGAGGCCCCAGCACTGATCCCTGTGGCACCCCACTCGTTACCGTTTGTCAACCGGAAAATGACCCATTTATCCCAACTCTCTGCTTTCTGTTAGTTAGCCAATTCTCTATCCATGCTAATTTATTACCCCCCAATTCCATGAGCTCTTATCTTATGCAGTAACCTTTTATGTGGCACCTTATCGAATGCCTTCTGGAAATCCAAATACACCACATCCACTGGTTCACCTTTGTCCGCCCTGTTTGTTACATCCTCAAAGAACTCCAGCAAATTTGTTAAACATGATTTCCCTTTCATAAAACCATGCTGACTCTGTTTGACTGCATTATGATTTTCCAAATGCCCTGCTACTGCTTCCTTAATGAAGGACTCCAGCATTTTCCCAACGACAGATGTTAGGCTAACTGGTCTATAGTTTCCTGCTTTCTGTCTCCCTCCTTTCTTAAATAGGGGTGTTACATTAATGGTTTTCCAATCCGCTGGGACCTCTCCAGAGTCCAGGGAATTTTGGTATATTGCAACCAATGCATCCACTATCTCTGCAGCCACTTCTTTTAAGACCCTGGGATGCAGGCCATCTGATCCAGGGGACTTGTCATCTTTTAGTCCCATTATTTTACCAAGTACTATTTCCTTAGTGATAGTGATTGTCTTTAGTTCCCCCCTCCCTGTGGCCCCTTGATTATCCATTATTGTTAGTGTCTTCTACAGTGAAGACGGGTACAAAATATTTGTTCAGAGTCCCTGCCATTTCCCCGTTCCCCATTATTAATTCCCCAGTCTCATCCTCTAAGGGACCAACGTTTACTTTAGCTACCCTCTTCCTTTTTATATACCTGTAGAAGCTCTTACAATGTTTCTTGCTGTTTTAATGTTTCTTGCCAGTTTACTCTCTCAATTTATCTTCTCTCTCTTTGTTTTTTTTTAGTCAACCTTTGTTGGTTTTTAAAAATTTCCCAATCCTCTGGTCTCCCATTAATTTTGGCAACATTGTATGCCTTTGTTTTCAATTTGATACCATCCTTTACTTCCTTAGTTAGCCACGGATGGTGCTCCCTTCTCTTAAAATCTTTCTCTCTCACTGGAATATATTTTTGTTGAGAGTTATGAAATATCTCCTTAAATGTCCGCCACGGCATTTCAACTGTCTTCCCCTTTAATTTATTTTTCCAGTCCACTTTAGCCAGTTCTGCCCTCATACCATTGTAATTGCCTTTGTTTAAGATCAGAACACTGGTTTGAGATACAACTTTCTCACCCTCCAACTGAATTTGAAATTCAACCATGCTATGATCACTCTTTCATAGAGGATCCTTTACTATGAGTTCATTTATTAATTCTGTCTCATTACACAGTACCAGATCCAAGATAAACTGCTCCCTGCTTGGTTCCATTACATAGGAAACCATCCTGGATGCACTCTATGAACTCATCCTCAAGGCTACCATGGCCAATTTGATTTGTCCAATCAATATGGAGATTAAAATCACCCATGATTATTACCGTACCTTTTTTACAGGCCTCCATTATTTGTTGATTTACACTCTGTCTGTTGGGGTGAAAATAAATTCACATCTAAACCGTGTAAAAGTAAAAAGATGCAGTTTATTACCTGAGCTCTGGGAGAAGCGTCTCAGACCCCGCGGTCTGTGCGAGCACCTTCTCATTCTCTCTTGGTTGGTACAGCTTTTTATTCTATTTTCATCCAATCACATTGTATTACAATAATCACCTGATCACATATGGCTTATTTATTCTTTTCAGTATTAGTAAAGGTTAGTTACATCTTACTATGCCTTTGGTCACAGGTCAAATTCCCATGACCCCTATAATCTGCTGTGTCTACAATTTTTAGCTAAAGCAGCATCTTCCTTATCGCTTACGCAAAACACACATATTCTGTCTTGTCCCACCACTGCGTCTTATCTTGGTTTTGCGAAGCTTCTCACACTGTTCTTTGTTTATCACAGAATCACAGAAACCCCACAGTGCAGATAGAGGCCATTTCGGCCCATCGAGCCTGCACCGACACATATCCCACCCGATCCCCGTAACCCCTACACCAACACATGTCCCACCCTATCCCTGTAACCCCACGTATTTAATCCCCCTAACAATAAGGGTCAATTTATCATAGCCAATCAACCTAACCCGCACATCTTTGGACTGTGGGAGGAAACCGGAGCACCCGGTGAAAACCCACGCAAACACGGGGAGAATGTGCAAACTCCACACAGACAGTCGCCCGAGGCCGGATTCGAACCCGGGTCTCTGGCGCTGTGAGGCAACAGTGCTTACCACTATGCTACCGTGCTGCCCTTAGTTTTGCCTTTTTACGTAAGTCAATTTTTATTGTGATATTTCTTATCTCAACCTGGTTTCTTTTAGTTCTTATTCACTTTCACATGACCCCACTCCTTTGTTCTGATTTTAACTTTGCTGGCATCACTTAAGTAGTGGTCACCTCGGCTGTCTGAATTCTGAGAGGGTTCATTATAACCCCTTCACTGTTCTGCTTCTTGTCTCTGTCACTTGGACCATGAGTTCGGTTCTACAAACTGCCAGACCATGTACTAGGCTGATGTTCCTCTGTCCTACCTTTCCGAAACTCAGAACAACTATTAATTAATATATATATGCAAGCCAACTGCCAATTCTGTGAAGCCATTTTATTTCTTTATGTTACTACTTCTAAGTCTAGCTGACATTTTATTAAATCTTTCTCACACTTCAGCATTAGCTGTGTGTAGCCTGGTGGCTATGCCTTTTCTTATTCTTGTAAGGCTCTATTGTATAATGTCCTTGAGCTGGGCAGACTTTTTATCACCACCTGGCTTCTCCTCAGCTCTTAGTGATTTTGCACATGACCCCTCTCTCTTTCCTTTGTCTAAAGTAATTTGTTTGCCCTGCATTTTAAACACTGAGAGGATTTGCTTTTTAACCCTTTCAATCCCTCCTGTTGGTCCCGTACCAAATTTAAATTTTGGCTAGGGATACCAGCTTCTTTTCTGCTTTTACCATCCTCGGGATTTCTCCTGTATTGATGGTTTCAACTTATTAGTTTAAGTTTGTCTCTCCCTTCTATCCGTCATTTTGTGTTGGGCATGGTGGTCTGTGCGAATTCCCCAAGAGCCTTACATATACATCTCTGCTTCCGCCAGTTCTGCCTTCCATATTAGCTGTGCACCGTCTGGTTCAATATTGACCACAGCAACTAGTATTATCCAGGACATAGCTGCCTTGCAACACACATTCAAAATCATCATCATTACACAAAGCAATATTATAATTACAATAACAATTATCAGTCCATGCATCAAATACGATCCCCAAGTTCCTCCAAATAGCCATTCCCACCAGTCCTCCCCTGGGGTCTTTCGTAATTTCTTAACCTCCTTCCGTATATGTTGTGCCAGGTTTGTTATGTTATCCGAGCTGTCAGGGATATACGTACAACATTCAGTTCCCAGCATTGTGCACGTCCCCCCCTCTTTAGCCAAGAGGTAATCGAATACCATCCTATTCTGGAAGGCTACCGTTCGTATGGCTACCATTTCGGCACTGATCTCCAATAAAGCTTCCGCTGTGTCATTTGCTACCATTTCGAAAATCTCCGCCATTAACCGTACTTCTAGAATAATTCGAGCTGTCCCACAAGACGGGAACATTATGGTGGCAAATCTCTCCGCTTCAGTTATTGCACGTTTGTTTCGGTTTATGGGGTGGTCTGCTAGTGTAGCCACGTGATGCACATAAGGAACTGCGTATCCTAACTAACACAAACCCGTCCAAAGCTGGGGTAGCCACGGATACGCTTTGTGACCACATATAAAATATGTGCCATTATATGCAATGTAATTCTTCCAAACATTGTGCATCTGGGTAATCTTTCCCTTCCATAGGCCTTTACTAGTCTTATTCCAAACTGTACTTATGTTCCAAGCCCCGTGGGTGAAGGTACTACTATCGAGTAACCCAGTTCTGGTTTCCTTCAATTCATAATTCTGCTCGCACTCACTCCATCCCACAACCTGCCCATTCAGTCGTTTGCTGATTAAGCATAAGCTTCCCTTGGGTTGACCGATTCCCGATGTGTTAGTAACTACCAGGAACCGGGGGGGGGGGGGGGGTGAGTGCGGTCATACTTCGGTTGGTAACATCCTTGGAAGGCAGTGAGGCTATAGCCTGCACTCCTCCAATCCTCTGCCTCCATCTTTTGTCTAAATCCCCATTCTACCAGAGTTCCCTCGGTACTATTGTGTCGGATAATCCATTCGGCCATGTCTGAGGCGTTAAAAGGAATGGCTCTTAAGGGAATTCCCCCCTTCGCATGGGTCGGAACATGGGAACATACCCAACAACTAGACTGATTAAAACGCTCAGCATAAACATACGACATGTAAAGAAATGTATTCACGCGCAATTCCCTCTTTAGTCGCTTGAGGGCATCCGGACACCGTAAGTCGATAGAACACAAAGTCTTTCCACATGGAACAGTCCAAATACCTCTGCCAGTCAAGTAGGTTCTTGAATTCCGAATAAGCAGGCTGTCGTTCCGGTTTCTCGCTCTAGTATCCACTCCTTCCGGTCGGCATCATCATGGGCTGGGCATTGAACGGTGTCCCGATTACACAGTCTTATCCGATTCCATTGCTGACAAAGGCATTCATAATCAAGCGGGGTGATGCCCATCACACATGCTGCAACTACACTAATACATATAAGCAATTTCATCTTATTACTCTATTTTAACAACGTCCCAAAGGCTATACCGCCAATCTAACTAATTGTTGCTTGTAGATTCTATTGTCCTGTAGGGGCATATAAGTACATAAGTATTAGTTTGACGGCCCCATCATTACCATTTGGATTCCTCCTTCCCCCTCCTGGCATCGAGGTGGGTGGGATTGTTCCCATGTGTACTTCAGAATCCAGCCCAAGGTGGAGCAAATTAAAATAATACATATTGCTCAAACCAATCCTCGCACTACCGCCCATTCCCATTCTTTATACTGTATCCAGTATCTTGCACTCTCTACAACTGGTATTTGTCTTGGGGCATCCATTTCTACACTGGTGCAGGGTTGTAGGTCTTTAGCTGTGTCCAGTGCTTCCACTGCCCCATACCCTTTATATCAATACAAGCACACGTGTCTCTGCTGATAAGAACTTGATGAGGGCCGGACCATTTTGGTGCAAATCCTGGTTTTTCTGGTAGGACTCCAACCATTACTTTCGTTCCCGCAGGGGGAACGTCTGGCAATGCAGTCAATTCTAAATCTTTGTCCTTTTCTTCCTGTCTTTCTCTAGTCTGTTGTCTCATCTCCTTTAACTGTTTGCTCAATTCCAGGACATAAAAACATAAGAACATAAGAAATAGGAGCAGGAGTAGGCCAATCGGCCCCTCGAGCCTGCTCCGCCATTCAATAAGATCATGGCTGATCTGATCCTAACTGCCAATCTACTATCACAGAACCATCTCCTGAATCTAACAGAATTAGACACACGAACTAGGAGCAGGATCAGGCTACACGGCCCCTGGGCCCGCTCCGCTACCCACAGGGCCATGACCGATCCGAACCTAGACTCATGTCCAAATTCCTGCCCGCTCCCCGTAACCCTTAATTCCCTTTACTTCTAGGAAACTGTCTATTTCTGTTCTAAATTAATGTAATGATGTAGCTTCTACAGCTTTTTGGGGCAGCATATTCCATGGACCTACCACCCTCTGAGTGAAGTGCTTCCTCATCATCTCAGTTTTGAAAGAGCAGCCCCTTATTCTAAGACTATGCCCCCTAGTTCTAGTTTCACCCATCATCGGGAACATCCTCCCCGCATCCACCCGATCCAACTCCTTCACAATCTTATATGTTTCAATACGATCGCCTCTCATTCTTCTGAACTCCAATGAGTAGAGTCCCAATCTACTCAACCTCTCCTCATACGTCCATCCCCTCATCCCCGTGATTAACCGAGTGAACCTTCTTTGTACTGACTCGAGAGCAAGTATGTCTTTTCTTAAGTATGGACACCAAAACTGTATGCAGTATTCCAGGTGCGGTCTCACCAATACCTTGCACAACTGAAGCAATACCTCCCTATTTTTATATTCTATCCCCCTAGCAATGAAAGCCAACATTCCATTGGCCCTCTTAATCAGTTGCTGCACCTGCATACTAACCTTTTGAGTTTCGTGCACCAGGACCCCCAGATCCCTTTGTACTTCAGTACTTTCCAGTTTCTTGCCATTAAGATAATAACTTGCTCTACGATTTTTCCTGCCAAAGTGCATAACCTCACACTTTCCAGTATTGTATTCCATCTGCCAAATCTCTGCCCACTTACTTAGCCTGTCTATGTCCCCTTGCAGGTTTTTTATGTCCTCCTCCCTCACTACTTTCCCCCCCATCTTAGTATCATCTGCAAACTTTGATATGTTACACTCGGTCCCCTCCTCCAAATCGTTAATATACATTGTGAAGAGTTGGGGACCCAGCACTGACCCCTGTGGAACACCACTAGTTACTGATTGCCAGTCCGAGAATGAACCATTTATCCCAACTCTCTGCCTTCTGTTAGATAGCCAATCCTCTATCCATGCCAGAATATTACCCCCAATCCCGTGATTTTTTATCTTAAGCAATAATCTTTTGTGTGGCACCTTGTCAAATGCCTTTTGGAAGTCTAAATACACTACGTCCACTGGTTCCCCTTTATCCACCCTATATGTTACTTCCTCAAAGAACTCCAGCAAATTTGTCAAACATGACTTTCCCTTCATAAAACCATGCTGACTTTGTCCTATTAAATTATGATTGTCCAAATGTCTTGTTACTGTCTCCTTAATAATGGACTCCAAAATTTTACCTACCACAGATGTTAGGCTAACCGGTCTATAGTTTCCAGCCTTCTGCCTACTGCCCTTTTTAAATAAGGGTGTTACATTAGCAGTTTTCCAGTCTGCCGGGACCTTTGCCGAGTCCAGGGAGTTTTGGAAAATTATTACCAATGCATCCACAATCCCTACCGCCACTTCCCTCAAGACCCTAGGATGTAAGCCATCCGGTCCAGGTGATTTATCCGTCTTGAGTCCCATTATTTTACCGAGTACCACTTCCTTAGTGATTTTGATCATGTTTAGCTCCCCCCCCCCCCCATAGCCCCCTGTTTCTCCAGTGTTGGGGTATTCTTAGTGTCCTCTACTGTAAAGACTGATACAAATTATTCATTCAGTGTTTTTGCCATCTCCATATTTCCCACTATTAATTTCCCGGTCTCATCCTCTAAGGGACCAACATTTACTTTAGCCACCCTTTTTCTTTTTATATAACTATAAAAACTCTTACTATCTGTTTTTATATTTTTTGCTAATTTACTTTCATAATCTATCTTCCCTTTCTTAATCAATCTTTTTGTTATTTTTTGCTGTCTTTTAAAATTTTCCCAATCCTCTATCATCCCACTAGATTTGGCTACCTTATATGCCCTTGTTTTTAGTCGAATACTATCCTTAATTTCTTTACTTAGCCACGGATGGCTGTCTTTTCTTTTCCACCCTTTTCTTCTCAGTGGAATATATTTTTTTTGGAAGTTGTAAAATAACCCCTTAAATGTACACCACTGATCATGTATCGTCTTACCCTTTAATCTATTTTCCCAATCCACTCTACTCAATTCCGCTCTCATACCTTCATAGTCTCCTTTATTCAAGCTTAGCACACTTGTTTGAGATCCAACCTTCTCACCCTCTAATTGAATATGGAATTCAACCATGTTATGGTCACTCATTCCAAGGGGATCCTTTACTAGGACATTTTTAATTAATCCTGTCTCGTTACACAGGACCAGATCTAAGGTTGCTTGCCCCCTGGTCGGTTCAGTTACATACTGCTCAAGAAACCCATCCCTAATACACTCAATGAACTCATCCTCAAGGCAGCCCTGCCCAATTTGATTTGTCCAATTAATATGATAGTTAAAATCCCCCATAATTATAGATGTTCCCTTATTACAAGCCTCAACTATTTCCTGATTGATACACCGTCCAACAGAGTTGCAACTGTTCGGAGGCCTACAGACTACGCCCACTAGTGTTTTTTCCCCTTATTATTCCTTATCTCCACCCAAACTGTTTCATTATCCTGATCTTTTGACCCAATATCATTTCTCTGTATTACAGTGATTCCTTCCTTTACTAACATAGCCACCCCACCTCCCCTTCCTTCCTGCCTGTCCTTCCTGATCGTTAAATAACCTGGTATGTTTAATTCCCAGGCATTGTCACCCTGCAGCCATGTTTCTGTAATGGCCACAAGATCATACCCATATGTAGTTATTTGTGCCATTAACTCGTCTATTTTGTTACGAATGCTACGTGCATTCAGATAGAGAACTTTCAAATATGTTTTGTGACACTTAGTTCCTGCTTTTGCCCTTTTTATTACTTTACCTTTTACTCCATACCTTCTGCCCCTTCCTGACACGCTCTGGTTTTTAATTTCCCCACTGCTACCTAAGTCTATGACCTTCTCTGTTGTCATTTTTATTATTTGCTCTCTAGGAACCCCCCCCCCCCCACTAGTTAGTTTAAAGCCCTCTCTACAGCCCTAGTTATATGATCCGCCCGGACTCTAGTCCCAGCACTGGCCAAGTGAAGCCCGTCCCAACGGAACAGCTCCCTCCTGCCCCAGTACTGGTGCCAGTGTCCCAGGAAGCAAAACCCATTTCTCCCACACCAGTCTTTGAGCCATGCATTTAGCTCTCTAATTTTATTTGTCCTAGCCAAATTCGCTTGTGGCTCAGGTAATAATCCAGTGATTATTACCCTTGAGGTTCTGTTTTTTAATTTGACCCCTAGCTGCTTATACTCCTTTAACAGAAGCGGCTTCCTGGTCCTATCTACATCGTTTGTACCAACATGGACCACGACAACTGGATCCACCCCCTCCCACTGCAAGTTTCTTTCCAGCCCAGAGGAGATGTCCTTAACCCTGGCACCGGGTAGGCAACACAGCCTTCGGGACTCTCGCTCTTGGCTGCAGAGTACTCTATCTATCCCCCTAATAATACTACCCCCTACCACTACAACATTTCTATTTACTCCCCCCTCTTGAATGGCCCCCCGTTCCACGGTGCTGTGGCCAGGTTGCTCTTCCTCCCTGCAGTCCCTGCTCCTATCTCCACAGGGAGTAAGAACCTCGAACCTGTTGGTCAAGAGCAAGGGCTGCGGCTCTGCCAGCTCTACCTCCTGGATCCCCGTACCTGCCTCATTCGTAGTCACACCATCCTGTCCCTGACCATGGGCTACATCTGAATTACTTAACTTCATAGTTGTGACCACCTCCTGATACACAGAGTCCAGGTACTTCTCCCCCTCCCTGATGTGTCGCAGTGTCTGAAGCTCAGACTCCAGCTCATCAACACGGAGCTGGAGTTCCTGTAGCAGCAGACACTTGTCACAGACGTAATCACCGTGAGCATCAATGGGGTTCATCGGCTCCCACATCTCGCAACAGTAGCACATCACCTGCTCCATTCTATGTAATTAATTACATTTTTTATTGTTAGTTATGGACACCCTCTGCCCGATTTTAGATGCTAGTATCCCCTTTAATTAATTGGATTTAAATTAAATCAATCCCTCTAGTTACACCAGTTAAATGGTTTACCAACAGTCACTCTGCACCAGAAAGGCCTTATTAACTACAACCCACAGAGTTAAAGTTTGAAAAGAGCACCTAACACCCCACTTACCCTAACTCACACTTACCCAAACTCACAGCACTCTTTGATGACTCACACTCAGGGCTTGTTCGCACTAGGACTGGTCTTTTTATACTGTTTGTTTACAGCCAAATGAGTCACCCCTGCTGACTGGTTAGCAAACTGGTTTCCACTGCCTGCTGTGCCAATTTACTCCTACTGCAGTGTAACCTTGTTTTACTCTTCTTAAACCAACAGAATCCCAAATACTTAACTTTTCCCCTTTACTTAAACTGCTTAAGTAATCTTATCAAGAATGATTTAAAGAGAAATAACAATTAAAGAACTCTCACACTTACCCAAACTCACAGCACTCTCTGCTGACCTCGCACTCAGTGCTTGCTCGCACTAGCAATGGTCTTTTTATACTGTTTGTTTGTTTACAGCTAAATGAGTCACCCCTGCTGATTGGTTAGAAAACTGGTTTTCACTGCCTGCTGTGCCAATTTACTCCTACTGCAGTGTAACCTTGTTTTACTCTTCTTAAACCAACTGAATCCCAAATACTTAACTTTTCCCCTTTACTTAAACTGCTTAAGTAATCTTATCAAGAATGATTTAAAGAGAAATAACAATTAAAGGACTCTCACACTTACCCAAACTCACAGCACTCTCTGCTGACCTCGCACTCAGTGCTTGCTCGCACTAGCAATAGGACATACCGACGGAGTCTGTCGTGCAAAGGTCCTAATTCCTCTCCTCCCGTAATTATTGCATGGGGGAGGTGCATTGCTCGCCCTGTCATTAATTCATAAGGCGACAAGCCTGTAGTTCGATTTGGTATAGCTCTTAGTTTCATTAATACAGCGGGCAGTACATCTACCCAAAATTGATGTTTTTCACTCAGTGCTTTTGTTGGTGCATTTTTTAAGGTCCGATTCATTCGTTCTACCATCCCTGAACTCTGGGGGTGATAGGGGATGTGGAACTTCTGTTTTATTCCCATCCATGCACAAATATTCTTTACTACTGCTCCTGTGAAGTGGGTTCCTTGATCGGAGTCAATTTGCATTGGGACCCCCCATCGTGGTATCACTTCTTCTGCCATTATCCGTGCCACAGTGGTGGCAGTGCAATTTCGTGTAGGAAAAGCTTCCACCCACCGGGTAAACTGATCTATTATTACTAGGCAGTATTTCTTTCCCCTGGAGCTTGGTAATGGCCCTGTGAAGTCTATTTGTATTTTCTCCCACAGTCCTCTAGGTCTTGGCTGGTGGGCCAGTCGTATTTTTACTGGTCTTCCTGGGTTATGCTGCGCACATGTTAGACATTTCTGACAGTACTTTGCTATGTCCCTCCCTACACCCGGCCACCACCATTCTTGTCCTAACAGATGGGTCATTGCCCCTCTGCCCACATGACCTATGCCATGGTGTAGTCCCAGGAGCATTTGTCGAATACAACCGGGGGCTATTACCTTCCCATTCTTTCGCCAAACCCCTTTATCATCCACTCTCCCTCCTGCACGATACCATTCCTGCCTTTCTCCGGGCGAGGTGTCCTCATGTAATTTTCTAATGTCCACTTCCTCCACTTGTACACTAGCTACTCTTTCCTCAAGTTCCTTCTGTTCCAATGCCTGTTGTGCGGCTATATCCGTGGCCCGATTGCCCTCCTGTTGGCGGGTTTCTACCTTCTGATGGGCTTTAATTTTGACTACTGCCGCTTGGCTTGGGGCTTTGGCGGCGGCGAGAAGGGCTTCTATTCGTTGCTGATGTTTAATATAGTCTCCTCCTGCAGTGACAAATCCTCGTCTTCCCCAAGCTGTCATGTAATCGTGCACTACCCCGAATGCATATCTACTATCAGTATAGATGTTTACTGTTGTTCCTTCAGCTAATTTCAAGGCCTCTGTTAGTGCTACCAGTTCTGCCACCTGTGCTGATAGTGCCCCATCTAACCTGCCGGACAATACTGTTTCTAACTGGTCATTCACAACTGCCCACCCTGTCCGGGGTGACCCGTCAATATATTTCCGTGAGCCATCTACATAGAGGGTAAGTTGAGCCTCTTCTAATGGTTCATCCTCCAATGGGTCCCTATCAACTTCATCGTCTACTTCTGCACATTCGTGGGGCTCTCCCATCCCTAAAATACCTTCTGCGGGGTTCTCCCCGGTGTCTCTAATGATTTTTACCGATTCGTGTTTGGGTATTAAAACCGCCTCCCAGCACGCCCTCCGCATGTTAGATATGGACCGTAATTTGTTATTATTCAACATTTCTACCAACGTGTGTTTGGTATGTAGAATAATATCGCCTGCCATTACTGTTGGTTCACTTACTCTCACAGCCCACGCCGCGCAATCCAGTGCTGCCACACATCGTGACATCCCGGCAGCCACGGGTGACTGTTGAGTTGAGTAATATGCTACTGGTCGTTTCCTATCCCCGTGCTGTTGAGTCACTACTGCTGCATAAAAGCCTCCTTCATTCTCACAGTGGATGTGGAATGGCTTTTTCATATCCAGTAACCCGAGGCCGGGAGCTGATACTAAGGCTTGTTTGAGGTTCCCATATGCTTCCTCTTGTTCCGATCCCCATTCAATCGGGGTATTGCCTGGATTTCCCCCTTTTACTAGTCTCTGGATAGGTTCTGCTATTGCTGCAAAGTTTGGTATAAAGTTTCTACTGTAATGAAAGAGACCCAGTACTTTTCTGACCCCCCGGACCGAGACCGGGTGGGGCATCTCTTGGATTGCCTTCCGTCGGTCACTTGGCATAGTCCGGGTCCCCTGGGATATCTGTTGCCCCAAATAAGTAACTGTGCTCTGCCCCACTTGAGCCTTTTTAGGGTTTACTTTAAATCCCCCTTTCTCTAAAGCTTGTAAGACTTCGGTTAAAGCAACGGCGTGTCCGCGCTCATCTTCCGAGGCAATTAATAGGTCATCCGCGTATTGCAGCACAGTGCTGCTGTACGGGCTGAGGTCCACTGTCTCCAATAATGAATTCATTACTCGGTGGAAGATTGCTGGACTGTTATGGAACCCCTGAGGTAACCTAGCCCATGTATATTGTTTTTCCCCAACTGTAAAGGCAAATTTATTCTGCGATTCCTGGTCTAAAGGCAAAGACCAGAATCCATTCGCTATGTCCAAAACTGTAAAAATCTTGTGCTCCGTGCTCAGGGCATTTAGGATTGTGGATGGGCTGGCTACTATGGGGTGTAATTTAGGCGTAGCCTTATTTAATTCAGTATAATCAATAGTCAACCGGAGTGAGTTATCCGGCTTTACGACTGGCCATACGGGCGAGTTGGTCGTACTTTCAGTAGTCCTAATTATGCCCTTTTCTTCTAAATCACGTACTATTTCTTGCACCGCTTCCCATGCTTCTGGCTTAATAGGGTATTGTTTATGGGACTTGTGTTCCGGGCCCGGGACTATGATCAGTTCTATTTTTACCAACCCGGTGTCTTGTTTCGTTTTGGCCCAGGCTCCTTTCATCAGCCCACATACGGTCCCATAGGGTTTTTGTTCCAAATCCCATTCCCTACTTAAGGATGTCGCGCTTCCCACTTTAGCCAAGTGAATACATGGTTTATCTATACTAGCCTTTGATCCGTCTCCTTTGGGCCAAACAATTTTATTTCGCGCGGAGTCTACCAATATATTAAATTCTTTTAACAAATCTATTCCTAACACAGTGCCTTCATTATTTGGACAGACATAGAACTGGGCGGGAAGGAGTTTCCCTGTTGTTTCTAAAACTTGTACCTCACTTTTATAAGCTTTAATCTTGGTGCCCCCTAACCCTACAATAAAAATCCATTCCTTGGTTATCGGAAGGGGCAAGTCAGTCAAGGATACTGATGCCCCTGTGTCAACTAACATCTCACATGGTTGGCTCCCTAATACTGCTGCTACATAGACCCCTTTACTGGGGCCGCCTCCCGTCAAGCTCCTGCCTGCTACTGTCTGTTTAGAGGTACCGTCCCCCTTGTGCCCACTGGTCAGGTTCGCCCTTAATTGTTGATTCGTTATCCATAAGGGTACTTCCCCTGCCTGTATCTGGGCCAGGTTTTCTCGGGTTTGTTCCACAATCCAGTTACCATATGTGCTACATATGTCATTAGCAGCCACCTGCTGAGATGCATTGTACTCTTTTATTAATTTATTAATGGTTTGGGCGTGTGTTTCTAGCACTGTAACTATCTTTTGTAGATGTATGGTCAGTGTTTGATCCTCAGATAATTCTTTACCTGTATTTTCATTTGTCTTTTGTAATACATCTTTAATGCGAGACCCCAGGTCTCTAACCTTTTGATCCAGTGTCGCCAAATCATAATTTTCCTTCTATCACTGTGGGGAAATATTAACTTAAAATTAAGAAACTTAAATTTAATAATGTCCCATATCTTTAAATTTCATACTAAAGTTGTTGCTTGGTGAACTTAAACAGCTGTCAGTGGAAAGGGTTAACTCCTTTGCAGGTTTTTAAGAAGGTGGAGCAAAACATTATCAGGCGTAATTGCGTCACTTAACGTAAATTAAAAAAAACTTTCCTGATCGGAAAAGACAGTTGTGTTTTCACACTTTAACTAAACACGAACAGAACAGATAAAACAAAACAAATAGCACATTCTTGCAGAAAACAGTAAATTACGTCATACTTCTTATTGTCCTGTAAGGGGTTTTAGATCGCAGAGGTTTCTCTCTCTAGAGGCCTCTCTCTTGCACAGTAAAACCTTGAGTGGTTCGACCCACTCGCCCCTTAGATTCTATACTCTGGACTTTGGGGCAAGAACTACAATGTAGAGAAAACTCTTGTAGACCAAGTTTGATGAAACAAAATGAAATTTTATTGCATAAGGAAAAATAAATCAAATGCAAGCAGATAAGAGAGTACATGGGAGGGAAAAACACAGACAAATCATAACGACACAATACTAACTAAGGCAAATACAGGCATCTTATACTCTACAAAAAATCATCATGAAATAAGGAAACACACGGAATATCGAGGGACAACAACTCATGTTAATTGTACCCTTAAATCCACCCCCTTAAACCTATCTAGATCTGATTGTGAAGGGCCAGAAACATGCTCACCAATCCAACTAGGAAGTGCAAGGTTTTGAACCAGCCTGCGTTTGATCCTTTCAGGCGTTCCGTCTCCACATGGATCGTGGAGCCCCAGCGAGCTGCGCCACACGTCTCTCCTGAGGTGGGGGTCGAGGGCGGCTGGACACCAGCTGGTTCTGGCTGTCGGCGGGGTCGGGGATCATCGGCTCGACCCCGGTCAGAGGAGCCTTGGGCTGGCTCCCATCGTTTCTTCAGTTTTTTTTTTTTTTGTCTCTTCTCCCGAGTTGGGAGAAGGCCTCTCGTCTTCGTCAACGGCCCGGGGTTGGTCGATGATCTCCCGATGTGTGACCCCGGGGCGGGACGCTGGCTCGAGCGGTCTTCTTGATGGCGGCTTAGTCTTCTTCGTCTTCCTCCGATAGTGGAGAGGAGTTCGCTGATCTTCTCCCAAACCAGCTCCTCTTGACCCAGCTATTCTCCAGCGACTCACCTGTCCGACGACTGCAACTGTGACTCCACTCCAACTGTCTCCACAACTGCTCAACTCTTGTTCCACTGCAACTCGGTCAATTATACTTTTCCTTCCAGAGCCTCCACTTCCCGCCCAAAATCAGGTTAGTCTTTGTTTAACTTTTGGCGGGCTGGGAGCACAGCGGGGTAGTTATTATATTTTAAAATATTTTAGATGGCCGGTAAAGGCCCATCTCTGGTCTGGAATGACCTTCATTTTTTTTAATGTCCTGCTGATCTCGTTATCTAGTCCATGGTGCTGTTCTCATGAATATGAAATTGTCCCCTTTTGTCTGCGTCAATATTTAGATGGCCTCTGTCTCCAGGCCGATCTTGACTGGATCTGCATCGAATCCATATGTATATGTGGGGGTCTGGTTTCGTTCTCTCAGAAACGGCTTCCAGAACTTACTGTGGGTTGAATCCACAAAGCTGTCTGAGGATTCGAAGGAACCATTTTAAAATGTCCCAATAAGTTGGTTATGTGGTATGGCGGCCATTTCGTATGCCCCTTTTTCTGGGCTTCTTTTAAAACAGTCTTTAAAAATCATGGTCTCTTCTGCCATTTGACCCTTTATAATATAAAGTTCAATTTTGCAAATCCTACACTCCCCCTGATGATACTGTAACTTGCTTGAAGTATCATATTCTGGGTGAGCAAAATTTTCTGACTTTCCACAATCTAACCATCCCCAGTATTTACCTATCTATGACCCCATGACACATGCATTTCCCATTTCAGAAAAATCTAGTGTACATTAAGCATCTATAGATGGCAATACCTTGGAGTTAAAATCTGACAACTTACTTCCAGGCGTGGAGGGGGGCCTTATACCCCTACATCACCTAGTGCATACACATTACCTTCTAATAATAACATCACAGAATCACAGAAATCACAGAAACCCCACAGTGCAGATAGAGGCCATTTCGGCCCATCGAGCCTGCACCGACACATATCCCACCCGATCCCTGTAACCCCTACACCAACACATATCCCACCCTATCCCCGTAACCCCACGTATTTAATCCCCCTAACACTAAGGGTCAATTTATCATAGCCAATCAACCTAACTCGCACATCTTTGGACTGTGGGAGGAAACCGGAGCACCCGGAGGAAACCCACGCAAACACGGGGAGAATGTGCAAACTCCACACATCTAATAAGACTTCAATAATAAAATAAAATACACATGAAAATCACAATGCACATGAATACATATCAAAAATAATACAGAGGAGGGAGGGAAAACTTTAACTTTATACAAAGCAGCAAAATTTAAACGGGTGTCTCTTCTTCTACCCGCACATAATGCTCCCTCCATTCCCCTCTATTCTCATACTTTTGCGAATGTTTGACCTTTTTACAGTGTACAAACAGTAAATAAACTACAATGACAACCTGGCACACTACAAGAATGTGGGAGGTTATCCGAATCCAAGAAGGGACTTCTATATTTGTGAACAGGTCCCACCACGGTGGGGTCACTATGTCCAATATTTCTGCCCCTATCTCTAAAGTCTTCTGCTCCAGTGTGTAGAAGTGTTTCTGTGAAACAACAACGGCTTTTAATATCTTGGTGAGGTGTTCAGGGAGAGGGGGAATGATATACCCAAAATGTGCAACGAATCGATACAGATCGGTGAAATTCCCTTTAACAGTGATGTGAACAGTGGACAGTTCAGGGATGGGGACAATTCGCTCTTGGGCCACTTGAACTTCTGCCCTGGGCTTCAAACAGAAGCTGCTGTCACTGACCGGACACCAACCATGCTGTCCATGCTGGTAGTGGGGTGCTGCAGTGGTGACACAGTATATCCCACCTCCTATATATGCCACCTGTGGGGGCACATGGCCTTGTGCCATTGCCTCCATGGTGCAATTTATAGGCTTCGCGCGAGCAGTTCTGAACCCGCACTGTGGTTTTAAATGGGCATTCAAGTGTTGGGGACACAGGATGATGTGTGCTCCCCGGCTCCAGCACCCCGAGAGGTCGGTACCCATCATTGCATGCTCCCATCGAATGATGTAAGGTGGGACCCCTGTGTAGCGAATGTGCGCACCCCACTGAATGACTCCAATGTTCTCCACCCTGTATACCGGGGTGGGTTTTGCTGTCTTTCCCATCACCGGCATTCTTACCACTATACCCATAATGGTGTGATTAGACCATCCACAGTCCACTGGGACTGGGTAGGCCTCTGAAGCTAGTCTGAGCTGGCACGGACTCGATGTATTCTCAAAAGGGTGGAGGGCTGCGAGGTGCTTGTTGCTGATCCAGGAGGGGACTAAACCTTGCTTTAAATCCTCCAGATTACTGCGGCCCTCGCCCAGTAACCACGCCCCGTATAGCACACAAGCTTCGTTCTGCGCAGCCTGATCGGGCGCATTCCGATCCTCCCTGATGAGAGCATTTACCATTTTGGCGTGTTTCTCCAGCTCAGCTATTATCTCTTTTAAGTGTAGTGTCATGGCCTGGTCCTCATGTAACTCAGAACCCACTACCTTATTCTTGTCAGTCAGTATCTTTCTCAACTGTGTTTTCAAACCATTGATCTGGGTTTGCAGCTCCACATCATCCAGTGTGTTGATGACGGAAGTTCCTGTATTAAAAGCTGTGAAGATATCATTTACTGCACCCCTTCTTTGTCTTCCTACTCTGTCCAAGACCTCATGTGGTGTTGTGTACAATTCGGCTCTGTCGACATCGGCAAAGTCGAATTCGTAAAACTGTTTAAACATGTTTGTTAACAGGACCTGGTATAATTGCTCCGTTTCCTTGGGGCACCACTCTGGCAATCGTACCTCGGTGAGGTTTAAAATCACCGGAGCCACCGCGTAGTGGACCCCTTGGTACAGTACCTGACCTGTGGGTACCAATACCAATCCGTTCCCGGGTCCCTTTGTCATGCTGGGGCACCCTTCCTTGAGGGCTTTAGCTACTGGAATTGTGGGCAGGGGCTTGCGGGGTCGGGTGATGAGCTCAGTGGCGTTTACTGGGATCTGAGAGTATGGGACTCCGCACGCCCGTGTGCTGACGTCCCACCTCATTCCTTGTCCAGCATCCTGCCACTGCCTTTGGAAAAAGATGGAGACGCCTGTGGGGCAAGCGCGTTCTGAACCCCACATACAGATGTAGATCCCCTCATCTGGTTCCCACCATTTGTCCCAACAGACACTCAACCCCCCATGAGTTCCCACAATAGTCCGATGGGTGTTGTTACCCAGTCTCTCCCACTCCACAGTGGAGTTCTTCATGGTGCTGCTCAACTTGTGCAGCCACCACCAACGGTCCAAAGGTACATGTCCCAGACAGTTCAAACAAATCTTCTTTCCCACGGTGATGCTGATCCTGGGTGCAATGATCCGCACCCTGGGGCACATCAGAGACGTTTCTCTGTACGCAAACCCCGTCTGGCTGGAGCATTCAGTAGAGTTCGACCCCAGCCAGCCTGGCCATCTTCCTTCATGGAGGTATGTGGCAGTCTCTTCAGCGTCCTGTGGGCCGGTTCCATCAGTCGCGATGGGGCCTCTGTTGCCAGAGCACCCGTAAATGGTGGAGTCCTTAGTGCGGCCCCGATAGGCCCAGCTCCATCCGATCATCATGAACGCGATGAGGATCCCTCTCATCTTTTCTGGCTCCTGTAACAGATCACACAATATAGCCAGGCTCCCGAGAGATTCTGGCTTAGGTGACGGCATGATCGGGTCTTTTGACCTCGATCCAAAAATACACACATACTGGGCAGATTTAAAACTACTTAAACTCTAACCATTTTAATATTTACACACCTTAAGCTTAAACTTAAACTTATGTACAGCGCCGCCCGTCCCCGGGCGGCTTGCCTAATCCCTGATTGGACTGCAGCTCGCCACTCCCTGTGGCAGGGCTGCAGTGGCCTGTGGCTTGGGTTCCCCGCAGCCTTTTGCTGTTAATCGGGGACTGCGTTTTGTCAAGGATTTCTCAAGTCGGCGTTTACTGGGAGCGGGGGACTCGGGCCAAGGTTTTACTGGCTGAGGCGTTCGACTCGACCTGCGAAAAGGTACTTTGGGCGTGGCTCCCTTAGCGAGTGGACCTTCGGGTGGGACCTTGGCTCTCACAGTCCGTGGCTCTTCCACGACTGTGGGCTTCGGCTCCCTTCCCTCAGGCTCCACCCCTTTGGGATTCGGGCAGGCTCCCTTGGCGAGTGGACCTTCGGGTGGGACTTTAGCTCTCACAGTCCGTGGCTCTTCCACGACTGTGGGCTTCGGCTCCCTCCCCTCAGGCTCCGCCCCTTCGGGATTTGGGTCTGTGGCAGACGGCTCCTCCTCACCTGTCCCTACAGGTGGAGGATCTCTGCCCCCAATTTCTACCTCCCCCACGCTCGAGTCGAGGGCGGGACCTCCGTCCTCCGACTCCACCTCCTCCAGAATTGTGTCGCGGGCGGGACCTTGTTGTTCGGGCCCCTCCTCGTCCGAGTCCCAGGCCATCAGGGAAAGCTCCCCCCAGGTGGGTGGGACAGCTTCTCCTTCCAAGCAGGCTACAACGCCAGCTTGTGTGGTCTGTGGCTCATCGCACGCCTCAGGCTGAGGATCTTCACCTTCAGACCTGGCTTCGGTAGCTGATGCTCTTGCACCCGGTTTAAACAGTTTGCACTGATTGATGTGAAGCCATTTGGTGCGCCGGGGCAACTTCACTGCGTATACCATGGGGCTGGCCTTGTCTACAATGCTGTAGGGCCCCATGTACAGTGGTTCCAAACTCCCTACTCGGGCATAGTGTCTCATCATGACCTGATCTCCAACTTCCCACTCGATTGCCTTTCGGGGTTTAAGCAGCAATCGGTTGCCCTGATGCTGTCTTCCCATGTTCCCAGCCGCTTGCCCATAGATCTGTTTCAGGCGCGCAAAAAGGTTCCGGGCAAACTTGTCCCGATTCACCTCTCGGAGCTGCCCCTCAGTGAGCACCGGGGCGAGTACATGGGTGGGGGTTTGCATGACTCTTCCAGTCATTAATTCGTGCGGGGAGTACCCCGTACTTTTAGACTGGCTAGCCCGGATCCCCATGAGGACTAGAGGCAAGGCCTCCGCCCATTTCTGGGGCGAGTCCCTCGTCTCCTTCCTCAGCTTTTCCTTTAAGGTGCGGTTCATGCACTCCACAATCCCGGATGACTGCGGATTGTGGGCCATGTGCCACTTCCCTTCAATGCCTAAGACCATGAGGGTGTCCTGCATCACTTGGCCAGTGAAATGAGCCCCTCGGTCAGACTCCACAAATCATGGTAGTCCCCACCGCGAGAACACTTCCCGGACCAAGATCCTGGCAGTACTAAGTGCCGTGGCTGTTCGGCATGGGAAGGCTTCCACCCCCTTGGTGAACACATCCACCAGGACAAGGCAGCACTTATAGCCTCCCTGGGCGGTGGGCAGGGGCCCAATGTAGTCGACCTGTATCGACTGCCATGGTCCCTCTACTCTCCTGATGTGCCCCATGGGCACCTTCCTTTTCTGGGGGTCTGGGTTGTTTGTAGCGCACACTAGGCAATTGGCGCAGAACTCGCGGACATCGTCCCGAAGCCCCGGCCACCACCCCGCCTGTTCCACCCGTTGCCAGGTGACCTCAGGCCCGGGGTGTCCTGCTCCTGGACCCTCGTGGGCCAGTTGAAAGAATTCCCTCCGATGCTGTTGCGGCACAACCCACTGTTCCTCTCGGAACAGCGTGCCTTCCTTGATGGAGAGGGCTGCTGTACCGTATGGACCCTCTACTTCCTTGCCCTCGGTGATGGCCTTGAGGACTGTTTTTAGGGTGGGATCTAGGGTTTGGACGGTCTTGAGGTCTGGGGGCAGTGTTACCCCTGTGGTTCCCTGAGTCCCATCCCTACCTTGGATCACTGCCACGGGTTTGGACCCATAGGGATCCCAAAAGGTACCGGTGTGGGCACCCTCCCTGGCTAGCGTATCCGCTTGCTGATTACCCTTGCCGCGGGGTTCCGTGGAGGAATGGGCCTTTACCTTGTGGATAAAGACTTCCCCTTTCTCTCCCACCGCAGCTAAGATCTTTTCTAACAGGGGCTTCACGGTAAAGGGTCGCCCGTCCACAGAGGTATATCCGCAGCGGGACCAGATGGCTAGGTATTCCGTACACGAGTTGCATGTGAACATGCTGTCCGAGCAAATTGTGTATGGGGTGGGGAAGATCTCGGGGTGTGTAACGACGTACACTATCGCAGACAGGTCAGCCTGCTGGGCGCTCATAGTGCTGGGGAGCTTAATCGCCAGGGCAATGTTTGCCGCGGGGTCATAAACTCCACATCCTGTGAGTCGTTCGCCAGCGGATACCGTGCTGGAACCATCTACGTAGATCTCGCGGCCCGTGGGATGTATCGTGGCCCGTGGGATGTATCCCGGCCCGTAAACCTACGTCCACCTCCCATACCCCTTCTATGGAACACCGATGGGCTGTTCCGGGATATACCATGTTGGCCGCGAGCTTGGGCTCGCAGAGACCCTTCACCTTCAGCTCCATCTGGGAAAGGAGGAGGGTCCAGCGCGCAATGCGTGCACTGCTTACTGTCCCATCCTTAATCCTTCCATCTAGAAGCATTCGGGTAGGTGTGTGATGGGTGAGGAGAGTGATGGGAGAGGTGCCTGTGAAGATCAGAGATCTTTTCACAGCCCAATGCGTGGCCAGGAGATGCCGCTCGCAATTGTAAAAGCTCCTTTCCACATCAGTGAGCACCCTGGAGGAATAGACCACTGGCCTCAGCTTGCCGTGTCGCTCTTGAAGCAGTACAGCGCTCAAGCTATCCCCGCTAGCCGCTACCTCCAGGAAAAACTCCTCTCCCCCATCTATGGCCCCCAGGGCTGGCGCGGTCTGCAAGTCTCTCTTGAGTTTCTCAAATGCTGCCTGGCAACCCTCATCCCAGGACCACTCCATTCCCTTGTGTAGGAGTCAGAGCAGCGGGGCTGCTGTGGCTGCATAGTCCTCAATAAAGTCTCTGCAGTACCCGGTCAGTCCCAGAAAGGACCTCACACCCGTTACGGTGGTGGGGATCGGTAGATCTTGCACCGATTCCCGCCTGCCCTTATCTATGGCCCTCTCACCGGCACGGATGGTCAGACCCAGGAATTTCACTTCCTGCTGGCCGATCCGTGCTTTCTTTGGGTTCACTTTGAAACCCTTTCTACCTAACAGCTCCAATAACTCGGCCAATAGTGGGCCATGCTCCTCCCTTGAGTCTGTGAACAGGAGCAGGTTGTCCACATACTGCACTAGTTGATTGGGCCGGCTGAACTCCTTTAAACTCCCTGCCATGCATTGATGGAAAATGCTGGGGCTGTTGTGGAAACCCTGTGGCAAACAGTTCCAGGTGTACTGTTGTCCTTTAAACGTAAAGGCAAACTTGTACTGATCCTCCCTCCTTAAAGGGATGGACCAAAACCCATTAGAAATATCCAGTACCGTGAACGTGGTCACGGAGGCTGGAATACTTCCTATCAGGTCGGCAACTGCTGCTACTGTCGGCGCGCAGGCTGGGATGTTGCTATTGAGGACTCTGTAGTCCACCGTGGCTCTCCAGGAATCGTCCGGCTTCCTCACCGGCCATAACGGAGAGTTCACATGGGTGGCTATCGGTCTCAACATGCCCTGCTGCAGCAGTGAAGATATTGCTGTCTCCATGTCGGGCTCCGCTTCCCGGGGGAAGTTGTATTGTTTTTGGGGTCGGGCCATGGGGTCTCCGTCTACTCTGACCTCAAACCTGGTGACCCTCCCGCAATCGTGCTTGTGAGTGGCAAACGTAGTCAGGTGGTCGGACACGAATGCCTGCAAATCTTGTGGGACGCCCGTGACCATGAGCTCGAGGTCGTAGCCCTCTTTTGGCTTCACGGTACACAGGGTCCCCCTTTCTCCTTCCCCTGGGATGATGACTACCTTGCCTGGCTCACCCTTACCCGCTCCCCAAAGACAATGGTTTCTTAGGTCCACGAGGATCCCGTGTTCGACCAAGAAATCGGACCCTATGATCCCTTTCCCATTCTCCACCTCCCACTTCATCAGTATACACCTCCACTTGGTGCGGAGTGGTCCTAAATGAATGGAGAGGGGAATGGAATGTGCGCCAGCCTGTTCCTTGCCTGTGAAGCCCGACAGAATATATGGAACCCCAGTGGACAGAGGCGAGGCGGTGGGGTTATCTGTGTGGATCACGGTGCACGATGCCCCCGTATCCAACAAATAGGTCCCTTTTACCTCCTGTACTTCCATCTCCACGAGGGGTCGCCTCCATATATCATATCACAGCGCACACAAGTAAACGGGCTGTGCCGGCTCTAGTCATTTGTGCACAACGGTCGGGGTTTCGGGCACGACAAGACCTGTGAAATCATCAGAGACCGCATTGTCTCTAAAATTGATTCAATCGCAGCGGGATCCATAACTGCACCAGCTCCTTGTGCTGGGGCAGGAGCTACGGCTTGGGTTTGGGCTGGTGCTGGGGCGGCGGTCTGGGCTTGGGCTTGGGCTGCAGGAAATTTCCCTTTATTATCCTTCCACGGATTTCTACAGTCCTTGCGCCAATGTCCATCCTTCCCACACCCGTAGCAATTGAGCTTGGCTTGGACAGGGCAATTCCCCTCCTGACGCCACTCCTTCTTGCTTGGGGCTGCGGGTGTTGCCTCATGCACCTTTCCCTTCTCGGGAGGTGTTTCCTGACCTCTACAATTCTTGTACGCAACATTGAGCTGACGGAGCACCGTCTCCTCCGTGACACCGGGACCTTGGGGACCAAACCAAGATCTGGCTAGGGCCCGTATCTGCGGCAAGCTGTTGGTGACCAAGCAACGGAGCCAATGAACCCGCTGTTCGTCGCTCATTGCAGCCCTTTCAGGCATACCCGGACAGCTGCGTCGATACACTGGCCACAGCCTTTCTGCGAAAACCCGTGGGGGTTCTCCAGATAGCTGCACGGTCCCTTCCACATGGTCGAATGGACTACTGTCGTCCACTCCCATTACTTCTAAAACTTCCTCCCCGAGATCCGTATACCCTTTCCATCCCCTCTTACCATCCTCTGAGAGGCACTGAAGGATCGTGCAATCCAGGGAGAAAAGCAACAGTTTCACCTGTTCCTGATCATCACAGTCATTAATGGCTGCTGTTTCCTCTATCTCCCTGAAATGAATCGAGGGATCTCCCTTTACGGTGAGTCATGTGAGGTGGCTCACCATGGGCCTTAATTGTGGGCCAGCGTAGGGCACCAAGAGCTGGTTCTGGTGGGGTCCGATACCGCCATCGGCAGCGTTGGGACCGAACCTCTGGTGCCGAGTGGGACACATTGGTGCCGGTCCCGGCTTTGCTACCAGTGGTTGTTCTTCCTCACATTCCACCTCGGCTACCTCCTCTTTTACCAACCCCTGTTTCTCCGGCCAAGTCTCACTATAGCTCGGCGGTGCTGAGGGCTCGGTGGCTGGCACCACAACTACCTCAGCTGGAATCGGCTGTTTTGATTCCTTTAAAAAGTCCATGTGACTAGTTTTCGGGCTGACGAGACACACCATGCCTTTTGCCTTAACCAGGGCCGTTCTTAGGTCCTCTATGGTCTTTTGGCAGGGGCCGTGGTCTGTGCTCTCAAACCCATGCTCGAGGGCTAGCTTGTAAGCTGCCTTAACCTCCACTACTCTCTCCTCCTGCGTTCTTAGCTGTTGTGCGAGGCGGGCGTTTCTCTCCACTGACTTCTTATTCTCTTTGCTCTCTGTCCACCTGATGGCTGCGTCCACCGGACGCCCATCCAGTAAGAGATCGGCAATCCACTGCTTAGTGAGATTTACCTTGCCAAAGACATAATCCGCTATCCTCTCATCCATTGCATTTCGACCATTCAAACTTGGATCTACTACATTGCAATCCTGCTGCCAGAGTCCTGCCGCGGTCGCCATTTTCTGTAAGGGGTTTTAGATAGCAGCGGTTTCTCTCGCTAGAGGCCTCTCTCTCTTGCACAGCAAAACCTTGAGTGGTTTGACCCACTCGCCCCTTAGATTCTATACTCTGGACTTTGGGGCAAGAACTACAATGTAGAGAAAAACTCTTGTAGACCAAGTTTGATGAAACAACATGAAATTTTATTGCATAAGGAAAAATAAATCAAATGCAAGCAGATAAGAGAGTACATGGGAGGGAAAAACACAGACAAATCATAACGACACAATACTAACTAAGGCAAATACAGGCATCTTATACTCTACAAAAAATTATCATGAAATAAGGAAACACACGGAATATCGAGGGACAACAACTCATGTTAATTGTACCCTTAAATCCACCCCCTTAAACCTATCTAGATCTGATTGTGAAGGGCCAGAAACATGCTCACCAATCCAACTAGGAAGTGCAAGGTTTTGAACCAGTCTGCGTTTGATCCTTTCAGGCGTTCCGTCTCCACGTGGATCGTGGAGCCCCAGCGAGCTGCGCCACACGTCTCTCCTGAGGTGGGGGTCGGGGGCGGCTGGACACCGGCTGGTTCTGGCTGTCGGCGGGGTCGGGGATCGTCGGCTCGACCCCGGTCAGAGGAGCCTTGGGCTGGCTCCCATCGTTTCTTCAGTTTGTTTTTGTCTCTTCTCCCGAGTTGGGAGAAGGCCTCTCGTCTTTGTCCGGCCCGGGGTTGGTCGATGATCTCCCGATGTGTGACCCCGGGGCGGGACGCCGGCTCGAGCGGTCTTCTTGATGGTGGCTTAGTCTTCTTTGTCTTACTCCGATAGTGGAGAGGAGTTCGCTGATCTTCTCCCAAACCAGCTCCTCTTTACCCAGCTATTCTCCAGCGACTCGCCTGTCCGACGACTGCAACTGTGACTCCACTCCAACTGTCTCCACAACTGCTCAACTCTTGTTCCACTGCAACTCGGTCAATTATACTTTTCCTTCAGGAGCCTCCACTTCCCGCCCAAAATCAGGTTAGTCTTTGTTTAACTTTTGGCGGGCTGGGAGCACAGCGGGGTAGTTATTATATTTTAAAATATTTTAGATGGCCGGTAAAGGCCCATCTCTGGTCTGGAATGACCTTCATTTTTTTAATGTCCTGCTGATCTCGTTATCTAGTCCTTGCTGCTGTTCTCATGAATATGAAATTGTCCCCTTTTGTCTGCGTCAATATTTAGATGGCCTCTGTCTCCAGGCCGATCTTGACTGGATCTGCATCTAATCCATATGTATATGTGGGGGTCTGGTTTCGTTCTCTCAGAAACGGCTTCCAGAACTTACTGTGGGTTGAATCCACAAAGCTGTCTGAGCATTCGCAGGAACCATTTAAAGAGTCCCTGTACTGGCCGCGCTAGACGTGCTCCTATCTAGCTATCCAGCAAGTTAAACACTCATTCAAAATAATTCTTCCTGAAGCGGTTGCTGTTTTGAAGCTTTTACTTGAACGAATTTGTGAAACTGTAAACAAAGACAAAGTATGTTTTGTACATAAACTGAGTACTATACATTCGATATTACACAAGATAACCTTTTATAAACATAGTATTATCAAAATATTACTCTGACAACGTTGCTATTATGCTAAGAACTAAAGATACTCACAGATATTGCGCTTGGCCTAACATATGAAGTCAGGTCACACTGGATTGTAATGGAACCTCTCATAGCAAATTCTCCATTACTCAAGTCAGGTTCTTCCTGGTTGAAATAAAGAATAGATTTGCCTTTCTAATCTAGGCTTTATTAACTTTAAAAACCCAGTAGCACATCTTTCAACAGCAGTCTCCAACAATGACTGGAGAGAACTGAATTTAAGATGGCCACCACAAATCACCTGACATCCACTACCAATGAGTTTACAACATATATCTCAAGGTAGAAACAAACAACCAATTACAATACTTCTTACTAATACAGAGAACAACCACCCCATTCACCAATCACAATACTTCTTATTAAACATAGGAAATAATCACCACATTCACCCCTCCTTTTAAAATATGCTCCAACCTAAATAACCTTTACAATTTATAATTAATTTATTTACAACTAAAATACAAATATAATATTTCAACAACTTTAAAACATTAAAAGTCCATTTTCAATCGGTCGACCGGATATCTTGTTCGTGTCGACCTTCTTAACCTTGGTGAAATTCCTTGCCCTCCCACACCCGGAGGCACCGAAGTATCTTCTGCAGACAGGCTATCCATATCCCGATTATCAACGGTTTCCGGATTGGAAATCCCATCAGGAAGTAAACTAGGACGGTCATGAACATCCATCAAAGGCTGACTAATAGAAGTATAATTATCTGCAATAGGATTGGAAACATTCGTAGTATCTATAACAACATCCACATTATCTGAATCATGACTATTATTAGTACCCTCGGAAGAGGGCTGGCCACCACAAGGAGCCAAGTCTTTAATTGAAACAGTACTTTCTTTCCCATCTTGGAATCGAATATGAGCATATTGGGAATTTGCCTCCAACAGCTCCACCTCCTCCACTAAAGGATCATATTTTGACAATCTAACATGGCGTCGAAGCAACACAGGTCCCTGCATAGTAAGCCATGAAGGTACCGAATATCCTGTAGTAGATCTCCGCGGGTAATTAAAGAGCCTTTCATGGGGGGTCACATTAGTAGCCGTTGAAAGCAATGATCTAATGGAATGCAGGGCATCAGGCAGTACCATTTCCCACTGTGTATTCTTAAGATTCCAGGATGTCAAAGCCAACATAACTGCCTTCCAGATCACCCCATTGTATTGTTCGCACTGTCCATTACCCTGGGGGTTATACGGGGTAGTTCTACTAGTAGAAATTCCCCGACTCTGAAGGTATTCCTTCAACTGGGAAGACATAAAAGAACTTCCTTGATCCGAATGGATATACGCCGGCATCCCAAAGATGACAAAAAGTTGAGTCAGGCATTTGATAACTGTAGCAGCTGATACATCTGCGCAAGGAAAAGCAAAAGGAAACCTTGAAAACTCATCCACAACAGTAAATATGTATCGATTTTGAGTCATTGAAGGAAGAGGCCCCTTAAAATCAACGCTCAAACGTTCAAAAGGAGAAGTAGCCTTTATAAGATGAGCTCGTTGAGGCTTAAAGAAATTCGGTTTACACCGAGCACAGATAGAACATGATGAAGTCATCCGCTTGACGTCTTCAACTGAAAAGGGCAAATTCTTACTGCGTACGAAGTGTATCATCCTCGTAACCCCAGGATGACATAAAGCATTGTGAAGATTAATAAGCGTATCTCCGTGAATCACAGAACAATAAGCCCTCGACAGTGCATCAGCAGCAACATTATCCTTCCCCGGACGATAAACTATATCAAAATGGTAACATGCCAACTCAATCCTCCACCTCATTATTTTATCATTTTTGATCTTTCCAAAATGTTTAACATCAAACATAAAGGACACAGATTTTTGATCGGTTACCAACGTGAAATGTCACCCCGATAAATAATGTCCCCATTTACGCAGTGCTTCTATTATTGCATATGCCTCTTTCTCTATTGAAGAATGCCTTTTTTCACTATTGTTCAAAGTACGTGAGAAAAAGGCCACAGGTCTTCCATTTTGGTTCAGAGTAGCCCCAATTGCAAAATCAGAAGCATCCGTCTCAATCACAAAGGGAACCTGCTCATCAATAGAATGCACAACTGCTCCTAGGACATCCTTTTTAAATTTATCAAAACATGTCCTGGCCTCCCATGATAGAAGATATGTCGTAACCCATATAAGGGGCCGGATCTTCTGCAAAAAGTTTGCAATCCAATTAGAATAGTAAGAAAACAGTCCAACAACTCGTTGCAAAGCCTTAGAATTAGTAGGATAAGGTAAATCGAACAATGGTCGCAGACGTTCTGGATCTGGTTTAATCTTATTTCCCGAGATAATATACCCCAGTAGATTTACCTCAGTAGTCGAAAAGATACACTTCTCTTTATTAAAAGTTAAACCAACTTTTTCCGCAGCTTGAAGGAATCTTTCTAAATTAGAATCATGCTCCACCCTTGATTTACCACACACCGTGATATCATCTAAATATGAAAAGGTGTCAGAGAGAGAGTTATCACTTATAAAAGCATCCATTGCCCGTTGAAAACAAGCAACACCATTAGTAACACCAAATGGTATTCGGCAAAACTGATACAGCTTTCCACCAGCCTCAAAGGCTGTATATGGTTGATCCCTCTTAACAATAGGAATCTGATGATAAGCACTCTTTAAATCAATAGTGCTAAAAAACTTATACTGAGATACTTTGTTGATAAGCTCATCAATCTTAGGCAAAGGGTATGCATCTAATTGAGTATACCTATTAATAGTTTGAGAGTAGTCTATCACCATTCGTTTCTTATGCCTCTCGTTAGTGGTGACAACTACCTGAGCCCGCCAAGGCGAATAACTAGGTTCAATGATTCCTTCCAATAAAAGACGTTGGACTTCAGAATTAATAAATTCTCTATCCTGACTGCTATACCTTCTTGACTTGGTAGCAATTGGCTTACATTCCGGCATCAAATTGGAAAAAAGTGATAATGGAGAAATGGATAAAGAAGTTAATCCACAAATGGATAAGGGTGGCTTAGTCCCTCCAAACGAAAGGCTAAGACTCTCATGTAATTTAAGCACATCATGACCAATCAAAATATCCACACAAAGATTAGGCAAAACAGATAGGCGTATATCAGTATACGTATTACCTAGAAGAATCAATTTCACAAGGCAACAACCAGCTACTTGTGAAGTAAGGGTCGTCTGAGCCATACACACCTGATAAGTAACAGGCAAGATTTTCAAACACTTTTCCTTCACAAACTGAAGACTTATAAAACTCTCGGTACTGCCCGTATCTATGAGAGCCTTCACTTCTAACCCATTAACTTGGGCCACAACTATAGCTTTGTTTAGGCCATGAGCAAATGCAGCAGAAATTGATGCAATAAACGCCCTCTCTACAGGTTGAATAGTCGCAGAAGAGGAGGTAATTGAACCTAATGATTTACAAACACATGCATAATGACCTCTCTTGCCGCATTTACTACATACAGCCTCCCGGGCAGGACACTTCAAACGAGGATGCCGGACGTTCCCACAAAAATAACACTTCTGAATCCTAGAGGCAACAGCCGCCGAAGTAAAAGGTGGAGCTGTTGGAGTAGAAACTATTTCAGAATCTAGTAAACCACTCCCATTAAGTCCACCTAATTCCTTTTCGTCCGGAACTGCCGAAACCACAGTCACAGGCCGATTAGAAAGAGCATAAGAATCCGAACTTCTCTGAGCCATATCCAATGTAGAAGCTTGCTCAAAAGCACTCTTGAGATCCAAAGTCTTATTTTCTAACAACCGCTGACGAATTGATCTAGACAGTAGTCCATTAATAAAAGCATCCCGTACCGATTCTTCCTTATATTCTTCGGCCGTCACGGCTTTATAATTACAGTTAGCACCAAGGTGCCGAAGTGCTTGTAAATAAGTATCCAAAGATTCTCCCACCTGCTGCCTATGGGCAGATAGAAGGTAATGTGCAAATACTTCATTCTTTGGTTTAACAAAAATCTTCTCCAATGTAGAAATAGCCAATTCATAAGTTTTACAGTCCAAAATATACTTATACACATCCGGAGCAATGTAGTTGATCAGCATATTCAGCTTATTCAGAGACTCTTGTTCCAACACACCCAAAAAGTTTGTAAATGTACAATACCAATGTTTCCATTTATCATCCACTCCTGCAGAATTAGGGTCAGCATTGAATCGTTCCGGTTGAAGATATCGCTCCATTCTGATAAAAAGTTAATAAATTGAGATAAAGAATAGATTTGCCTTTCTAATCTAGGCTTTATTAACTTTAAAAACCCAGTAGCACATCTTTCAACAGCAGTCTCCAACAATGACTAGAGAGAACTGAATTTAAGATGGCCACCACAAATCACCTGACATCCACTACCAATGAGTTTACAACATATATCTCAAGGTAGAAACAAACAACCAATTACAATACTTCTTACTAATACAGAGAACAACCACCCCATTCACCAATCACAATACTTCTTATTAAACATAGGAAATAATCACCACACTGGTAAAACTGTTTCCTGGGGTCAACAGGAAGAAAGGTAAGAAGGTCAAATGACCTCTCACAGGAAGAAAGGAACAAAGGTCAAATGACCTCACACAGGAAGAAAGGAACAGATGACCTTTCCAGCTTACAAACTGTTAACACAATAACCGCCACCAGAGGGTGCTATTGCATGTAAAAATGTCCAGAATGTCACATAATGTCCATTGGTCCAGAACACTCCCCGTCTGGGGTCATTAACGACTCCACATAGTCCAAACTCTACTTGTCACTGGAGTCCTCTGGCGACAAAAGAAGAACCACCTCGGAGACGGTCCGTCGGTGTCGATGATAGGATGCAGCTTCCGTAGACTGCTGTGAGGGGGTAGGTTGTGTTCTGCTAAGCACAGTTCCAACCTGGGTATGGTGAGGTCTGGCTGGGGCGCCAACTTGCCTCTATCAAAGACGAAGCCGATTTTGCTTTGTCCTTCTTGAGTGGTGACCTTCAGATAAGCCACACTTGCAATGGCCTAAGCGGATGCGTCTGCAAAGACACAAAGCTCTTTGAATTGGGCATTTAAGGGAGAGAAAGACGAATAGCAGCGAGGTATTCGGATCTCCTGTAACTCTTGGAGTGAGTCTCTCCATCTGTCCCACTCTGCTTCCATCTCTTCAGGGAGAGGTGAATCCCACTCTTCAGCGCGTGTGGAGAGTTCCCTGAGAAGCAGCCTGCCTTGTATGGTGACAGGGGCTAAGAAGCCGAGAGGGTCGTATAGGCTGTTGACTGTAGAGAGCACTCCTCTACGTGTGAAGGGTTTCTTGGCGTCTAGGACTTGGAACGTGAATGTGTCTGTTGCTATGTTCCACGACACCCCTAGGCTATGCTGTAGGGGGAGGTCATCAGTGAAGAGGTCTAGGTCCTTGACGTCCTTAGCACAATCTTCTGGGGGGAATGCCTCCATCACTGCTGGTCTGTTAGAGGCTATCTTATGCAGCCTGAGGTTGGATAGTGCAAGTAGTTCCTGGGCTCGTCCGAGGGTACTGATGGCCTCTGCTCTGGTCGGGAATGACTTCAGTGCGTCGTCGACGTAGAACTCTCGTTCGATGAACCCTCTCACATCACTGCCAAAGTCATCGGGCTAGATTTTCAGTCGCTTGCGCCAGCAGTTAGCGCCTTAAGAGAAGTGATTTTCGGGCGCTATGCATGTAGCGCCCGGGCGCAGCGCAGTTTGTGCCCCGCCCCAAATTAAGTTGCCTGTTAGCGCCGGCGCAAAGTTTAGCGCCCGCCCGGATGCGCGCGCAGAAAATGACGTCACATCCTCATGCAACGCCCTTTGTGCGCCCCGATTCCAAACTTCAGTCGGACCGCCCCATTGTGCAGCTGGCGGCCGGAGCATTTGGAAAAAGGAACGCAACACAACCAGCGCGGGCCCCGGGGGGCGCAAATTAAAGGGGACGTACTCTCCAGTATAAAGGCCAGCCTTTTTTCAGAAAACACTCTTGTGCAACGCATTTCTGGAGACACAACAAGGAGGATAGCTAACTGGTTTCAAGCAGCAAGAGCCAGGTATTTTTGGACTCAGGCCAGAGCGCTGCAAGTGGCCTTTTGGAAATTAGAGTGTTTGCCAGGATTTGATGGGGGTTGCATGGGGTGCCAACGTGGAGCTGCAGCTCCATGTCCGTAGGGCTCGCAGACGCATTGTGAGAGGGGCAGCCCTGGCTAGAGGCAGAGGGGGCTACAGGCGTCGGCCACGTAGGCCTTACCCAGTCAGGCTATACCGCCAGCAGCACTCCTACCTAAACATGAGTGCCGCGCGATGTGTTAAAAGGCTCCGATTCCGAAAGGAGGTGATTGCAGAGATCTGCCACCTGCTTCGCCGAGATCTGCGGCCAAAGCTCAGGTGCAGGACGTCTCTGTCGGTGGAAGTGAAGGTGACGGTGGCATTGAACTTCTATGCCACCGGCTCCTTCCAATACGCTGCTGGGGACATAGCAAACATCTCCCAGTACGGCGCGCATCGCTGCATCCGCCAGGTGACCGAAGCACTGTTCAGAAGGAGAAGCCAATTCATCTCCTTCCCCATGGCCCTGGAGAGCCAGCATCAGTGCGCATTGGGATTTTCCAGACTCGGGGAATTCCCCTTGGTGCAGGGCGCCATTGACTGTACGCATGTGGCTTTGCGGGCCCCTCTGGAGCATGGCGAGCAGTATCGCAACAGGAAGGGCTACCATTCTCTGAATGTGCAGCTGGTCTGTGACCACAAGCAGAGCATCATGGCAGTCAATGCCAGCTTCCCAGGCAGCAGCCACGATGCCTTTATCCTGCGGCAGAGTACTGTGCATGACATGTTCCAGGCACAGCCTCCCCCAAGAGGATGGCTACTCGGGGACAAAGGCTATCCTTTGTGCACCTGGCTCATGACCCCGCTCCGCGCGCCCAGGACCGCTGTTGAAGAGGCCTACAACGAGAGCCATCAAACCACCCGCAACATCATCGAGCTAACTATTGGGGTCCTCAAGCAGCGGTTCCGCTGCCTTGATCGCTCCGGAGGAGCTCTCCAGTATTCGCCGGACCGGGTCTCCCAATTTGTGGTGGTTTGCTGCATGCTACACAACCTGGCTATCCGCAGGACTCAGGCACTGCCACCTGACGTTGGACCAGCACCTCAGGAGGAGGAGGAGGAGGAGGAGGAGCAGGAGTACGTTCCCAGGAGGGAGCGACCAGGGCCAAGGGCCGCACGACGCCACCTTATTACACGGTACTTCTAAGCCCCCTGTCAGGGAATGGCCAGGGGCCATGAGGGAAGATGAATGCAGCCGCTCCGCAAGCCCTCAGCCGGCGAAGCCAACAAACACTAAGAAGAACAACCATGGAGACTGCATGAATAAAGATAATTTTTTATTACACAAAAATGAAAAGCCCTTCCCACATGAATCCCCAAAAACAATAAACGGGCCCCACAAAAAGCCCAACAAACGACTCACTCCCACAAACTGGGGAGGAGTCACTCCACCTTTCTTCAAACCGGGCCTCAACGTCGGCCTAACGCAAAAAATAAGCCCTCCAACAACACAACCATGGGCAAAATAAAGATGGCCACCGCCATATAAAAGGAAAGCTGCCCACACCCTCTACTGAGTGGCCCGCGAGGGCGAGACCTTGCCCAGCCTTTTGCCTCCCCTGCCCGGCCTGCTGCTCCTTCGCAAGCTCTGCCCAGTGGCTGCTGCGAGGCTGGGGGAAGGCGCCTGAGGCTCAGATGCCCTTCCGCCAGATGCCGCTGGGGGGCGGCCTACACGGCGTTTGGGCCTCGAGGGGCCGTCTGCTGAGTGGCGCACCTGAGCCTGGCCACCATCAGCTGCAGCCGCTTGCCCTTGATGCCCCAGTGGGGGAATGGCAGCGACGGATGGCGCAATGTGGGCCAGCTGGCGTCTGGGATGCGCTGGCTGGTGCTGTGGCACGGTGGCACTCGGCCGGGCCCGCACTGCAGGATCCGCAACAATCAGCCGAGGGGCGGCTTGCTGGGATGGTCCAGCGCGGCGGCTGCCCTGGCGATGCCTGCCTGAGACAGCGCGTGTGGCAGCAGTGAGTGCCCCTGTGGTCCTGGTGTGCGCGCGCATCACAGCCGCCAGGGTCTTGATGGCATCAGTCAGCATGCGGCCACTCGCGGCAGTTGCTGCCCCGAACTCGCGCACACTGGTCGCCAGCGACTCGATGGCCTCAGGCATGCGCCCCACCACGCTCATGAGCTCCGTGTGGCACCGGTCCGAATCCTCGGCCATCTTATCCAGCTTCCGCACCTCCTCCGAGGTGAAGGTGTCCGGACTGGAGTTGCGACTCTCCCGCTGGGGAGGAGGGGGCCGAACTAGGGGACCCTTGCCGCGTTGGTGGCGGCGAGTGTGCCGATCAGCAGCACTCCCCTCTGATCCTTCCCCCCTTCGGGGGGAAGGCCGCGGGCCACGCGCACGGCTCCTGGGTGGCTGGACGCCACTGGTCCCAGAAGCTGCATTGCCCTGCGACAGTTCCTCCAGGCACTCGTCCAGTGAGGAGGTGTCAAGCATTTCCTCCTCTCCTGCGGGACGTGACTGTTCCCCTGAAGGTCCGGCTTGCTCCTCCTCCTCCTCCTGGTCAGAGGTGCTGTCACTGGCAGCTTCAGGGTCCTGGTCATCACCAGCTGAAAGCAGGAATGCACAAGAGTAGCCTCAGAGTGAAGAGACGGCGTCAGCGAGGGAGTTAGGACTGGTGGTATTCAGCGCATTGGTGGGACAGTGGCAAAGGAGGTAGCTCGGATGGGCCAGTGCGATGCGAGAGGGCCAAAAGGCGAGGTCCTTACCATTGCCGGGCAGTGGAGGGTCGGATACTCCGCACGCTGTGGGGACAATCACACGGGCTCCCATGAGCACACACATGCGCTCCTCCAGCCGAGTGAGCTTCTGCAGCTTGGCGCGGCCACCCCTGGCACACGCCTGGCAATTAAATGCTACTTTAGCCTGCAAGAGAAAGGACGGGCTGTAAGTGCGCAGTGAAGCCCTGATGTAGTGTGCACTGCCTCCCATGGTGGAATAGCTTGGACAGAGTGAAGCCCTGATGTAGTGTGCACTGCCTCCCATGGTGGAATAGCGTGGACAGAGTGAAGCCCTGATGTAGTGTGCACTGCCTCCCATGGTGGAATAGCTTGGACAAAGTGTAGAGTGCCGAATGGCCATGTGATGCTCATGACTGTCCCAATGCTGCTGGCTGAGGGCTGGCCAATAGGACTTTCAGCTCCCTTTGCCCATCATGTCAGGTGTACATGCAAGAATGAGGAGGAGACTGGAAAGGCTACTCACCTTCACAATCCTGGTCAGATCGTTGTATTTTTTACGACATTGTTTGTGGGTCCTGGGGGCATCGCCGGTGAACGTCACCCTCTGGGCGATCTGCTTCCAGGCTTTGGTGTAGTCGTGGTGGGTTGGATTCCTCCCACTCTCTGGGAACAAGATCTTGCGCCTCACCTCCAGAGCTGTGACCATTATGTCCAGATCACCCTCTGAGAAGCGCAGGGCACGCTGACGGGCCTTCTCTGGCGTTGCCATGACTCCCTGGGGCTGAGCAGCAGTGTTGAGGCCTCTTTGCAAGGCTGCAGTGTGCAGGGCGTGGCAGCAGACCAAATCGTCCCTTCCCCCTTTAAGAGCTGGTCGGCGCCACGGGGTCTGCTGTCAGTCCAAAAATGACCGCACCCGCGCTGCGCCCCGCCTGGGCGCTATCCCTCTGGACCGCCGGCTTAGCGCCTAAAGATAGGAGTGGAACGCCTCTTTTAGCGCTCCACCAATCTCTTAGGGCGAAGCCACTGAATTTCCGGCAATGGGGCGCTACTTTGGGGCGGGCGCTAACTTCGGGCGGGCGCTAAGGTTAGCGCCCCAAAACTGTCTATACTGAAAATCTAGCCCATCGTCTTCTTCCTTGGCAGCCCTCCTTAGTCCGTATATGGCGACAGCAGGGGATGGGCTATTCCCAAAGACATGGACACGCATTCTGTAGTCCACAATGTCTCTATTAGGGTCATTGTCCCGATACCACAGGAAGCGGAGGAAGTCTCTGTGGTCTTCTCTCACCACGAAGCAATGAAACATGTGCTGGATATCAGCAGTGATGGCGACGGGCTCTTTCTTGAATCTCATGAGCACTCCCAAGAGGCTGTTGTTAAGATCGGGCCCTGTGAGGAGTACGTCGTTGAGAGAGACGCCCTGATATGGTGCACTGGAGTCAAACACCACGCAGATCTGTCTACTGCATGGGGTAAGGTAGCTTGGACGACAATTCTCCAAGATGGAAGTCTTGAGTGTGCTCACCTGAGATGGCTTGTTCTCTAGTGTGCGACGTCCTACAGGGTACACATTAACGAGGCATATCTTGGAGCATGCTCTTGCGCTCACTCCTTCTCCACACACCTCGGTGCACCTGGATGTAATCTCCATACCAGCAGCTCCCTCTCTCTCCCCACTGTGCTCTGATGCGGGAGGAGGCGTCTCTGACTTCCAAGGAGCTGGGCCTGGGTGTAGTGCTGAAACGTGCCGATCACTTTCACCTTCTGTGCATTTTGCATATACCTTGCAGTTCTTGGCGAGATGGCTCGTGGACGAGCAGCACCTGAAACATATAGAGTTCTCTTTAAGATATTGTTTCTGATCTTCCAGGGACATCTCCCTGAAGCCTCTGCACTTCTTTAAAGGATGGGGCTTGTTGTGGATAGGGCATTGTTTGCTCATATCCTCAGGTTTCTTCTGAATCTTTGTGTGCTCAGTTGAGGACACTTGCATTTTGTGGACAGATATTGGTGTCTTCCCATGTCTGTCGAACTTGTCTCTTCTGGCAAGTGCTGGTTGGGAGGAGAAGAAGTTGAAGCTGGGGTCGTTCCTGGCTTTGGCTTCTTTACGGATGAATTTAACGAACGCAGAGAATGGTGGGAACGCCACATTGTGCTTTAGCTTGAACTTTGATCCAAACGTTATCCACTTCTCCTGCAGGTTAAATGGAAGCTTCTCAATGATGGGACTTACCCCACTGGAAGTGTCTAAGTACAATAGACCGGGTAGGTAGCCGCCCTGCTTTGCGGCTTCGAGTTCCGACAGCAGATCTCCAAGGTCGCGGAGCTTCTGGGGTTCCTTACTCGTCAACCTCGGAAAGTTCGCCAACCTGTCAAAGAGAGCCCTTTCAATGGCTTCGGGCGAGCCGTAGCTTTCTTCCAGCCTCACCCAAGCCTTCTTCAACCCCTCTGGCAGCTGCCCCACATTGGCCGCTTTTATCCTGCAGGCCTGTCCGGCGGACTCTGGGCCGAGCCATTTGATAAGGAGGCCGAGCTCTTCTCCTGCCGACAGGTCTAAGCCCGATATGGCATCGTGGAAGCAGGACTTCCAAGCCCGATAATTCTCCGGCCTGTCATCAAACTTGATTAACCCCGAAGTCACCAGCTGGGTGCGTGCAAGGTATTTGGCAAGGTCGTAGGTGCTGGGACCTGTGCCAGGGTTGCCTTGGCTGGGGGCTCTGTTGGGGGTCTCAAGGAACCGAGAGGGGCTTTGCCTCTGACTTTCTCTATTCGGCGTCCTATTCCTTTGCACCATGTCTTCCGTTCTGCTGGGGGAGACTCTGCAGCTTGAGGATTGCCGTCTGCTTTGACCTTGGTTGGCAACTTGTGGCATGTTATACGAAGTGTTTGCGTCTGTAGAGATGTGCGGGCCTCCATCCCTTTCTCCTGTAAACTGTATGTCGGCATGGTCGCTCACGTAATCTATGGTGCGCTGTCGTGGACTCTGCCACGGAACGGGAATTAAAGGTTTGTAAGCTGTCTCGGGATCAGCTCCCTCCAAAATTGCCTCGAATACTTGTGTCTCGGCTAATGCAGCATCTATCTCTTTTTGTTGCTGCAGAGCCTCTAATGTGGCTTGGAGACGGGCCTGTTCAGCCTGGCGTTCCACTTGGTGTCGGGCCTGTTCTGCTTGGGATTCAGCTTGGAGTCGGGCCTGTTCTGCTTGGAGCCGGGCCTGTTCTGCTTGGAGCCGGGCCTGTTCTGCTTGGGATTCAGCTTGGAGTCGGGCCTGTTCTGCTTGGAGTCGGGCCTGTTCTGCTTGGAGCCGGGCCTGTTCTGCTTGGGGTTCAGCTTGGAGATGGGCCTGACTTACTTTTATTTCTATTTCATTGTCCGTATGTGCAGCTCTGGCTTGAGCTGCTACTAGTTTAGCCCGTGCTTTGGCGATGGCTATGCTTACTCTAGAACCACCCGATGACCGTGAGCCAACTTGCGACCTGTAGTAACCAGTGCTTATAGACCGATTGTCACGTTCTACAGTTTCGTCTGCCTGTTTAAGGTCTTCTACTTGCTGCAAAGCATTTTTGTTATTATCTTCTGACATGTTGATGTGAGGTAGATGTGCTCTACGAGGTTAAGGCTTACTCTGGGCTCCTCCTGCTCCGCTCTTCACAGCTAGCCGTATTACTATCTTTTCACTGATATCTTTTCACTGTACTGGCCGCGCTAGACGTGCTCCTATCTAGCTATCCAGCAAGTTAAACACTCATTCAAAATAATTCTTCCTGAAGCGGTTGCTGTTTTGAAGCTTTTACTTGAACGAATTTGTGAAACTGTAAACAAAGACAAAGTATGTTTTGTACATAAACTGAGTACTATACATTCGATATTACACAAGATATAAACATATTTACAACAGTAGAATGGACTAATTGTATAACTAACTAACATTTGAACTAACTTCTGTAACTATTAAATATTAACCTTTTATAAACATAGTATTATCAAAATATTACTCTGACAACGTTGCTATTATGCTAAGAACTAAAGATACTCACAGATATTGCACTTGGCCTAACATATGAAGTCAGATTACACTGGAATGTAATGGAACCTCTCATAGCAAATTCTCCATTACTCAAGTCAGGTTCTTCCTGGTAAAACTGCTTCCTGGGGTCAACAGGAAGAAAGGTAAGAAGGTCAAATGACCTCTCACAGGAAGAAAGGAACAAAGGTCAAATGACCTCACACAGGAAGAAAGGAACAGATGACCTTTCCAGCTTACAAACTGTTAACACAATAACCGCCACCAGAGGGTGCTATTGCATGTAAAAATGTCCAGAATGTCACATAATGTCCATCGGTCCAGAACAATCCCAATAAGCTGGTCACATGGCATGGCGGCCATTTCGTATGCCCCTTTTTCTGGGCTTCTTTTAAAACAGTCTTTAAAAATCATGGCCTCTTCTGCCATTTGGCCCTTTATAATATAAAGTTCAATTTTGCGAATCCTACAATCCTTTCTTCAGATGTCTTTCCAAAATACTGTAAAAACATAACTGGAGAAAAATTAGTTTTTCACATTTAAACAAATCAAATCAAACTGCTTTAGAAGATTTCACCATAGCAACCGGGACTCCAAGGTTAAATCTTAGTCTGAAACTTAATGTAACATTGTACAGTTTGCACTGCAAGTACAAAAATCTATTGCAATCCAAACTTTTTGTTGCTCTTCTCAGCTTTTACACACCAGCTTAACTTAAATTATTTCAAAGGTTCTTTTTTCAATTCTTGGGGCACAATCTTATTTGCACATTCTTAAAACTTCGAAAATCCGAGACAAGACAAAAGATTTAAACGCTTTTAACACAGAGAAGTGGGTGGAGCTAAAACACACACAACAGAATCTTTCTTTTAAAGAACATCTAATCAGACAAAAGAAATAATGTAACTTCTTAAACATTCATAGTCAGGAACACTTTCACACTTTAACACGCACTTTCACACAAACTGAAATTCCAGCATTTTTTTAAGGTTCCTTTCACTCAGCAAATCTTGTGTTTTATTTGTTTCTGTTTCTCCCACCATTCTCGTTGTGTTATCGGTTTTCCTAATGGATCCCACCCATCTTTTGTCATTTTACCAACCAAACCCTTCTGATCGTCAGCATGGAGCCGATTCAATGATCCTGGCGGTCCCCAATCTGGGCCTCCGCCTTCTGCCATAATGTATTATTTTTTGGTACTAGTTTACCACGCTCCGGTCCTCCCTAGCAACTCATTCTCAGAGGTCTACCTATCATCCACCACTAGTGATGGTGGTCCTGACTTGTAACTATCTCGCTGTCAGAGGTGATTGTTTCACTTGCGGCCGTTAATACATTAATACAGTACGTCCCGCAACGCAACACAACAGAGAGACTTTTGTCTGTCTCGGATTCCCTATTAACTCTGGCCTTCACGTGGGGCCCAATCGCCCTCTTAATTCCGGCTCAGTATGGGTCCTCGAGACATTTACATTCTGAAATAACACATCAGGTTTCACTCAACTTAACCACTATTTAAACTTATCCACTATTTAAACTGCACCTCTCACCCGTCACGGATGCCAGATTCTTTTCGATTCTGCGTCGCTGTCACACCGCCCTCCCGAGTGATCCAATTTCTGGACGGTCAGAAGCCTGACTGCTCGCCCTGTTCACTGGTGCAGGCGGTCTTCCAGCTCCGAAGTACCCCGCTCGCAGCGCCAATTTGTTGGGGTGAAAATAAATTCACATCTAAACCGTGTAAAAGTAAAAAGATGCAGTTTATTACCTGAGCTCTGGGAGAAGCATCTCAGACCCCGCGGTCTGTGCGAGCACCTTCTCGTTCTCTCTTGGTTGGTACAGCTTTTTATTCTATTTTCATCCAATCACATTGTATTACAATAATCACCTGATCACATATGGCTTATTTATTCTTTTCAGTATTTGTAAAGGTTAGTTACATCTTACTATGCCTTTGGTCACAGGTCAAATTCCCATGACCCCTATTTTCTGCTGTGTCTACAATTTTTAGCTAAAGCAGCATCTTCCTTATCGCTTACGCAAAACACACATATTCTGTCTGGTCCCACCACTGCGTCTTATCTTGGTTTTGCGAAGCTTCTCACGCTGTTCTTTGTTTAGTTTTGCCTTTTTACGTAAGTCAATTTTTATTGTGATATTTCTTATCTCAACCTGGTTTCTTTTAGTTCTTATTCACTTTCACATGACCCCACTCCTTTGTTCTGATTTTAATTTTGCTGGCATCACTTAAGTAGTGGTCACCTCGGCTGTCTGAATTCTGAGAGGGTTCATTTTAACCCCTTCACTGTTCTGCTTCTTGTCTCTGTCACTTGGACCATGAGTTCGGTTCTACAAACTGCCAGACCATGTACTAGGCTGATGTTTCTCTTTCCTACCTTTCCGAAACTCAGAACAACTATTAATTAATATATATATGCAAGCCAACTGCCAATTCTGTGAAGCCATTTTATTTCTTTATGTTACTACTTCTAAGTCTAGCTGACATTTTATTAAATCTTTCTCACACTTCAGCATTAGCTGTGTGTAGCCTGGTGGCTATGCCTTATCTTATTCTTGTAAGGCTCTATTGTACAATGTCCTTGAGCTGGGCAGACTTTTTATCACCACCTGGCTTCTCCTCAGCTCTTAGTGATTTTGCACATGACCCCTCTCTCTTTCCTTTGTCTAAAGTAATTTGTTTGCCCTGCATTTTAAACACTGAGAGGATTTGCTTTTTAACCCTTTCACTGTCCAACAGTATTGCTACTGTTCGGGGGCCTGTAGACTATGCCCACCAGAGACTTTTTCCCCTTATTATTTTTTATCTCCACCCGAACTGATTCTACATCTTGAGCTTCTGAGCCAATATCACTTCTCACCACTGCACTGATCCCATCCTTTACCAACAAAGCCACCCCACCTCCCTTTCCTGGGATCCAGCAAGTGGGGGATGTCTCGGGTTGTTCTGGATGGATGGATTAAGATGGGCTGAATGGCCTTCCTCATCTTGTGGTCATCGTGGGTGGGTGAGAAGAAGGAGCCCTCTCCAGTCTTATTCTTTATTTACCTTAATGACTGTCTGCAAACAGAGTAAGACTGGGCCGTCAATCATTGTAGAGGGGTTGGGCTTATTAATGGAATCTGAAGGCTGAAACTTGGAGAAACTTCAAAGCTGGTAATGATGAATCGTTTCATCAGGTAAAAACCTTCAGGAGTCTGCATCAGTCCCTGAATTGCAGCAGCAGCAATTCCTTGGCTTGTGGAAACTGATTTTCAACAGGGTTCTTTCTACACTGAGCAGACCTGATATCTGTGATGGTTTTCTGGTGGTTAAATTTGTTTTATCCATCACTTTCTGGAGTGAGTCTTTGGCTTAGTGCCACCATTGCTGCCTCTGAGTCAGGAGGTGAAGAGTTTGAGCCCCACTCCAGACAGTCCAAGTAAGTGGAAACTAGAATATGGTCTCTTAATACTGGGCTGACATCCAGTGGGGTACTTACATCTGGACGGAGTGACTACTAGTCCTGTAGCAATATTCCCGCCTGGGTCAGAAGGGTGGGTTTGGGCACCACTCCAGACAGCCCCAGTGAGTGGAACAAGGCACTGGTTCTGAATGCTGGCTAAATGTCCAGTGGGGGTACTTGCGTCCGATGGGTGCCGATGACCCCCCATCATAATGGGTAGGATGACTTCTTTAGCCGTGGTTACAGCCTACCTCAGAAAAGATCGAAATCGTGAGGAAACCATCTCAGCTGCTCTTCCCTAGTAAGTGGTTCAAGAATCCCGTGTGTGATATTTGAGTTAGGAAATGCCCTGAGGCAGAACACAATGTCCAGATTGACCTGCCCTGAGGCAGAACACAATGTCCAGATTGACCTGCCCTGAGGCAGAACACAATGACCAAATGGACTTGCCCTGAGGCAGAACACAATGACCAAATGGACTTGCCCTGAGGCAGAACACAATGACCAAATGGACTTGACCTGAGGCAGAACATAATGTCCAAATGGACCTGCCCTGGGGCAGAACATAATGTACAAATGGACCAGCCCTGGGGGCAGAACACAATGTCCAAATGAACCCACGCAGTGGCAGAACACAATGTCCAGATGGATCTACCCTGGGGCAGAACACAATGTCCAGATGAACCCCCGCAATGGCTGAATATAATGTCCAAATGGACCTGCCCTGGGGCAGAATACAATGTCCAAATGGACCTGCCCTGGGGGCAGAACACAATCTCCAAATGGACCTGCCCTGGGGTAGAACACAATGTCCAAATGGACCTGCCCTGGAGCAGAACACAATGTCCAAATGGACCAGCCCTGGGGGCAGAACACAATGTCCAAATGGACCTGCCCTGGAGCAGAACACAATGTCCAAATGGACCAGCCCTGGGGGCAGAACACAATGTCCAAATGGACCTGCCCTGGAGCAGAACACAATGTCCAAATGGACCAGCCCTGGGGGCAGAACACAATGTCCAAATGGACCTGCTGTGGAGCAGAACACAATGTCCAAATGGACCGGCCCTGGGACAGAACATAATATCCAAATGGACCTGCCCTGGGGCAGAATACAATGTTCAGATGGATCTACCCTGGGGGCAGAACACAATGTCCAGATTGACCTGCCCTGGGGCAGAACACAATGTCCAAATGGACCTGCTCTGGGGCAGATTATAATGTTCAGATGGACCTACCCTGGGGGCAGAATACAATGACCAGATGGGCCTGCCCTGGGGCAGAACACAATGTCCAGATGAACCCACGCAGTGGCTGAAAATAATGTCCAAATGGGCCTGCCCTGGGGCAGAACACAATGTCCAGATGGACACCATTTTCCAAAGTGACACTGGTTGAAAACCTTCCTCAAGAAAATAGAGGAAAACAGGCCATAGACATCACTGTTGATCACATATTGTACAGACCAATAGATCACTCAGTCACACTCACTCAAGGTTCCTTGTTTACGAGTAGATGAGATGAAATTGTGAAATGAAAACATTGTACAACCATTAGGCAAATACAATGTTATAATTGGCACAAGAAACAGGTTTGTACAGGGAAATATTTCTCAAGTCTGCAATCTGTACATTAAGTATGAAATGTAACACCAAAAGATGTTTAAAATCCCACATTGTTGGGTTTGTTTATGGAGTGGGAAATATGGTGAATGTCCTCATGTTTTAACATCTGTAATAGGATGGCATCTAAAATGGGGAGAAGGCAGGGAAGGGGTGAACATGGGAGGAGGAAGAGACCTTGGGTTCAACGTCCTTTTGAATTCAGGGCCCTACAGGATCGGCCTGGGTCACATGGCCTCCGCTCCCCTTCCTCCCACACAGGCCTCATTGTGAAAGTGCCACCCAGATCTTGGCCTCCAATCAGCCACAGTCTGTTCCATTGACCTCAGGGAAGAATTAATCTGCAGCATTTTGTTTCTCCATTAACACTAATATGTAAAAAGATGGTGTTATATTTGGTATGTTTTTGTAAAAGATTAACACCAGCTCTAGCTTTTATATTTTATTTTTCCTCACTTTATCTCCCTCCTTTTCTAATTGTTTTTTCCCTCCTCTTCACCTTTCTCATTTTTGTATTTTCCTTTCTTTCTCATCTTATATTTTCTACTTCCTACTGGTCGAATCCACTCCTCATTGCTCTCTAACCCTGGCTGATGCTAATCCAACCATTAACCCTAACCCTAACCAAACCCTAAATCTAACCCCAACCCTAACCCCAGCTGACGTTAATCCAACCCCTAACCCTAACCCTAACCCTAACCCAACCCCTAACCCTAACCCTAAATCTAACCCAACCCCTAACCCTAACCCTAACCCTAACCCCGGCTGACGTTAATCCAACCCCTAACCCTAACCCTAACCCTAACCCCGGCTGACATTAATTCAACCTCTAACCTTAACCCTAACCCTAACCCTAACGCTAACCCTAAGCCGAACCTCTATCGCTAACCCTAACCCTAACCCTAACCCTAACCCTAACCACGGCTGATGCTAATCCAACCAACAGCCCTAACCCTAACCCTAACCACTATCCCTAATCTAACCCTAACCCAACCACTAACCCTAATCCTAACCCAAACTCTCTCCTCATTGCTCTCTAACACTGGCTGATACTAATCCAACCACTAACTCTAACCCTAACCCTAACCACTATCCCTAATCTAACCCGAGCATTAACAATAACCCGACTCTTAACCCTAAACCTAACACGACACCTAACCCTAACCTTGACTGCCGACTAACCCTACTCTTACCCCTAACCCTAACTCTTACCCCTAACCCTAACTCTTACCCCTAACCCTAACCCTAACTGCCCCAAACCCTACTCTTAACCCTAACCCTAACCCTTAGCCCTAACCCTAACCCTAACCCTAACCTTACTCTTACCCCAAATCTAACCCTAACAATAACCGCTAACCCTACCCCTAACCCTAACACTAAACCTAATCCTAACCCTAAAACTAACCCTAAACCTAATCCTAAAACTAAACCTAACGCTAATCTTAACCCTAACCCTAACCCTTAACCTAACACTGGTTAGGGACAAGCCATTGTCAGGAGCGGTGAGAGCTGAGGTTCAGTGAGTATTTAAACTCACTTTTGCGGGCTTTCTTTCATAGGCTGGTGTCTGGAGCAGTGAGAGCGGAGGTTCAGTGAGTATTTAAACTCACTTTCCCAGGCTTTCTTTCAGAGGCCAGTGTCGGGAGTGGAGAGAGCAGCGGTACAGTGAGTACTTAAACTCATTTTCGCCAGCTTTTTTACAGAGGCTTACCAATCTCCCAGACCAGCGGCAGCATTCCGGAGCCACGTCATGATTCAAAAAGTGACGCTGGCAAGAGGAAGCAGCTGATTGGGTGAGTATGGCCAAGTGAGTATTTATACTACTCTATAGTTTGACAGTTAAGATTATAAGTTTATAAAATTTAGAAGGTCTTAATTTTTGTGGTTATAGTTTCTAAGGTCTCTGATGTGTATCAGGGAGTGCTAGTAACCAAGGGCCCTTGAGTATATCATTTAATTGTAGTGTAATTAGTGGTATTGATTTGATTTAAATTAATTTAAATTAATTAAAGGTTAAGTCATGGCAGGACAGCTCGGCCCAGTGGCATGCTCCTCCTGCGCTATGTGGGAAATCAGGGACACTTCCTGTGTCCCTGACGACCATGTGTGCGGGAAGTGTATCCAGCTGCAGCTACTGACGGACCACATTGCGGCGCTGGAGCTGCGAATGGATACATTCGCGATGCTGAGGACATCGTGGATAGCATGTTTAGGGAGTTGGTCATACCGCAGGTAAAGGCTGCACAGGCAGGAAGGGAATGGGTGACCACCAGGCAGAGTAGTAGGCGCAGGCAGGTAGTGCAGGGGTCCCCTGTGGCCATCCCCCTTTCAAACAGATATACCACTTTTGATATTGTTGAGGGAGATTGCTTATCGGAGGAAGGCAGCAGCAGCCAACTCCCTGGCACCATGGGTGGCCCTGCTGCACAGGACAGGAGGAAAAAGAGTGGGAGAGCTACAGTGATAGGGGATTCTTTTGTAAGGGGAATAGATAGGCATTTCTGCGGCCGCAGTGCCACGTGCTAGTCAGAGTAGAAATAGAAGGATATTTCAGATGAATACGTGGCTAGAGGAATGGTGCAAGGGGGAGGGATTCAAATTCCTGGGACATTTGAACTGGTTCTGGGGGAGGTGGGACCAGTACAAACTGGACGGTTTGCACCTGGGCGGGACCAGAACCGATGTCCTAGGGGGAGTGTTTGCTAGTGCTGTTGGGGAGGGTTTAAACTAAAATGGCAGGGTGTTGGGAACCTGTGGAAGGAGACAGAGAAAAGGGAAGCAAGGATAGAAACAAAGGACAGGAAGGAGAAAAGCAAAAGTGGAAGGCAGAGAAATCAAGGGTTTAAATCAAACAGGGCCACAGTAAATAAGAATTCCAAAATGACTAAGATTGTTAAAAACTCAATCCTGAAGGCTTTGGCCTAGAAATTCAGTGGGCTGCGCCACCTGTTAGCGCCCAAAGAGGGCACATAGTGGGTTTTGCGCCACTGGCCACACCTCCCACTAAATTTAGCGGGACGCTAATGGCGGCGCTAGCTGTTAGCGCTGCACCGCCACCAATGACGTCATCGGTGTGCACAGTGCCCCGCTACTGCCCCGATCGCGAAATTTGGTAGTGCCCCCTGCTTTAACGCCAGCCGCAATTTGCGACCGTTTCAGGGGACCTACCTGCGGCGGTAGAGGCGCGGAGGTGCGGGGCGGCCATTTTTTTTGCTGGCCTCCTGCCAGCACCTCTTCGCGCCACCATCCCCGGCCTCCTCAGCACCACCCCCCCCCCCGCCTGTGTTGTGCCGACTGTGTCCCAAGAGCCCGGCACTTCTCCTCGGTGCCGGGCTCTTTTGCCGGCACTCGCGATCGCTGATCGCGCTGCAGCAGGCCCTTCCCCTTTAAGAAGGGGAGGAAGGCCTGCAGTATCACAGCACGTCGTGCCACAGCGTGTGGCACAGTGGCACGTTGCACTGCGATTTTCAGTTGCAGCGCCCCAAGAGGGATGCGGGGTGCCTCAAGTAGCGCTGCACTTCCATCTGGGGCGATTAAACTGAATTTCCGGCCGGCGTTCGCGACTCCTTCCGGGGCAGTACTTCTGGTGCCCTGGCAAGACTGGCACCCCAAATGGGGCGCCAGTGAATTTCTAGGCCTTTGTGTCTTAATGCGAGGAGCATTCGTAATAAGGTGGATGAATTAGCTGTGCAAATAGATGTAAAAGGATATGATATAATTGGGATTACGGAGACATAGCTCCAGGGTGACCAAGACTGGGAATTCAACATCCAGGGGTATTCAATATTCAGGAAGGACAGGAAAAAGGGAAAAGAAGGTGGGGTAGCATTGCTGGTTAAAGAGGAGATTAACACAATAGTAAGGAAGGATATTAGCTCTGATGATGTGGAATCTGTATGGGCAGAGCTGAGAAATACCGAGGGGCTGAAAACGTTAGTGGGAGTTATATACAGACCCCCAAACAGTAATGCTGAGGTTGGGGATGGCATTAAACAGGAAATTAGAGACGCATGCAATAAGGGCACAGCAGTTATCATGGGTTGCAGGGAACATAAAAACTGACTGTAAAAGCTTATATATAGATATATGTGAAGAGAAAAAGATTGGTGAAGTCAAGCGTAGGTCCCTTGCAATCAGAATCAGGGGAATTTATAATGGGGAACAAAGAAAGGGCAGACCAATTAAATACATACTTTGGTTCTGTCTTCACAAAGGAGGACACAAATAACCACCCAGAGATGTCGGGGAACATAGGGTCTGATGAGAGGGAGGAATTCAATGAAATCAGTATTGTTAGGGAAATGGGCGGGATTGAAGGCCGATAAATCCCCAGTTCCTGATAATCTATGAAGTAAGATTCAAAAATGAGCGTAACAGGGCACGTTTAGTAGAACGCAATTGCGCAGCAAAATGTGTAAAGATGAAATGTACTAATTATCCTATGTTTAATTGCAGAAATGACCATACCCGTTTAGAGAGATGAAACTTAAATGAAACTTAGTAGTGGTCAAGAGAGAGAATGACTCGTTTCTCAGAAATCACATGACCTGATGACTCATTTCCAAGAAATCAGAGGGTCCACAGGCCCCTGCAGTGAAAAGTGAAACTTATGTTATAGGTTACCTTGTAGAAGTTAGACACACCTAGTTAGTGATTAATGTATAGACTTTTAAATCGATTGGACCTCTGGAGTAGGAGGTCTTGGAATATGTGTATAACTGTGTAAACCTCAAGAGGTTCGGTGGAGTCGGAGCCTTGTGTTGGGACGCAAGAGCCACAGCTCCCCAGGCCTGAATAAACCATTTTTACTTCAATTATTGGGTCTGTCTTTCTTACAACAAGCCAGTGTCGTCGACTTTGTATATCACTTAGTCCACACTTTGGGGGCTTACATCAATCTACATCCTAGGGTACTTAAGGAAGTGGCCCTAGAAATACTAGATGCATTGCTTGTCATCTTCCAAAATTCTATAGACTCTGGAGCAGTTCCCATGGATTGGAGGATAGCTAATGTAACCCCACTATTTAAGAAGGGTGGTAGAGAGAAAACGGGGAATTATAGACCGGTAAGCCTGACATCGGTAGTGGGGAAAATGCTAGAGTCCATTATAAAAGATGTAATAGCAGAGCACTTGGAAAACAGTGACAGGATCGGACAAAGTGAACCTGGATTTACAAAAGGTAAATCGTCCTTGACTAATTGACATGAATTTTTTGTGGATGTAACTGGTATAATAGATAAGGGAGAACCAATGGATGTGGTGTATTTGGACTTTCAGAAGGCTTTTGATAAGGTCCCGCATAAGAGATTAGCGTGTAAAGTTACGGCACATGGGATTGGGGGCAAGGTATTGACTTGGATAGAGAGCTGGTTGGTAGACAGGAAGCAAAGAGTTGGAATAAATGGGTCTTTTTCCGAGTGGCAGGCAGTGACTGGTGGGGTACCGCAGGGCTCGGTGCTACGACCCCAGCTATGAGGGAACTAGATGTAATATCTCCAAGTTTGCAGACGTCGCAAAGCTGGGTGGGCGTGTGTGCTGTGAGGAGGATGCAGAGACATTCCAGTATGATTTGGACAGGTTGGGTGATTGGGCAGATGCATGGCAGATGCAGTATAATGTGGATAAATGTGAGGTTATCCACTTCGGTGTCAAAAACAGGAAGGCAGATTATTATCTGAACGACAATAGATTGGGAAAAGGGGAAATGCAATGAGACCTGGGTGTCCTTGTGCACCAGTCACTGAGGGTAAGCATGCAGGTGCAGCAGGCGGTTAAGAACGCAAATGGTATGTTGGCCTTCATAGCGAGAGGATTTGAGTACAGGAGCAAGGAAGTCTTGCTGCAGTTGTACAGGGCCTTGGTGAGACCACACCTTGAGTATTGTGTGCATTTTTGGTCGTCTTATCTGAGGAAGGATGTCCTTGCCATGGAGAGAGTGCAGTGAAGATTCACCAGACTGATACCTGGGATGGTAGGAATGACGTATGAGGAGAGATTGTTGGGTCGATTGGGCTTATATTCGCTAGAGTTTAGAAGAGGGGGGATCTCATTGAAACGTATAAAATTCTAACAGGACTAGACAGACTAGATGCAGGAAGGATGTTCCCGATGGCGGAGGAGTCCAGAACCAGGGGTCACAGTCTAAGGATATGGGGTAAGCCATTTAGGACTGAGATGAGGAGGGATTTCTTCACCCAGAGAGTGGTGAACCTGTGGAATTTTCTGCCACACAGGGCAGTTGAGCCAATTCATTATATATATTCAAGAAGGAGTTGGATATATTTCTTGAGGCTAAAGGGATCAAGGGATATGGGGAGAAAGCAGGGACAGGGTACTGAATTTAGATGATCAGCCATGATCTCATTAAATGGCGGAGTGGGCTGGAGCTGCCGAATGGCCTACTCCTGCTCCTATCTTCTATGTTTCTATGTAAGCTTACTGCTAAACCTAACCCTAACCATGACCCTCACCCTACCCTAACCCTAACCCTAACCCCTAACCCTAACCCTAACCCTAACCCTAACCCTAACCCTAACCCTAACCCTAACCCCTAAACCTAACCCTACCCTTATCCCTAACCCTAACCCTAACCTTAACCCCTGCACCTAATCCTAACACTACCCTTACCCTAACCAAACCCTAAACCTTACCATTAACACTAACCCTAACCCTAACCCTAACCCTCACCCTCACCCTCACCCTAACCCTAACCCTAACCCTAACCCTAACACTTAAACGAAACCTAACCCTAACCCTAACCCTAACCTTAACCTTAAACCTAATGTTACACTTACCCCTAAACCTAACCCTACCCTTATCCCTAATTCCAAACCCTAACCCTAGCCTTAACCCCTACACCTAACCCTACCCTTACCCCTAACACAAACCCTAACCATAACCCTTACCATTAACACTAAACCTAACCCTAACCCTAACCCTAACCCTAACATCAACCCCTAACCCTAACCCCTAACCTTAATCCTAACCCTAACCCTGACCCTAACCATACCCCTAACCCTAACCGTACCCCTAATCCTAACCTTAACCCTGACCCATAACCCTAACCCTATCGCTAATCCTAACCATACCCATATCCCTACGCCTAACCCTAACCCTAACCCTACCCCGAACCCTAACCCTAACCCTACCCCTAACCCTATGCTGAACCCTAACCCTAACCTTAACCCTAACCAAACCCTGAACCCTAACCCTATCCCTAACCCTACCCCGAACCCTGAACCCTAAACCTATCCCTGACCCTATGCTGAACCCTAACCCTACCCCTAACCCTATGCTGAACCCTAACGCTACCCCTAACCCTATCCCTAACCCTATCCCTAGCCCTATGCTGAACCCTAACTATACCCCTACCCCTAACCCTAACCCTATCCCTAACCCTAACCTTAACCCTAACCCTACCCTGAACCCTAACCCAAACCATACCCCTAACCCTACCCCGAACCCTGAACCCTGACCCTATTACTAACCCTAACCCTAACACTACCCCTAACTCTGTTGTGTATGTACCTTTAAGGGAATAACTGGTCTCAGACTGCAGTACTGGCAGTGACCACCCCTGTATAAAAGGCCCTAGCAGGCTTCTGTAGTTTCAGTTTCCAGGTTGTCTCCATTCAGTAAAGACTTGTTATAATCAACTCCTGCAGTCCGTGTCTCAATTATACACGGACATAATACTGGCAGCGAGTAAGAAACGAACTTAACTGCAACTCGGCAGCACCTCAGATGATGTTCTCGAAGGTCGGAGCCAGAAGAAAGAGAAAAAAAAAATAATCCAAAGAAACTCGAGAAACGGGCGTCGACCGTTGGCAACCGCCCTCCAAATCATCGAATTGAAAAGTTGCAGGAGAGACTGTCGAGAGCCAGGCTTTGTTCTCCAGTCTGTGGTTTCCCAGCTAATCGGGCTGGTGGCAGGTAGTGCACTGATCCTTCCTGGGCTGCGGCGGGCTAGAGCTCGATCAGGTGGCTCTGCAACGGGGCTGGGCAGTGAGTCGGGAAGCAAAGAGAGAGAGAGAGGGTGGAGCACACAGGGCGCGGCCGGTGCTTCGAAGCCGGGCAGCGTTCGGACCTAACAAGAGGGAGGGAAGTGTCCCAGAGGGTCCGCTCCACGACGGGAACGGTTCTTCAATTAACGGGGTAAATATTGAAGCATGATAGGAAGATAAAAATACCGCGGAGAGCGGCGTTGGCAGCAGCGATCGGGGAGGCGCGAAGACCATAGGGCGTCACCATTACAGGATAGTAAAATAAATATAATTGCCAGCAACAGCGTTGGCAGCAGCGGCAGCGGCGGAAAGCGCCATCTTAACTCGGCGGGGAAGAAGGAAAAGCGCGGGAGGCACCATCTTAGATTTTCAAGATGCCAAAGACTGGCGATATCACTGCCTTCGATAATGCAATAGAAGACTGGACCACGTATGTGGAAAGAGTCGAGGTATATTGCGAGGCAAACGAAATAGCCGATGAGAAAAAGGCATCGGTATTGCTAAATTTAATGGGCGCAAGAACGTACGGCCTATTGCGGGACCTGATTACTCCAGCCAAACCGAAGGCGAAGAGTTTTAACGAAATTGTTGCTATCCTACAGGAACACCTAAATCCTACACCGCTGCTGATAGCAGAAAGATTTAAATTCCACAGGAGAAATCAGCATAAAAATGAGAGCAATGCTGATTACCTTACGGAATTACGCAAGCTATCAAAGCACTGCCAGTTCGGAGCAGGATTGGCAGATACCTTACGGGACAAATGTGTCTGTGGACTCCTGAGTGAAGGAACCCAGAAGAGGTTACTCTCAGAGAAAGAGCTGACGCTAGATAAGGCTTTCAGCGTGGCAGTATCGTACGAAGCAGCAGCAAGGGGAGCTGCGGAAATACAACAAAAGCCACAGGAATGCGGCACCCACGAAATGACACGGGGATTTGCAAAATGTTATCGCTGCGGCAGAACAAACCATGACCAGAAGGATTGCTGGTCCAAGGACAAAATATGCAGGCAATGCGGAAAGATGGGACACATTGCACGAGTTTGTAGGTCTGGGAAGAAGACCAATGACAACAAAAAGGCTACTAAGGAACCGTACAGGAAAGTACAAAAGATGACGGACAGTAGTTCCGAAGACCAGATGAGCAATAGTGAATCCGGGAACAAGAGACTAAGCTGTCTCAAACTTCACAACATAATCGCAAAAGAGGATCACCGAACCATTTGGGTCACCCTCACGATAGCAGGGTCCCAAGTCAAAATGGAATTGGATACAGGATCAGCTCTAATCGTCATGAATCGATGAGACTACGAGCGGCTATTCTCACACATACCCTTGAGAGAGACATCCATTGTCTTGAGGACGTATACGGGGCAGAAAGTATACCCCAGAGGAAAAATAAGGGTGCCTGTCGAATACAACGGCAAGAAAATAGGAAATTGTATCTCTACATTCTGCAAGATGGTGGACCACCGTTATTGGGACGTGAATGGATCAGAAAGATAAGTTTAGACTGGCACTCCATCCAGGCACTGACGGTGGCTGGTAAAAAGGGTGACGACGTCACTCCTGGACGATTGTCAACAATCTTAGCTGACGCCAAAGAGGTATTTCAACAAGAACTGGGCACTCTTAAAGGCGTAACCACCTCGATAAAAATAGAGGAGAATGCAATTCCCAAGTTTTTCAAAGCAAGACCGGTACCATATGCAATTCGCCCAGCCGTCGAGGCAGAGCTGGAGAATCTGGAGAATGCAGGCGTGTTATCTAAGGTAGACTGGAGCGAGTGGGTGACACCCATCGTTCCTGTCATAAAAAAACGTTAAACAATAAGTCTGAGGAGCCAAGGAAGGTTCGCATCTGTGGGGACTTCAAGGTGACGGTGAACCCAGTCCTTCACACAGTACAATATCCTCTTCCAAGGATAGAAGATATCTTCACCTCACGATCTGGAGGGAAGCGTTTTACAAAAATTGACCTAGCACAAGCATATTTGCAGATGGAGGTTGAAGAATCCTCTAGGCAGTATCTCACGATAAACACTCACAAAGGTCTTTACCAGTATAATCGACTGGTATTCGGAGTAGCATCAGCTCTGGCGATATGGCAAAGAGCGATGGAACAAGTCCTGCAAGGGATTCCGGGGACTCAGTGTTACTTGGATGACATCCTAGTGACAGGTGAAGATGACAGTGAACACCTTGCCAACCTAGAGCAGGTGCTCACTAGACTACGTGAACATGGGCTATGAGCCAATCGCCCCAAGTGCGAGTTTTTTAAGAAACAGATATCGTATTGTGGCCACGTGATTGATGAAGAGGGGTTGCATAAGTCCCCTGACAAAATTGAAGCGGTAATTAAGGCTCCAGCGCCTTAAAATGTGTCACAACTGAGGTCATTCCTCGGATTGGTGAATTACTACCATAAGTTTTTGCCGAATTTGTCCACAATTCTGCATCCACTGAACGCCCTACTATGAATGGGAGTAGCATGGAAATGGAGCGATGAATGCAAGCGGGCCTTTCAGAAGAGTAAGGACCTAATCACTTCAAGAGAAGTATTGGCTCACTACAACCCATCACTACCGATAAGACTGGCGTGTGATGCGTCTCCCCACGGCATTGGGGTGGTACTGTCACATAAATTCCTTGATGGTTCAGAGAGGCCGATAGCTTTTGCGTCACGCTCGTTAACTTCAGCCGAGCGTAACTACACCCAGATTGACAGAGAGGCCCTCAGCCTGGTGTGGGGGGTGAAGAAGTTCAATCACTACCTGCACGGTCAGAAATTTACTCTACTGACTGATCATCAACCTCTCGTCTCCATTTTCAACCCTCAGAAGGGCGTACCGATAATGATGGCACAACGGCTACAGAGGTGGTCCCTTTTCCTAGGGGCACACCAATATGACATCGAGTACAAAGGAACTAAACAGCATGGGAATGCTGATGGATTGTCACGCCTACCGTTGCCGACGGTGGAAGAAGAACTGGCAGTGGATCCAGTGGAGTTATTCCACTCGACCATAGTCGAATGTCTCCCTGCGACGAATGCAAACATAGAAAAGGAAACACGAAATGACCCAACACTCTCCTGGGTCTATGATTTAATGGTGAAGGGATGGCCAGCACATGGCGAACCACTGCTGCCAGCATTCTCGCCGAGAAGAGAACAGCTGTCAGTGTGCAGAGGAACCTTGATGTGTGGATCCAGAGTAGTAATTCCACCCAAATTGAAGGATAGAGTGCTCAATGAGCTTCATGAGGGTCATCTGGGAGGGGTAAAAATGAAGAACTTAGCCAGAGCATTTGTGTGGTGGCCGGGAATCGATAGAGAAATCGAAGAGATGACCAAGAGCTGTGCAGGATGCCAGAAGGTCCAAAACGCCCCACCACAAGCTCCTCTACATCCATGGGAGTGGCCCTCATCTCCATGGCAAAGGGTGTGTAGTGATCAATAGCATGTCATTCTATAGTGGACACTAGGTGGAGCCGTAGAGCTGTATATAGCTGTATGTATAAGACTACACTACCCAGCTATATATTATATTAAGACTACATTACCCATGAGGCTAGGCTACCCACAAGGCAGCAGTCAAGATGGAAGCCTCTACAATATGCTGTACAAGTCCACATGTGCTCAATAAAGTAACTAGCAAAAGCTAGCTGTGTTCATAATAAGAATGTCTATTTATTAATGAACATAACTTGGTACCAGGGTGGTGAAGATCTGCTGAAAATTGTGAAAAGCGACATGGAGAATTTGAAGACACCAGAGCATTTGAAACTCACAGGAAAAAATCGACTACAATTGGCAGACTTTTAAACAGCAATTCGAACTCTACATTGCAGCCATCGGATTCGGTACGAAGCCAGACGCAAGGAAGATAGCGTTGCTGCTTACGGTTGCAGGCCCACAGGCGGTAGAGGTATTTAATACATTTGTATTTAATCCAGCGGTGAACAGAGACAAATTAGAAGATGTGCTACAGAAATTTGATGCACATTGTTCTCCCAAAAAGAATGAGACGTATGAAAGATACATCTTCCGTTCTCGGACACAGCAACAAAATGAGACTTTTGATAGCTTTATAACTGATCTGAAACTGAAAGCACAGACATGTAATTTCTCTGAGCTGAAAGCATCCATGATTCGTGACCAGATTGTGTTTGGTATTCATGATAAAAAAGTCAGGGAACGTCTGTTGAGAGAAACCGAACTAAATTTGGAAAATGCGGTGAAAATATGCCAAGCCAGCGAGCTAGCTCGAAGGCACGCGCAGACTTTCAGTGAAATCAATAATGATGCGATTGTAATGAGTGATAATGCTGCTGTCGGTGCTGTGTCCTATAAGGGGAAGAAACATGGGCAGAACAGAAATGAAAAGCAATCGGAGGATGAAATTTTTAATTGTAAACGCTGTGGTTACAAACACCAGTTAAGACAATGCCCAGCGTTTGGAAAAATGTGCACAAAGTGTAATGGAAAGAATCACTTTGCCAAACAATGCTTTTCAAAAGTACAAACTAAGAAAGGGCAACGAGTTAATGTAATTGAGGACACTGATTTAAGTGAGACATTTTTTGTAGGAATGGTGTCATGTGACAATATCAAAAAGGATACAGAAAATGTGCAGCCCTCAGAAATGGACAATGCTGAACATAAAGTTAATGCAGTAAAAGAGGACAAATGGATGATCCCACTGCAGGTAAATGGAGCATTAGTTACCTTGAAACTAGACACTGGGGCAAAAACAAACTTAATCAGTATGAGTGACATTAACAATATGAAAGAAAAGCCCAAAATACAGAAAAAGTCAGTACTACTGAAGGACTATAATGGACAGAAAATAGATAGCTTAGGTGTATGCAGACTTAAAGTGACAGTCAAAGACAAAGTGCATCATCTCATGTTTTCTGTTGTGGCTGAAAGGCTTGATTCACTACTGGGTGACAAAGCTTGTGAGGACTTAGAACTGGTCAAAAGAGTCTACCGTATAAACTGTGCCATAAGCAGACCAGATGACTCAGTGGATTCTGTAGTGAATAATTTCCAGGATGTGTTCAAAGGATTTGGAGTTCTACCATTCACTTACAAGATCCAGCTAAAGCAGGATGCTCAGCCAGTGGTACATGCACCACGAAGAGTTCCAGTACCCCTGCGTGACTGGCTCAAGAATGAACTGGACAGAATGACCACACTAGGAGTCATCAGGAAAGTCGAAGAGCCAACTGACTGGGTTAACTCCATGGTATGTGTAAAGAAAAAGAACAATGATCTAAGAATATGCATGGATCCAAAGGACTTAAATGCAAACATAAAACGTGAACACTACCAGATTCCCAAGCGAGAAGAAATCACCAGTGAAATGTCAGGTGCCAGATACTTTACAAAGCTCGATGCCTCACAAGGATTTTGGCAACTAAAACTGGATGAAGAGAGCACCAAATACTGTACCTTCAACACACCATTTGGCAGGTATTGTTTCCTCAGAATGCCTTTCGGGATAATATCTGCATCTGAAATCTTTCATAGAGCGATGGAACACATAATTGAAGGTCTGGAAGGAGTTCGGGTCTATGTTGATGACATCATCATCTGGGGCTCCACACTGAAAGAACACAATGAGAGACTGACTAAAGTGCTACAGAGCATACGCCGGAATGGACTGAAGCTCAACAAAGCCAAGTGTCAGTTTGGCATCCAGGAAGTCACTTTCCTAGGAGATAATCTATCTGGTAAAGGAATAGAGCCAGATATGGAAAAAGTAAATGCCATACTTAAAATGCCCCAACCCACTGACAAAAAAGGAGTGCTACGCATCATGGGGATGATAAACTTCATTGGAAAGTTCATTCCTAACTTGTCAGCCAAGACAGCCTGTCTGCGAGACCTGCTACATAAAACAAATGAGTTCGCATGGACAGAAAGACATGAACAAGAGTGGATAAACATCAAAACAGTGCTGACAACCACACCTGTACTCACCTTCTTTGACCCAACCAAAAGAATCAAAGTGTCAACGGATGCATCAAAAGATGGCCTAGGTGCGGTCTTGCTACAAGCAGAGGGTGAAGATTGGAAGCCTGTTGCCTATGCCTCCAGGTCTATGACTGATACTGAGTGTCGGTACGCCCAGATTGAAAAGGAATGTCTAGGCTTGGTAGTTGGACTAGAGAAGTTTCATGGCTACATATATGGACTTCCCACCTTCACAGTTGAGACAGACCACAGCCCTCTGGTTGCCATCATAAAAAAATCCTGAATGAGATGTCTCCAAGGATTCAATGACTCATGATGAAGCTGCAAAGATATGACTTTGAACTGATCTACACACCAGGCAAATACATAGTGTTAGCAGATGCACTATCCCGAGCACCCACAATGAGTCATGTGAGCTCTACTGAAGAAGACGTGGATGTTCATGTGAGTATGGTCACTGCTGCGCTGCCCATGTCAGACACAAAATCAAAGCAAATAGCAGAAGAAACAGTAAATGATACAGTATTACAAACAGTAATAGAGAACATTCATCATGGTTGGCCAAAAGGTTCCTGTCCAAAATATTTTCACATAAGGTCAGAATTGAGTGTCGCAAGTGGACTATTACTAAAACAGAACAGAATAGTCATTCCACAGGCTCTACGTCAAGACATGCTCAAAAGGATTCATGAGGGACACCTCGGAATTGAAAAATGCAAAAGGAGAGCAAGAGACACTGTTTATTGGCCTGGCATAAATAAGGACATTGAGAACATGATAGGCAAATGTGAGACATGTCAGAGACACCAAAACAAACAAGCAAAGGAACCAATGATAGTAGCTGACATACCAACAGCAGCATGGCAAAAGGTTGGTATGGACCTTTTTCATTTAAATGGTAAAGACTATCTAATAGTGATTGTGTAGGAACGGAAGTTCCTATCTGAATAACGAAGTCCAACGCAGTGAAACGAAATAATCAAGCTTTAATAAACAAATTACTTTAACTAATAAACTACAAGAGCAGATGTCAGCAGGTCTGTGCAGGTCTACAGCCTCTCCAAGACTGCCACTAAATACTGGAAACCGACGTCATGACGTCATCACGCTTTCCGCGCCAACTGGGGGTCACGTGATCGGCGTCATGACGTCATCACGCAGAAATACAAGAAACTACATACAGCTTAAAGGTGCAGTCCACAACTGCACTACAGAGTGGTTAAAGGAATGATTACTGATTGTTCAGTGTCTCTTGGTGGCTCCGCCACAGGCGCCCCCCCAGAATTCTCTTTAACAGACAGCGTCAAACATGCAGGAGGTTTAATGATTCTGCCCGAACGACTACGAACTTCAGACAATGGACCGTTGGAAGATGAGCCAATACTTGGCTGTGTCTGAAGCGGTACATCTGGGGTGGAGGAAACAGTAGCAGAAGGTGTAGACGAGGATGAAGCTGAAGCAGGCAATTTAATAGTAGACTGCTGCTTAATTGGTCTAGTAGCCAACGGTGGTCGTCCACAGCGAGGTGGCTGAGCAACAACCACTGGTTCACTCCGATCCAGATGGGCTGGTTTAAGTCGGTCGATGGAGATGGTATCAGACTTACCTCCCACTTCGACCGTAAAATATTTCTCTCCCGCTGCAATGACACGAAACGGCCCAGCATAAGGTGGTCTGAGTGTATCTCTATGAGCATCCTGCCGAATAAAAACATAATCGGAACTCATAAGTTCTGCCGGAACATGAGGCCTCTGTAGGTTGTGATGCGAGGTTGGAATAGGCAGGAAATTCTTTGCCACCTCTTGATGCTGAAGGAGCTGCTGAGCAGGCGACCATGATTCTGTATGTGGAGGGAGGAAATCCCCTGGTACTCGAATTGCTTGACTGTAGACTAACTCAGCCGATGAAGCCTGGAGGTCATCTTTGGGGGCTGTACGGAGGCCTAGCATCACCCAAGGGAGTCTATCCACCCAGTTGGAACCACGCAAGCTGGCGCGGAGGGACGCCTTTAGAGACCGATGAAACCTTTCACATAAGCCATTCGCCTGCGGATGGTAAGCGGTGGTACGATGCAGCTTGGTACCCAAGCCCTGTGCAACTGCATTCCACAACTCTGACGTAAATTGTGGACCTCGGTCAGAGGAGATATCAGATGGTACTCCAAACCGGGCCACCCACGATGAAATGAACGCCCTGGATACGTCCGCTGTGGTAGTAGCAACCAAGGGAATCGCCTCTGGCCACCTGGTAGTACGGTCCACTATTGTCAGGAGATGCATAAAACCCCGCGAAATGGGGAGGGGGCCCACTAAGTCCACATGTACATGGTCGAACCGGCGTTCAGGCACTGGAAAGATGGCCATTGGAGCCTTCACGTGACGGTGGACCTTTGATTTTTGACAGTCCATGCAATTGTTTGTCCAGTCCTTAACGTCTAAATGCATTCCCTTCCAAACAAATTTACGGGACATAAGTCGTTGTGAAGCTCACATCCCCGGGTGTGATAAGCCATGTATAACCTGAAAAATCTTCTTACGCCATTCGACTGGCACAATGGGCCGGGGCACGCCCATGGATGTGTCACACAACAGCGTGGTTCCTGCTGATTGGAACATAACATCGGCTACCTGCAAGCTAGAAGGCATAGTCCGATACGCCTGAACTTCAGGATCCACCAGCTGTTCTTTCGCCAACCCGACGAAATCGATTCCCAGGTGAATCGTCTGGACTGGGGCACGCGACAGGCAATCAGCCACAAGATTATCTTTGCCAGACACATGTCGTAAATCCGTCGTAAATTCAGATATAAATGTAAGGTGGCGCTGTTGCCGGGCTGACCACGGCTCCGTCGTTTTGGCCATTGCAAAAGTGAGTGGTTTATGGTCCACAAATATAGTAAACGGACGCCCTTCTAGGAGAAAACGAAAATGCCGGATGGCCAAAAACAAGGCCAGCAACTCCCTATCAAAAGTGCTATATTTTCGCTCATTTTTACGCAGTTGGCGGCTAAAAAAGGCCAATGGTTGCCAAGTCCCGTCAACCCATTGTTCCTGCACTGCCCCGATGGCGTAATCGGAGGCGTCGGTAGTAAGGGCGATGGTTGCGCCCGGGAGTGGGTGTGCAAGCATAGTTGCATCTGCCAATGCCGCCTTGGTGTCCAGGAATGCCTGGTCCATCTGTGGTGTCCAAATGATAACATCTTTACCCGACTTCCCTTTAAGTGCTTCGTACAGCGGCTGCATTAATTGGGCTGCCTTGGGGACAAAACGATGATAAAAATTTACCATCCCCAGGAACTCCTGAAGAGATTTAAGTATATGAGGCCGTGGGAATGCCTTAACTGCCTCTACCTTAGTGGCCAGTGGGACGGCGCCTTCTGAGGTGATCCTATGCCCCAGAAAGTCAATGCTGGTTAACCCAAACTGGCATTTGGCTAGATTTATAATGAGGCCATGTTGGCTGAGACGGGCAAAGAGTGTACGTAAATGAGCCATGTGCTCTTCCTTATCTTTACTAGCAATGAGAATATCATCCAAGTAAATGAAAATGAAAGGAAGGTCCCATAACACAGAGTCCATAAGTCGCTGAAAAGCCTGAGCTGCATTTTTTAATCCAAACGGCATGCGAAGGAACTCAAAAAGGCCAAACGGTGTGATGACCGCTGTTTTGGGGACATCTTGAGGGTGCACAGGAACTTGGTGATATCCACGAACGAGATCTACTTTGGAAAATATTGAGTTGCCAGCCAAATGAGCCGAAAAATCCTGTATATGCGGTATTGGATACCTATCCGGCCTAGTGGCTTCGTTAAGGCGTCTGTAATCCCCACAAGGCCTCCATCCGCCACCTGGTTTAGGTACAATGTGTAGTGGGGAAGACCAAGGACTGTCGGAGCGTCGGACAATCCCAAGGCGCTCCATAATCTGAAATTCTGCCTTTGCGGCTATAAGCTTTCCGGGTTCCAATCTTCGTGCCCGAGCGTAAACAGGCGATCCCGTTGTGGTAATATAATGCACCACACCGTGCTTCGCGACTGCTGCCGAGAATGTAGGCCTGGTGAGCCCCGGGAACTCGCCAAGTAGGCGCCTAAACCCTTCCTGCGATGGAACCGCACAGGCAACCGACCAGGAGACAGCAGTACTGCGGTGACAAGGCACCGCATGGAAAGTAGATGCATTAATGAGTCGACAATGTTGGACGTCGACCAGAAAACCATAGGCACAAAAAAAATCAGCCCCCAGGATGGCCTGTGATACTTTAGCCGTTATGAATTCCCATACAAAACGTTGACCTCCAAGAGTTAAATTAACTGTCCGTTTACCGAACGTGCGAATGGCCGCACCATTGGCTGCCTCGAGGGAAGGGCCGTGACCGCCGGATTGTAGATCTAGCTTTGAAACTGGCAAAATACTGCACTGAGAACCAGTATCACACAAGAATCGTCGCCCTGTTCTGGAATCAGTAATATAGAGGAGGTTTCCTGCTGAACCGACTGCCATGGTGAACTGGGTGTGTTTGTCAGCCCCTGCCTTCTTCATCGAAGTTTGTGAGTCTGCTGGAGACTTTTTTTCAACCCAACTGCAGGGTGGACGGCAGCGTCGAGCTTTGGCGCCAAAACGGGCGTGGTACATACACCAGCCTGCTGGAGGAGGGCTGGACTTTGCTCGCGTAGGGGAAAGATGCCTGGTAGCTGCGCAACTCTGCTGTATGACCATAAAAGTCTTATCTGCCTCTGCAGCCAGCTCGGCACAGTCCGTAATCGTAGAACTGGCCAAGACTGCCTGAACCGGCTCGGGTAGCTGGCAGAGGAAGAGCTCTCGAAATAAAAAACATTGGGGCTCCGAACCCAAAAGCGTGAGCATTTGGCTCATCAATTCTGATGGTTTTGAGTCCCCAAGACCGGGCATTGCGATAAGCTTGCGTGCACGCTCCGACTTAGTTAAACCAAACACCTGTAGCAAACGATCTTTTAAAGCTTCATACTTGCCCTCTGCTGGTGGATTCCCCAGGATGCTGATGACCCGTGAAGCCGTGGCGCTGTCCAGAGCGGAACCCACGTAATAATAACGGGTTGAATCCGCTGTAATGTCCCGGATAGCAAACTGGGCATCTGCTTGGAAAAACCATGCTTCTGGTTGCTGTTCCCAGAACTGCGGCAATTTAAGGGCAACGGCGTTCGTGTTCATTATGAGTATCTCGAAGAAAGTTGTCCAACGAGCTCGGGGTCACCAATGTAGGAACGGAAGTTCCTATCTGAATAACGAAGTCCAACGCAGTGAAACGAAATAATCAAGCTTTAATAAACAAATTACTTTAACTAATAAACTACAAGAGCAGATGTCAGCAGGTCTGTGCAGGTCTACAGCCTCTCCAAGCCTGCCACTAAATACTGGAAACCGACGTCATGACATCATCACGCTTTCCGCGCCAACTGGGGGTCACGTGATCGGCGTCATGACGTCATCACGCAGAAATACAAGAAACTACATACAGCTTAAAGGTGCAGTCCACAACTGCACTACAGAGTGGTTAAAGGAATGATTACTGATTGTTCAGTGTCTCTTGGTGGCTCCGCCACAATTGACTACTATTCTAACTATCCTGAGATGGCGCTGCTCTCAAGCACCACAGCAAGCAGTGTCATAATGCATGTGAAATCCATCTTCGCCAGACATGGAATTCCCAGGATTGCCGTTAGCGACAATGGTCCGTGCTTCAACTGCAAGGAGTGGCAACAGTTTGCAGCACATTATGACTTTCAGCACATCACATCCAGTCCTTTGTATGCTCAGTCAAATGGTAAGGCAGAGAAAGGTGTTCAAGTTCTCAAGCAGCTACTGAAGAAAGCGACATAAAGCAAGTCTGATCCTTATCTCACCCTGCTGAGCTACCGAGCCTCACCTTTAGACTGTGGTTCTTCACCTGCTGAACTACTAATGGGTCGCAAGTTGTGCACCACGCTACCCTGCTGTGCAAAAGAACAGCAAAGTGAGGAACTGAGACAGAGACTTCAACTGTTAAAGCTGAAACAGAAATCATACTATGACAAGTCATCCAAAACTCTAAAACCATTGACAAAGGATGATGTTGTCAGGATTGAGGATCCAGATGCATGGAACAGGAAAGCTACAGTTCTTGAGGAAGTAGGACCAAGGTCATACACTGTTAGAACTGAGGAAGGACAGATTCTCAGGAGGAACCGCCGTTCCCTCCTAAAAACACAAGAGACTATTCAAGACCAGATTGATGACAATGCCGCAACTGCATCTTGTCATTCACCGCCAGAACAATCTCATGAAGACACATCAGACTTACCCGTGTTGAGAAGATCCACACGTGAAGTAAAAGAGCCTGATAGACTTAATCTTTGAGTACAATGTAAAGCTTTGAAAATGTGTTGACTGTTTTGAAAACGTTTATGTTTATAGAGCACTAACAAAAGTGTTACTGATATTATCTTTATTGTTTTCTTGAAAGTTGATTGATATTGATTTTGTTAAACCTCAAAGAAAGGGGGATGTAGTGATCAATAGCATGTCATTCTATAGTGGACACTAGCTGGAGCCGTAGAGCTGTATATAGCTGTATGTATAAGACTACATTACCCAGCTATATATTATATTAAGACTACATTACCCATGAGGCTAGGCTACCCTCAAGGCAGCAGTCAAGATGGAAGCCTCTACAAGATGCTGTACAAGTCCACATGTGCTCAATAAAGTAACTAGCAAAAGCTAGCTGTGTTCATAATAAGAATGTCTATTTATTAATGAAAATAACAGGGTGCACATTGATTTTGCTGGTCCATTTATGGACTCGATGTTTTTAATTGCGGTGGATGCACATTCAAAGTGGCCAGAGGTAATAAAAATGTCCTCAACCACCATAGAAAAAACTATCACAGTCTTATGAACCATATTCACCAGGAATGGGCTGCCTGAACAGATTTGCTCTGACAATGGACCACAGTTTGTGTCTGAAGAGTTCCGGAGGTTCTTAAAGAACAATGGTGTTAAGCATTACTCATCCGCCCCATATCATCCAGCCACTAATGGATTGGCCGAGAGGTTTGTTCAAACATTCAAGAAGGCTATCAAGGCAATGTGTAATGAAGATATACCCCTACAACACAAGGTGGATAACTTCTTGTTTGCCTACCGGAATGCGACACATGCGGTTACCAACCAAACTCCAGCCATGATGTTCTTCAATCGAAGACTACGATGCCACTTGGATTTGGTTAAGCCAAACATCAGAAGAGATGTGGAGAACAGGCAGTTTCAGAATATGAATGAAAGGCCGACCAGGAGTTTTAAGATAGGTCAACCAGTTTTGGCCCGGGACTACCGCACAGAGAAATGGCAGCCAGGAACGATCTGTACACGGCAAGGACCTCTAATGTATACCGTGGACATTGGGGAGAGCATTGTAAGACGCCTTGCTGACCAGATTCTAGAGTCACTGGAAAACGTCAACTCCACACCACGATCTGATACACCTGACGAGGAAACCGAAGTACCAATTGCATCTACCGCAGAATCGGTGATATTGGAAGCAGACGAACCAAACAACGACATTGATCCCGACTCAACCTTGCCAGGAGAACCTGATATCCCAAAGAGGCATTATCCAGACAGAATCAGGAAGCCTCCTCAAAGACTGAACTTATAATTGCTTAACTTCAACCAATGTATCTAGCAACCGTAATTGTAATTGTAATTAGTTATTATTTAGTTGTTAAATGAATGTTATGTACTGTTTATCTAAAAGGGGAGGAATTGTTGTGTATGTACGTTTAAGGGAATAACTGGTCTCAGACTGCAGTACCGGCAGTGACCACCCCTGTATAAAAAGCCCTAGCAGGCTTCTGTAGTTTCAGTTTCCAGGTTGTCTCCATTCAATAAAGACTTGTTATAATCAACTCCTGCAGTCCGTGTCTCAATTATACACAGACATAATAGAAACCACCATGAGCAACAAGAGCCTCGCCTTGTTCTTTGACTGTAGGAATGAACCTCAAAACTGGGACTTGGATACTGCATCGGCGATACGGAACCAAGAGACACATTCTACACGGGAGCAGCGAGCAAGAAAACGGACAATCGGTGTAGTGTATGTACTTTGCAGAAGGAACTATATTCTGCAGCCCCTGTATGCTGCAGTACCAGTAGTGACCACGCCTGTATATAAGCCTGTGTAGTAACTTTTGCATAGTAGTTCCAGTTTGTCTCCACTCAGTAAAGACCTGTTATAACCAACACCTGCAGTCCGTGTCTCAATTACACACGGACATAATACTGGCGATGAGCAGATCCGAACTTACCTACAGTCTACACCACCTCATGGGGATCCATCCCTGAAGCGAAGTTGTCAGAGGTCGAGGCCAGAAGGAAGAAAGAAAATAAATAAATAAATAAATAAATAAAACGAACAGAAGAAACGGGCGTCGACCGTGGCCAACTGCCTCTGATTCATCGGAGTTGAAGATTTGCAGGAGAGGCTGTCGAGAGCAGGGCTTGGTTATCCTGTCGATGGTGTTCCAGCTAATCGGGCTGGTGGCAGGTAGTACACTGATCCTTCCTGGGTTGCGGCGGGCTAGAGCTCGATCGGGTGGCTTTTCAACGGGGCCGAGCAGCGTTGTCGGGAAGAGGAGAGAGAGAGAGAGGGTGGAGTACACAGGGCGCGGCCGGTGCTATGAAGCCGGGCAGCGTACAGACCCGAGAAGTGGGAGGAAAGTGTCCCGCAGGGTTGCTCCGACGACGGGGAAATAAAAGAAATTAGAAGCGCAGAAAGCCGCGAGGAGCTGCAGTTTGCCACGGGAACCGCGGAGAGCGGCGTTAGCAGCAGCGCAGGGGGAAGTGCGCGAAGACCATAGGGCGTCGCCATCAAGGCATAAAACGCCAGCAACAGTGCTAGCAGCAGCGGGGAAGACGGAAAGTGCGGGAGGCGCCATTTTGTTAAATCGGGGAAGAAGGCAAAGTGCGGGAGCCACCATCTTAGATTTCCAAGATGCCGAAGACTGGCAATATCACTGCCTTCGATAATGCAATAGAAGACTGGACCACGTATGTGGAAAGAGTCGAAGTATATTGCGAGGCAAATGAAGTAGCCGATGAGAAAAAGGCATCGGTACTACTAAACTTAATGGGCGCAAGAACGTACAGCCTATTGCGGAACCTGATTACTCCAGCCAAACCGATGGCGAAGAGTTTTAACGAAATTGTTGATATCCTACAGGAACACCTAAATCCTACACCGCTGCTGATAGCAGAAAGATTTAAATTCCACAGGAGAAATCAGCATAAAGATGAGAGCAATGCTGATTACCTTACAGAACTACGCAAGCTATCAAAGCACTGCCAGTTCGGAGCAGGACTGGCAGATACCCTACGGGACAAATTTGTCTGTGGACTCCTGAGTGAAGGAACCCAGAAGAGGTTACTCTCAGAGAAAGAACTGACGCGAGATAAGGCTTTCAGCGTGGCAGTATTGTACGAAGCAGCAGCAAGGGGAGCTGCGGAAATACAGCAAAAGCCACAGGAATACGGCACCCAAGAAATGACACGGGGATTTGAAAAATGTTATCGCTGCGGCAGGACAACCCATGACCAGAAGGACTGCTGGTCCAAGGACAAAATATGCAGGCAATGCGGAAAGATGGGACACATTGCATGAGTTTGCAGGTCTGGGAAGAAGACTAACGACAACAAAAAGGCTACTAAGGAACAGTACAGGAAAGTACAAAAGATGACGGACAGTAGTTCTGAAGACCAGATGAGCGATAGTGAAACCGGGAACAAGAGACTAAGCTGTCTCAAACTTCACAACATAATCACAAAAGAGGATCACCGAACCATTTGGGTCACCCTCACGATAGCAGGGTCTCAAGTCAAAATGGAATTGGATACAGGATCAGCCCTGACCGTCATGAATCGACGAGACTACGAGCGGCTATTCTCACACATACCCTTGAAAGAGACATCCATTGTCTTGAAGATGTATACGGGGCAAAAAGTATACCCCAGAGGGAAAATAAGGGTGCCTGTCGAATACAACGGCAAGGAAATACAGAAATTGTATCTGTACATACTGCAAGATGGCGGACCACCGTTATTGGGATGTGAACGGATGAGAAAGATAAGTTTAGACTGGCACTCCATTCAGGCACTGACGGTGGCTGGTAAAAAGGATGACGACGTCACACCTGGACGATTGTCAAAAATCTTAGCTAACGCCAAAGAGGTATTTCAACAAGCACTGGGAACTCTTAAAGGCGTAACTGCCTCGATAAAAATAGAAGAGAATGCAATTCCCAAGTTTTTCAAAGCAAGACCGGTACCATATGCAATTCGCCCAGCCGTCGAGGCAGAGCTGGAGAATCTGGAGAATGCAGGCGTGTTATCTAAGGTAGACTGGAGCGAGTGGGCGACACCCATCGTTCCTGTCATGAAGAAAACGTTAAACAATAAGTCTGAGGAGCCAAGGAAGGTTCACATCTGTGGGGACTTCAAGGTGACGGTGAACCCAATCCTTCACACAGTACAATATCCTCTGCCGAGGATAGAAGATATTTTCGCCTCACTATCTGGAGGGAAGCGTTTTACAAAAATTGACCTAGCACAAGCATATTTGCAGATGGAGGTTGAAGAATCCGCTAGGCAGTATCTCACGATAAACACTCACAAAGGTCTTTATCAGTATAATCGACTGGTATTCGGAGTAGCATCAGCTCCGGCGATATGGCAAAGAGCGATGGAACAAGTCCTGCAAGGGATTCCGGGGACTCAGTGTTACTTGGACGACATCCTAGTGACAGGTGAAGATGACAGTGAACACCTTGCCAACCTGGAGCAGGTGCTCACTAGACTAAGAGAACATGGGCTACGAGCCAATCGCCCCAAGTGCGAGTTTTTTAAGAAACAGATATCGTATTGTGGCCACGTGATTGATGAAGAGGGGTTACATAAGTCCCCTGACAAAATTGAAGCAGTAGTTAAGGCTCCAGCGCCTGAAAATATGTCACAACTGAGGTCATTCCTGGAATTGGTGAATTACTACCATAAGTTTTTGCCGAATTTGTCCACAATTCTGCACCCACTGAACGCCCTACTACAAACTGGAGTAGCATGGAAATGGAGTGATGAATGTAAGCGGGCCTTTCAGAAGAGTAAAGACCTAATCACTTCAAGAGAAGTATTGGCTCACTACAACCCATCACTACCGATAAGACTGGCGTGTGATGCGTCTCCCTACGGCATTGGAGCGGTACTGTCACATAAATTCCTTGATGGTTCAGAGAGGCCGATAGCTTTTGTGTCACGCTCGTTAACTTCAGCCGAGCGTAACTACACCCAGATTGACAGAGAGGCCCTCAGCCTGGTGTGGGGGGTGAAGAAGTTCAATCACTACCTGCACGGTCAGAAATTTACTCTACTAACTGATCATCAACCTCTTGTCTCCATTTTCAACCCTCAGAAGGGCGTCCCGATAATGACAGCACAATGGTTACAGAGGTGGTCCCTTTTCCTAGGGGCGCACCAATATGACATCGAGTACAAAGGAACTAAACAGCATGGGAATGCTGATGGATTGTCGCGCCTACCGTTGCCGACGGTGGAAGAAGCACCTGCAGTGGATCCAGTGGAGATATTCCACTCAACCATAGTCGAATGTCTCCCTGTGACGAATGCAAACATAGAAAAGGAAACACGAAATGACCCGACACTCTCCTGGGTCTATGATTTAACGGTGAAGGGATGGCCAGCACATGGCGAACCACTGTTGCCAGCAGTCTCGCCGAGAAGAGAACAGCTGTCAGTGTGCAGAGGAACCTTGATGTGTGGATCCAGAGTAGTAATTCCACCCAAATTGAAGGATAGAGTGCTCAATGAGCTTCATGAGGGTCATCTGGGAGGGGTAAAAATGAAGAACTTAGCCAGAGCGTTTGTGTGGTGTCAGGGAATCGATAGAGAAATCGAAGAGATGACCAAGAGCTGTGCAGAATGCCAGAAGGTCCAAAACGCCCCACCACAAGCCCTTCTACATCCATGGGAGTGGCCCTCATCTCCATGGCAAAGGGTGCACATTGATTTTGCTGGTCCATTTATGGACTCGATGTTTTTATTTGCGGTGGATGCACATTCAAGTGGCCAGAGGTAATAAAAATGTCCTCAACCACCACAGAAAAAACTATCACAGTCTTATGAACCATATTCGCCAGAAATGGGCTGCCTGAACAGATTTGCTCTGACAATGGACCACAGTTTGTGTCTGAAGAGTTCCGGAGGTTCTTAAAGAACAATGGTGTTAAGCATTACACATCCGCCCCATATCATCCAGCCACCAATGGATTGGCTGAGAGGTTCGCTCAAACATTCAAGAAGGCTATCAAGGCAATGTGTAATGAAGACATACCCCTACAACACAAGGTGGATAACTTCTTGTTTGCCTACCGGAATGCGACACATGCGGTTACCAACCAAACTCCAGCCATGATGTTCTTCAATCGAAGACTACGATGCCGCTTGGATTTGGTTAAGCCAAACATCAGAAGAGATGTGGAGAACAGGCAGTTTCAGAATATGAATGAAAGGCCGACCAGGAGCTTTAAGATAGGTCAACCAGTTTTGGCCCGGGACTACCGCACAGAGAAATGGCAGCCAGGAACGATCTGTACACGGCAAGGACCTCTAATGTATACCGTGGACGTTGGAGAGAGCATTGTAAGACACCATGCTGACCAGATTCTAGAGTCACTGGAAAACGTCAATTCCACACCACGATCCGATACACCTGGTGATGAAACCGAAGTACCAATTGCATCTACCTCAGAATCGGTGATATTGGAAGCAGACGAACCCAACAACGACGTTGGTCCCGAATCTGCTTTGCCAGAAGAACCTGATACCCCAAAGAGGCGTTATCCAGACAGAATCAGGAAGCCTCCTCAAAGACTGAACTTATAATTGCTTAACTTCAGCTAATGTATCTAGCAACTGTAATTGTAAATATGTTATTTAATTATTAATCGAATGTTATGTACTGTTTAGCTAAAAGGGGAGGAATTGTAGTGTATGTACTTTGCAGAAGGAACTATATTCTGCAGCCCCTGTATACTGCAGTACCAGTAGTGACCACCCCTGTATATAAGCCTGTGTAGTAACTTTTGCATAGTAGTTACAGTTTGTCTCCACTCAGTAAAGACCTGTTATAACCAACTCCTGCAGTCCGTGTCTCAATTACACACAAACATAATAATCGGGGTGAGCATTGTCCAAGCCCACGTATCCTTAAGACCACCGGTACTGTGTGAGGGGGTGTTGTGTGTCCCAACCAATCCAGAGGGGTTTAGTGGGGAGGTTCTGTGTGTATTTTATAGTGTATGTTCCGGGGTTTGTGGTCCAAGTCCATGTTATACTCTGTATGCAAAACAGTGTGATTTTAGGCGTCTTAATATGAGACAGGGGCCTGTTCGACGGGCCAAGTTGTATTGTTGTACTGTTTGTTTTACGCCACCAGGCATTTTACTGTAACCTCCTCTAGCCCTACAAGCCTTCAAGATCTCTGAGCTCCTCAAATTCTGGCCTCTTGCGCATCACCTATTTTAATCGCTCCACCATTGGCGACCGTGCCTTCAGCTGCCTAGTCCTTAAGCTCTGGAAAACCCTCTCTAAACCTCTCTGCCTACCTCTCCTCCTTTAAGACGGTCCTTAAAAACTGCCTCCTTAACCAAGATTAAGTGTTGGCTCCACCGTACGTCAATACCCGGTCGACTATTCGCTGTATCCTAATCAGCAAATCCAAGTCTCAGGGAAAACTCACAGCGTTCACCACCCCAGCAATCATCTCATCTTAATTCCACTCATCATTTCTTGATTTTCCCTTCTCTCTCCTTCTCCTATTATCTATTGACCGAATCCTCTCTTAACGACCTCATTTCCTTTTAACACTTTCCGGTCCTGCGCTTCTCTTTTTTGACTTGCCTTTCCTCTCCTGCTCTCTCTGTTTTCCATTTCATTTACTATCACTCCTCATCTCCATTTTCTCTTCAGTATTTGCTCCCCTCGAATCCTGTAATTCTTAACTCTTTCATTATTCTATTTTTCTGCTTCTCTTTGTCAATTGTTCTTACCTTTTATTTTCCTCTATCTTCCATTTTCAATTTCTCTATTTCTCTCCTTTCCAACCCTTCATTTCCTACTTAAGAACATAAGATATAGGAGCAGGAGTAGGCCATTCGGCCCCTCGAGCCTGTTCCGCCATGGCTGATATGATCTTGGCCTCAACTGCACTTTCCCGCCCGCTCCCCATAACCCTTAACTCCACTGTAGAAAAAAAATAGGAGCAGGAGTCGGCCATTCAGCCCTTCGAGCCTGCTCCACCATTTAATATGATCAAGGCTGATCCTCTATCTCAATACCATTGAGATTTGGCAGATGCAATATAATGTTGGAAAGTGTGAGGTTATGCATTTTGGCAGAAAAAATCAAAGAGCCAGTTATTATCTAAATGGAGAGAAACTGCAAAGTGCTACAGTACAAAGGGATCTGGGGGTCCTGGTGCATGAAACACAAAAAGTTAGTATGCAGGTGCAGCAGGTGATCAGGAAGGCCAATAGAATCTTGGCTTTTATTGCAAGGGAGATGGAGTATAAAAACAGGGAAGTCTTGCTGCAGTTATACAAGGTATTGGTGAGGCCACACCTGGAATACTGCGTGCAGTTTTGGTTTCCATATTTAAGAAAAGGTATACTTGCTCTCGAGGCGGTTCAGAGAAGGTTCACTCAGTTGATTCCGGAGATGAGGGGGTTGACGTATGAGGAAAGGTTGAGTAGGTTGGGCCTCTACTCATTGGAGTTCAGAAGAATGAGAGGTGATCTTATCGAAACATATAAGATTGTGAGGGGGCTTGATCGGGTGGATGCGGTGAGGATGTTTCCACTGATGGGTGAGACTAGAACTAGGGGGCATAATCTTAGAATAAGGGGCTGCCCATTCAAAACTGAGATGAGGAGACACTTCTTCACTCAGAGGGTAGTAAATCTATGGAATTTGCTACCCCAGAGAGCTGTGGAAGCTGCAACATTAAATAAATTTAAATCGGAGATAGACAGTTTCCTAGCAGATAAGGGAATTAGGGGTTACGGGGAGAGGGCAGGGAAGTGGACGTGAGTCTAGATTCGGATCAGCCATGATCCTATTGAATGGCGGAGCAGGCCCAAGGGGCCGTATGGCCTACTCCTGCTCCTACTTCTTATGTTCTTATGTTCCTGCTCTCTCTCCATACCCCTTGATGCCTTTTGAGTCTAAAAATCTATCTATCTCCTTCTTAACTATATTCAGTGACTTGGCCTCCACAGCCTTCTGTAGTAGAGAATTCCACAGGTTCACCACCCTCTGAGTGAAGAAATTTCTCCTCATCACAGTCCTAAATGTCCTACCCGTATCCTAAGACTGTGACGCTTGGTTCTAGATCCCCCAGCCAGGGGAAACATCCTCCCTGCATCCAGTCTGTCTAGCCCTGTCAGAATTTTATACATTTCAATGAGATCCCTTCTCATTCTTCTAAACTCAAGGGAATACAGGCCTAGTCTGTAGTGTCCGCGTATCAATAACACACGGACTGCAGGAGAACGGTAATAACAGGTGTTTACTGAACAGAGGGTATGCTGGAACTGAGTGTACAAATTACTACACGGTGTTATATACAGGTGTGGTCACTACTGGTACTGCAGTATACAGGGGCTGTAAAAGATAGTTCCTCTCTTAAAGGTACATACATTACAATTCCTCCCCTTTTAGATAAACAGTACATAACAATCATTTAACAATTAAATAATAACTAATTACAATTACAATTTTCTTTGTACTATATACATCAGCTGAAAGTAATCATTTATAAATTCATTCTTTGAGGAGGCTTCCTGATCCTGTCTGGATAGCGCCTTTCTCGAGTATCCTGTTCTTGCGGCGGAGTCGATTCTGGCTCATTGTCATTGGTTGGTTCATCAGCTTCCAATACCACTGATTCTGAGGTAGACGCAATCTGTACTTCGGGTTCATCACCAGGTGCGTATGATCGTGGCATGGGTTTGACTTGTTCCTGTGACTCTAGAATCTGGTCAGCATGGCGTCTCACGATGCTCTCTCCAGTGCCCACTGTGTACATTAGTGGTCCCTGCCGTGTGCATATCGTTCTTGGCTGCCATTTTTCTGTTCGGTAGTCGCGGCCAAGACTGGTTGCCCTATCTTGAAGCTCCTGGTTGGCTTCTCATTGATGTGCTGGAATTGCTTATTCTCAACATCTTGTCTTATGTTTGGTTTGAGCAAATCCAGGCGACATCTTAACCTTTGGTTAAAGAACATCATGGCTGGAGCTTGGTTGGTGACTGCATGTGCCGCATTCCGGTAAGCAAACAAGAAATTATCCACCTTGTGTTGCAGTGGTATGTTGTCATTATACATCGCCTTTATTGCTTTTTTAAAGGTATGAACAAACCTCTCAGCCAATCCATTTGTGGCTGGATGATATGGGGCGGATGTGTAATGCTTTACCCCATTATTCCTCAAAAACCTCCGGAAGTCCTCGGCCACAAACTGTGGTCCATTGTCGGAGCAAATCTGTTCTGGCAAGCCATTCCTGGCGAAGATGGTCCATAGGACTGCAATAGTTTTCTCCGTGGTGGTGGAGGACATTTTGATGACCTCTGGCCATTTCGAATGTGCATCCACGGCGATTAAAAACATTGAGTCCATAAATGGACCAGCAAAATCAATGTGTACCCGTTGCCATGGAGATGAGGGCCACTCCCATGGGTGTAGCGGGGCCTGTGGTGGAGCGTTTTGGACTTTCTGGCATCCTGTGCAGCACTTGGTCATTTCCTCGATTTCTTTATCGATTCCCGGCCACCACACCAATGCCCTGGCTAGGCTCTTCATTTTTACCCCTCCCAGATGACCCTCATGAAGCTCATTGAGCACTCTATTTCTCAACTTGGGTGGAATTACCACTCGGGATCCACACATCAAGGTCCCCCGGCACACTGACAGCTGTTCTCTCCTTGGCGAGAATGCTGGCAACAGTGAGTCGCCATGTGCTGGCCATCCCTTCACCGTCAAATCATAGACCCGAGAGAGTGTCGGGTCATTTCGGGTTTCCTTCTCTATACTTGAGTTTGTAACAGGTAGACATTCGACTATGGTCAAATGGAATATCTCAACAGGGTCCACTGCAGGTGCTTCCTCCACCGTAGGCAGCGGCAGGCGCAACAGCCCATCAGCATTTCCATGCTGTTTCGTGCCCTTATAATCTATTTCGTATTGATGTGCCCCTAGAAAAAGGGACCATCTTTGCAGCCGTTGCGCCGTCATCACCGGAACGCCCTTCTTTGGGTTAAAAATGGAGACAAGAGGCTGGTGATTAGTCAGTAAGGTGAATTTCTGCCCGTGCAGATAGTGATTGAACTTCTTCACCCCCCACACCAGGCTGAGGGCCTCCCTGTCAATCAGGGCGTAGCTACGCTCGGCTGAGGTTAACGAGCATGACACAAAGGCTATTGGCCTCTCTGAACCGTCAAGGAATTTGTGCGACAGCACCGCTCCAATGCCGTAGGGAGATGCATCACATGCCAACCGAATCGGTAGTGTTGGATTGTAGTGGGCCAATACTTCTTTTGAAGTGATTAGGCATTTACTTTTCTGAAAAGCACGCTTACACTCATCACTCCATTTCCATGCTACTCCAGTTTGCAGCACGGCGTTCAGTGGGTGCAGAATTGTAGATAAATTTGGCAAGAACTTATGGAAGTAGTTCACCAACCCGAGGAACGACCTCAGTTGCGACACATTTTCCGGTGCTGGAGCCTTGACTACTGCCTCAATCTTGTCTGGGGACTTATGTAACCCCTCTTCATCAATCACGTGGTCACAATACGAGATTTGTTTCCTGAAAAACTTGCATTTGGGGCGGTTGGCTCGTAACCCATATTCATGTAATCTAGTGAGCACCTGCTCCAGGTTGACAAGCTGTTCACTGTCATTTTTGCCCGTAACCAGGATGTCGTCCAAATAACACTGGGTCCCCGGGATCCCTTGCAGGACTTGTTCCATCACCCTCTGCCAAATAGCCGGAGCTGATGCTACCCCGAATACCAGTCGGTTTTACTGGTAAAGACCTTTGTGAGTGTTTATCGTGAGGTATTTTCTAGATGCTTTTTCGACCTCCATTTGTAGATACGCTTGGGCCAGATCAATCTTCGTAAAGCGTTTCCCTCCAGATAGTGAGGCGAAAATATCTTCTATCCGCGGAAGTGGATATTGTACTGTGTGAAGGACTAGGTTCACAGTTACCTTAAAGTCCCCACAGATGCGAACTTTCTTTGGCTCCCCAGGCGTGCTGCTCAATGATTTCTTCATTACAGGAACGATGGGTGTGGCCCACTCGCTCCAGTCCACCTTGGACAGCACACCCGAATGCTCCAGACTCTCCAGCTCTGCTTCGATGGCTGGGCGGATCGCATATGGTATCGGTCTGGCCTTAAAAAATTTTGGGTTTGCGTTATCTTCAATTTTTATCATTGCCGTTACGCCTTTTAGAGTCCCAAGTCCTTGCTGGAACACCTCATTCGCATCAGTTAGAATTTTTGACAGTCGTCCAGGTGTGACGTTGTCATCCTTTTCGTCAGCCAAAGTTAGTGCCTGAATGGAATGCCAATCCAATTGTATTTTTCGGATCCATTCACGTCCCAATAATGGTGGTCCTCCATCTTACATAGATACATAGATACATAGAAGATAGGAGCAGGAGTAGGCCATTCGGCCCTTCGTGCCTGCTCCGCCATTCGATGAGATCATGGCTGATCCTTTAATTCAGTATCCCGTCCCCGCCTTCTCTCCGTAACCCTTAACCCCTTTTGCCCGTAGAAATATATCTAATTCCCTCTTAAATATATTTAATGAGCTGGCGTACACTGCCCTCTGTGGCAATGAGTTCCACAGGTTCACCACTCTCTGAGTGAAGAAATTCCCCCTCATCTCTGTCCTAAATGGTTTAGCCCTTATCCTTAAATTATGTCCTCTAGTTCTGTTCTCACCCGCCAAGGGAAACATTCCTTCTGCATCCAGTCTGTCTAGACCTGTCAGAATTTTATACACTTCTATGAGGTCCCCTCTCAATCTTCTAAACTCCAGTGTGTACATCCCTAAACTACATAGTCTCTCCTCATAGGTCATTCCCGCCATTCCTGGTATCAGCCTGGTGAATCGCCGCTGCACCCCCTCCATGGCAAGAACATCCTTCCTCAGATGAGGCGACCAAAACTGTACACAGTACTCGAGGTGTGGTCTCACCAGTGCCCTGTACAGCTGCAGCAAGGTATCCCTGTTCCTGTATTCTAACCCTTTTGCTATGAAGGCCAGCATACCGTTTGCCTTCTTGACCGCCTGTTGCACCTGCATGCTCGCCTTCAGTGACTGGTGTACAAGAACACCCAGGTCTCTCTGTACTTCCCCCTCTCCCAATCTATTGCCATTTAAATAATAATTTGCCCTCCCGTTCCTGTAGTATATATAGATACAGTTTCTGTGCTTCCTTGCCGTTGTATTTAACGGGCACCCTTATTTTTCCTCTGGGGTAGACTTTTTGCCCCGTATATGTCTTCAAGACAATGGACGTGTCCTTCAAGGGTATGTGTGAGAATAGCCGCTCGTAGTCTCGTCGATTCATGACTGTTAGGGCTGATCCTGTGTCCAATTCCATCTTTACTTGGGGCCCTGCTATCATGAGGGTGACCCAAATGGTTCGGTGATCCTCCTTTGCGATCACATTGTGTAACTTTAGACAACTTAGTCTCCTGCTCCTGGAGTCATTATCACTCTTCTGATCTTCTGAACTACTGTCCGTCATCTTTTGTACTTTCTTGTACTTTTCCTTAATAGTTCTTGTAGTGTTGGTTTTCTTTCCTGACCTGCAGACTCGTGCTATGTGTCCCACTTTTCCACATTGCCTGCATACTTTGTCCTTAAATCAGCAATCCTTCTGGTCATGGGTTATTCTGCCGCAGCGATAGCACTTTTCTGCTCCATATGCCATTTCATTGGTGCTATATTCTTGCGGTTTCTGTTGTATTTCTGCAGCTCCCCGTGCTGCTGCTTCGTAGGATACTGCAACGCTGAAAGCCTTTTCTAGCGTAAGGTCCTTTTCCGAAAGTAGTCGTTTCTGGGTTCCTTCACTCTGGAGCCCGCAGACAAACTTATCCCTTAAGGTATCTGCCAGTCCTGCTCCGAACTGGCAGTGTTTCGATAATAAACTCTACCCCGAACCCTGAACCCTAACCCTACCCCTAACCCTAACCATAACCCTACCCCTAACCCTACCCCGAGCACTATCCCTAACCTTTACCCTAACTCGAACATTAACACATTTTTAAAAATTTCATTCATTGGATGTGTGCGTCACTGGCAAGGCCAGTATTTATTACCTATCCCTAGCAACTGTGTGGCCTACGAAGGCAGTTACTAGTGAATCATGTTGGTGAGGGACTGAAGTTGCATATGGGCCAGATCAGATCAAACACTTCCTGCTATCAAGACATCAGTGTTCTCCAGACCTGAGCCAACAACCAGGAAGTGTTAGTGACCTGAGCGGGAGCTGCGGCAGCGAAATAAAGAGTGGGAGAGGAGCAGGCCCGGGCCACAGCGGACCTGAGCGAGAGAGGAGAAAGCCCAGGACACAGCGGACCTGAGCGAGAGAGGAGAAGGCCCGGGATTCAGCGGACCTGAGCGACAGAGGAGAAGGCCCGGGACACAGCGGACCTGAGCGAGGGAGGAGAAGGCCCGGGATACAGCGGACTTGAGCGGAGGTGGAGAAGGCCCAGGACACAGCGGACCTGAGCGAGAGAGGAGAAGGCCCAGGACACAGCGGACCTGAGCGAGAGAGGAGAAGGCCCAGGACACAGCGGACGTGAGAGGGGGAGAAGAAGGCGCAGGACACAGCGGACCTGAGCGAGAGAGGAGAAGGCCCAGGACACCACAGATCTGAGCAGGAGAGGAGAAGGCCCAGGACACAGTGGATCTGAGCGGGGGAGGAGAAGGCCCAGGACACAGCGGACCTGAGCGAGAGAGAAGGCCCAGGACACAGCGGACCTGAGCGAGAGAGGAGAAGGTCCAGGACACAGCAGACCTGAGCGGGGGAGGAGAAGGCCCACGACACAGCGGACTTGAGAGGGGGAGAAGAAGGCGCAGAACACAGCAGACCTGAGCGAGAGAGGAGAAGGCCCAGGACACCACAGATCTGAGCAGGAGAGGAGAAGGCCGAGGACACAGCGGATCTGAGCGGGAGAGGAGAAGGCCCAGGACACAGCGGACCTGAGCGAGAGAGGAGAAGGCCCAGGACACAGCGGACCTGAGCGAGAGAGGAGAAGGCCCAGGACACAGCGGACCTGAGCGATAGAGGAGAAGGCCCAGGACATTGCGGACCTGAGCGAGAGAGGAGAAGGCACAGGACACAGCGGACCTGACTGGGAGAGGAGAAGGCCTGGGACACAGCGGGCCTGAGCGGGAGAGGAGAAGGCCCAGGACATAGCGGACCTGAGCGAGAGAGGAGAAGGCACGGGACACAGCGGACCTGAGTGAGAGAGGAGAAGGCCCAGGACACAGCGGACCTGAGCGAGAGAGGAGAAGGCCCGGGACTCAGCGGACCTGAGCGACAGAGGAGAAGGCCCGGGACACAGCGGACCTGAGCGAGGGAGGAGAAGGCCCGGGATACAGCGGACTTGAGCGGAGGTGGAGAAGGCCCAGGACACAGCGGACCTGAGCGAGAGAGGAGAAGGCCCGGGATACAGCGGACTTGAGCGGAGGTGGCGAAGGCCCAGGACACAGCGGACCTGAGCAAGAGAGGAGAAGGCCCAGGACACAGCGGACCTGAGCGAGAGAGGAGAAGGCCCAGGACACAGCGGACGTGAGAGGGGCAGCAGAAGGCGCAGGACACAGCGGACCTGAACGAGAGAGTAGAAGGCCCAGGACACCACAGATCTGAGCAGGAGAGGAGAAGGCCCAGGACACAGCGGATCTGAGCGGGAGAGGAGAAGGCCCAGGACACAGCGGACCTGAGCGAGAGAGGAGAAGGCCCAGGACACAACGGACCTGAGCGAGAGAGGAGAAGGCCAAGGACACAGCGGACCTGAGTGAGAGAGGAGAAAGCCCAGGACACAGCAGACCTGAGCAGGAGAGGACAAGGCCCAGGACACAGCGGACCTGAGCTGGAGAGGAGAAGGCCCAGGACACAGCGGACCTGAGCGAGAGAGGACAGGGCCCAGGACACAGCGGGCCTGAGCAGGAGAGGAGAAGGCCCAGGACACAGCGGACCTGAGCAGGAGGGGAGAAGTCCCAGGACACAGTGGACCTGAGCGAGAGAGGAGAAGGCCCAGGACACAGCGGACCTGAGCGAGAGAGGAGAAAGCCCGGGACACAGCGGGCCTGAGCGGGAGAGGAGAAGGCCCAGGACACAGCGGACCTGAGCGAGGGAGGAGAAGGCTCAGGATACAGCGGACTTGAGCGGAGGTGGAGAAGGCCCAGGACACAGCGGACCTGAGTGAGAGAGGAGAAGGCCCGGGATACAGCGGACCAGAGCGAGAGAGGAGAAGGCCCAGGACACAGCGGATGTGAGAGGGGGAGAAGAAGGCGCAGGATACAGCGGACCTTAGCGAGAGAGCAGAAGGCCCAGGACACCACAGATCTGAGCAGGAGAGGAGAAGGCCCAGGACACAGCGGATCTGAGCGAGAAAGGAGAAGGCCCAGGACACAGCGGACCAGAGTGGGGGAGGAGAAGGCCCGGGACACAGCGGACCTGAGCTGGAGTGGAGAAGGCACAGGACACAGCGGACCTGAGCGAGAGAGGAGAAGGCCCGGGACACAGCGAACCTGAGCGAGAGAGGAGAAGGCCCGGGACACAGCGGACCTGAGCGAGAGAGGAGAAGGCCCAGGACACAGCGGACCTGAGCGGGAGAGGAGGAGGCCCAGGACACAGCGAAACTGAGCGAGAGAGGAGAAGGCCCAGGACCTGAGCAAGAGAGGAGAAGGCCCAGGACACAGCGGACCTGAGCGGGGGAGCAGGAGGCCCAGGACACAGCGACCTGAGCGAGAGAGGGGAATGCCCAGGACACAGCGGACCTGAGCGAGAGAGGAGAAGGCCCAGGACACAGCGGACCTGAGCAGGAGAGGAGAATGCCCAGGACACAGCGGACCTGAGCGAGAGAGGACAAGGCCAGGACACAGCGGTCCTGAGCAGGAGAGGAGAAGGCCCAGGACACAGCGGACCTGAGCAGGAGAGGAGAAGGCCCAGGACACAGCGGACCTGAGCGAGAGAGGAGATGGCCCAGGACACAGCGGACCTGAGCGAGAGAGGAGAAGGTCCAGTACACAGCGGGCCTGAGCTGGAGAGGAGAAGGCCCAGGACACAGCGGACCTGAGCGAGGGAGGAGAAGGCCCGGGATACAGCGGACTTGAGCGGAGGTGGAGAAGGCCCAGGACACAGCGGACCTGAGCGAGAGAGGAGAAGGCCCGGGATACAGCGGACTTGAGCGGAGGTGGAGAAGGCCCAGGACACAGCGGACTTGAGCAAGAGAGGAGAGGGCCCAGGACACAGCGGAACTGAGCGAGAGAGGAGAAGGCCAAGGACACAGCGGATGTGAGAGGGGGAGAAGAAGGCGCAGGACACAGCGGACTTGAACGAGAGAGTAGAAGGCCCAGGACACCACAGATCTGAGCAGGCGAGGAGAAGGCCCAGGACACAGCGGATCTGAGCGGGAGAGGAGAAAGCCCAGGACACAGCGGACCTGAGCGAGAGAGGAGAAGGCCCAGGACACAGCGGACCTGAGCGAGAGAGGAGAAGGCCCAGGACACAGCAGACCTGAGCAGGGGAGCAGAAGGCCCGGGACACAGCGGACCTGAGCGGGAGCGGAGAAGGCCCAGGACACAGCGGACCTGAGCGAGAGAGGAGAAGGCCCAGGACACAGCGGACCTGAGCGAGAGAGGAGAAGGCCCAGGACACAGCAGACCTGAGCAGGGGAGCAGAAGGCCCGGGACACAGCGGACCTGAGCAGGAGCGGAGAAGGCCCAGGACACAGCGGACCTGAGCGAGAGAGGAGAAGGCCCAGGACATAGCGGACCTGAGCAGGAGAGGCCAAGGCCCAGGACACAGCGGACCTGAGCTGGAGAGGAGAAGGCCCAGGACACAGCGGACCTGAGCGAGAGAGGAGAAGGCCCAGGACATAGCGGACCTGAGCAGGAGAGGCCAAGGCCCAGGACACAGCGGACCTGAGCTGGAGAGGAGAAGGCCCAGGTCACAGCGGACCTGAGCGAGAGAGGACAGGTCCCAGGACACTGCAGGCCTGAGCAGGAGAGGAGAAGGCCCAGGACACAGTGGACCTGAGCGAGAGAGGAGAAGGCCCAGGACACAGCGGACCTGAGCAAGAGAGGAGAAGGCCCAGGACATAGCGGACCTGAGTGAGAGAGGAGAAGACCCGGGACACAGCGGGCCTGAGCGGGAGAGGAGAAGGCCCGGGACACAGCGGACCTGAGCGAGAGAGGAGAAGGCCCAGGACACAGCGGACCTGAGGGACAGAGGAGAAGGCCCGGGACACAGCGCACCTGAGTGAGAGAGGAGAAGGCCCGGGACACAGTGGACCTGAGCGAGAGAGGAGAAGGCCCAGGACACAGCGGACCTGAGCGAGAGAGAAGGCCCGGGACTCAGCGGACCTGAGGGACAGAGGAGAAGGCCCGGGACACAGCGGACCTGAGCGAGGGAGGAGAAGGCCGAGGATACAGCGGACTTGAGCGGATGTGGAGAAGGCCCAGGACACAGCGGACCTGCGCGAGAGAGAAGAAGGCCCGGGATACAGTGGACCTGAGCGAGAGAGGAGAAGGCCCAGGACACAGCGGATGTGAGAGGGGGAGAAGAAGGCGCAGGGCACAGCGGACCTGAGCGAGAGAGCAGAAGGCCCAGGACACCAGAGATCTGAGCAGGAGAGGAGAGGGCCCAGGACACAGCGGATCTCAGCGGGAGAGGTGAAGGCCCAGGACACAGCGGACCTGAGCGGGGGAGGAGGAGGCCCAGGACACAGCGGACCTGAGCGAGAGAGGAGAAGGTCCAGGACACAGCGGACCTGAGCGAGAGAGGAGAAGGTCCAGGACACAGCGGACCTGAGCGAGAGAGGAGAATGTCCAGGACACAGCGGACTTGAGCGTGAGAGGAGAAAGCCCAGGACACAGCGGACCTGAGCGAGAGAGGAGAAGTTCCAGGACACAGCGGACCTGAGCGCGAGAGGAGAATGCCCGGGATACAGCGGACCTGAGCGAGAGAGAAGGTCCAGGACACAGCGGACCTGAGCGAGAGAGGAGAATGCCTGGGATACAGCGGACCTGAGCGAGAGCGGAGAAGGCCCAGGACACAGCAGACCTGAGCGAGAGCGGAGAAGGCCCAGGACACAGCGGATGTGAGTGGGGGAGAAGAGCCGCAGGACACAACGGACCTGAGCGAGAGAGGAGAAGTCCCGGGGCACAGCGGACCTGAGCAAGAGTGGAGAAGGCCCGGGACACAGCGGACCTGAGCGAGAGAGGAGATGGCCCAGGATACAGCGGACCTGAGTGAGAGAGGAGAAGGCCCAGGACACAGCGGACTTGAGCAGGAGAGGAGAAGGCCCAGGATACAGCAGACCTGAGCAGGAGAGGAGAAGGCCCAGGACACAGCGGACCTGAGCGAGAGAGGACAAGGCCCAGGACACAGCGGGCCTGAGCAGGAGAGGAGAAGGCCCAGGACACAGCGGACCTGAGCAGCAGAGGAGAAGGCCCAGGGCACAGCGGACCTGATCGAGAGAGGACAAGGCCCAGGACACAGCGGGCCTGAGCGAGAGAGAAGAAGGCCCGGGACTCAGCGGACCTGAGCGAGAGAGGAGAAGGCCCAGGGCACAGCGGGCCTGAGCGGGAGAGGAGAAGGCCCAGGACATAGCGGACCTGAGCAAGAGAGGAGGAGGCCCGGGACACAGCGGACCTGAGCGAGAGAGGAGAAGGCCCGGGACACAGCGGACCTGAGCGAGAGAGGAGAAGGCCCAGGACACAGCGGACCTGAGCGAGAGAGAAGAAGGCCCGGGACTCAGCGGACCTGAGGGACAGAGGAGAAGACCCGGGACACAGCGGACCTGAGCGATGGAGGAGAAGGCCCAGGATACAGCGGACTTGAGCGGAGGTGGAGAAGGCCCAGGACACAGCGGACCTGAGCGAGAGAGGAGAAGGCCCGGGATACAGCGGACCTGAGCGAGAGTGGAGAAGGCCCAGGATACAGCGGATGTGAGAGGGGGAGAAGGAGGCGCAGGACACAGCGGACCTGAGCGAGGGAGCAGAAGGCCCAGGACACCACAGATCGGAGCAGGAGAGGAGAAGGCCCAGGACACAGCGGATCTGAGCGGGGGAGGAGAAGACCCAGGACACAGCGGACCTGAGCAAGAGAGAAGAAGGCCCAGGACACAGCGGACCTGAGCGAGAGAGGAGAATGCCCAGGACACAGCGGACCTGAGCGAGAGAGGAGAAGGCCCAGGACACAGCGGACCTGAGCGAGAGAGGAGAAGGCCCAGGACACAGTGGACTTGAGCGTGACAGGAGAAGGCCCAGGACACAGCAGACCTGAGCAGGGGAGCAGAAGGCCCGGGACACAGCGGACCTGAGCGGGAGCGGAGAAGGCCCAGGACACAGCGGACCTGAGCGAGAGAGGAGAAGGCCCAGGACATAGCGGACCTGAGCAAGAGAGAAGAAGGCCCAGGACACAGCGGACCTGAGCAAGATAGGAGAAGGCCCAGGACACAGCGGACCTGAGCGAGAGAGGAGAAGGCCAAGGACACAGCGGACCTGAGTGAGAGAGGAGAAGGCCCAGGACACAGCGGACCTGAGCAGGAGAGGACAAGGCCCAGGACACAGCGGACCTGAGCTGGAGAGGAGAAGGCCCAGGACACAGCGGACCTGAGCGAGAGAGGACAGGTCCCAGGACACAGCGGGCCTGAGCAGGAGAGGAGAAGGCCCAGGAGGCAGCGGACCTGAGCAGGAGGGGAGAAGGCCCAGGACACAGTGGACCTGAGCGAGAGAGGAGAAGGCGCAGGACACAGCGGACCTGAGCGAGAGAGGAGAAGGCCCAGGACATAGCGGACCTGAGTGAGAGAGGAGAAGGCCCGGGACACAGCGGACCTGAGCGAGAGAGGAGAAGGCCCAGGACACAGCGGACCTGAGGGACAGAGGAGAAGGCCCGGGACACAGCGCACCTGAGTGAGAGAGGAGAAGGCCCGGGACACAGTGGACCTGAGCGAGAGAGGAGAAGGCCCAGGACACAGCGGACCTGAGCGAGAGAGAAGGCCCGGGACTCAGCGGACCTGAGGGACAGAGGAGAAGGCCCGGGACACAGCGGACCTGAGCGAGGGAGGAGAAGGCCGAGGATACAGCGGACTTGAGCGGATGTGGAGAAGGCCCAGGACACAGCGGACCTGCGCGAGAGAGAAGAAGGCCCGGGATACAGTGGACCTGAGCGAGAGAGGAGAAGGCCCAGGACACAGCGGATGTGAGAGGGGGAGAAGAAGGCGCAGGGCACAGCGGACCTGAGCGAGAGAGCAGAAGGCCCAGGACACCAGAGATCTGAGCAGGAGAGGAGAGGGCCCAGGACACAGCGGATCTCAGCGGGAGAGGTGAAGGCCCAGGACACAGCGGACCTGAGCGGGGGAGGAGGAGGCCCAGGACACAGCGGACCTGAGCGAGAGAGGAGAAGGTCCAGGACACAGCGGACCTGAGCGAGAGAGGAGAAGGTCCAGGACACAGCGGACCTGAGCGAGAGAGGAGAATGTCCAGGACACAGCGGACTTGAGCGTGAGAGGAGAAAGCCCAGGACACAGCGGACCTGAGCGAGAGAGGAGAAGTTCCAGGACACAGCGGACCTGAGCGCGAGAGGAGAATGCCCGGGATACAGCGGACCTGAGCGAGAGAGAAGGTCCAGGACACAGCGGACCTGAGCGAGAGAGGAGAATGCCTGGGATACAGCGGACCTGAGCGAGAGCGGAGAAGGCCCAGGACACAGCAGACCTGAGCGAGAGCGGAGAAGGCCCAGGACACAGCGGATGTGAGTGGGGGAGAAGAGCCGCAGGACACAACGGACCTGAGCGAGAGAGGAGAAGTCCCGGGGCACAGCGGACCTGAGCAAGAGTGGAGAAGGCCCGGGACACAGCGGACCTGAGCGAGAGAGGAGATGGCCCAGGATACAGCGGACCTGAGTGAGAGAGGAGAAGGCCCAGGACACAGCGGACTTGAGCAGGAGAGGAGAAGGCCCAGGATACAGCAGACCTGAGCAGGAGAGGAGAAGGCCCAGGACACAGCGGACCTGAGCGAGAGAGGACAAGGCCCAGGACACAGCGGGCCTGAGCAGGAGAGGAGAAGGCCCAGGACACAGCGGACCTGAGCAGCAGAGGAGAAGGCCCAGGGCACAGCGGACCTGATCGAGAGAGGACAAGGCCCAGGACACAGCGGGCCTGAGCGAGAGAGAAGAAGGCCCGGGACTCAGCGGACCTGAGCGAGAGAGGAGAAGGCCCAGGGCACAGCGGGCCTGAGCGGGAGAGGAGAAGGCCCAGGACATAGCGGACCTGAGCAAGAGAGGAGGAGGCCCGGGACACAGCGGACCTGAGCGAGAGAGGAGAAGGCCCGGGACACAGCGGACCTGAGCGAGAGAGGAGAAGGCCCAGGACACAGCGGACCTGAGCGAGAGAGAAGAAGGCCCGGGACTCAGCGGACCTGAGGGACAGAGGAGAAGACCCGGGACACAGCGGACCTGAGCGATGGAGGAGAAGGCCCAGGATACAGCGGACTTGAGCGGAGGTGGAGAAGGCCCAGGACACAGCGGACCTGAGCGAGAGAGGAGAAGGCCCGGGATACAGCGGACCTGAGCGAGAGTGGAGAAGGCCCAGGATACAGCGGATGTGAGAGGGGGAGAAGGAGGCGCAGGACACAGCGGACCTGAGCGAGGGAGCAGAAGGCCCAGGACACCACAGATCGGAGCAGGAGAGGAGAAGGCCCAGGACACAGCGGATCTGAGCGGGGGAGGAGAAGACCCAGGACACAGCGGACCTGAGCAAGAGAGAAGAAGGCCCAGGACACAGCGGACCTGAGCGAGAGAGGAGAATGCCCAGGACACAGCGGACCTGAGCGAGAGAGGAGAAGGCCCAGGACACAGCGGACCTGAGCGAGAGAGGAGAAGGCCCAGGACACAGTGGACTTGAGCGTGACAGGAGAAGGCCCAGGACACAGCAGACCTGAGCAGGGGAGCAGAAGGCCCGGGACACAGCGGACCTGAGCGGGAGCGGAGAAGGCCCAGGACACAGCGGACCTGAGCGAGAGAGGAGAAGGCCCAGGACATAGCGGACCTGAGCAAGAGAGAAGAAGGCCCAGGACACAGCGGACCTGAGCAAGATAGGAGAAGGCCCAGGACACAGCGGACCTGAGCGAGAGAGGAGAAGGCCAAGGACACAGCGGACCTGAGTGAGAGAGGAGAAGGCCCAGGACACAGCGGACCTGAGCAGGAGAGGACAAGGCCCAGGACACAGCGGACCTGAGCTGGAGAGGAGAAGGCCCAGGACACAGCGGACCTGAGCGAGAGAGGACAGGTCCCAGGACACAGCGGGCCTGAGCAGGAGAGGAGAAGGCCCAGGAGGCAGCGGACCTGAGCAGGAGGGGAGAAGGCCCAGGACACAGTGGACCTGAGCGAGAGAGGAGAAGGCGCAGGACACAGCGGACCTGAGCGAGAGAGGAGAAGGCCCAGGACATAGCGGACCTGAGTGAGAGAGGAGAAGGCCCGGGACACAGCGGGCCTGAGCGGGAGAGGAGAAGGCCAGGGACACAGCGGACCTGAGGGACAGAGGAGAAGGCCCGGGAAACAGCGGGCCTGAGCGAGAGAGGAGAAGGCCCAGGACACAGCGGGCCTGAGCGGGAGAGGAGAAGGCCCGAGACACAGCGGACCTGAGCGAGAGAGGAGAAGGCCCAGGACACAGCGGACCTGAGGGACAGAGGAGAAGGCCCGGGAAACAGCGGGACTGAGCGAGAGAGGAGAAGGCCCAGGACACAGCGGACCTGAGCGAGAGAGGAGAAAGCCCAGGACACAGCGGACCTGAGCGAGAGAGGAGAAGGCCCAGGACACAGCGGACCTGAGCGAGAGAGGAGAAGGCCCAGGACACAGCGGACCTGAGCGACAGAGGAGAAGGCCCAGGACACAGCGGACCTGACTGGGAGAGGAGAAGGCCCAGGACACAGCGGACCTGACTGGGAGAGGAGAAGGCCCAGGACACAGCGGACCTGAGCGAGAGAGGAGAAGGCCCAGGACATAGCGGACCTGAGTGAGAGAGGAGAAGGCCCGGGACACAGCGGACCTGAGCGAGAGAGGAGAAGGCCCAGGACACAGCGGACCAGAGGGACAGAGGAGAAGGCCCGGGAAGCAGCGGACCTGAGCGAGGGAGGAGAAGGCCCGGGACACAGCGGACCTGAGCGAGAGAGGAGAAGGCCCGGGACACAGCGGACCTGCGTGAGAGAGGAGTAGGCCCGGGACACAGCGGACCTGAGCGAGAGAGGAGAAGGCCCAGGACCTGAGCGAGAGAGGAGAAGGTCCAGGACACAGTGGACCTGAGCGACAGATGAGAAGGCCCAGGACCTGAGCGAGAGAGGAGAAGGTCCAGGACACAGCGGATCTGAGCGAGAGAGGAGAAGGTCCAGGACACAGCGGACCTGAGCGAGAGAGGAGAAGTTCCAGGACACAGCGGACCTGAGCGAGAGAGGAGGCGGCCCGGGACACAGCGGACCTGAGCGAGAGCGGAGAAGGCCCAGGACACAGCGGATGTGAGCAGGAGAGGAGAAGGCCCAGGACACAGCGGGCCTGAGCAGGAGAGGAGAAGGCCCAGGACACAGCGGATGTGAGCAGGAGAGGAGAAGGCCCAGGACACAGCGGACCTGAGCAGCAGAGGAGAAGGCCCAGGGCACAGCGGACCTGATCGAGAGAGGACAAGGCCCAGGACACAGCGGACCTGATCGAGAGAGGACAAGGCCCAGGACACAGCGGGCCTGAGCAGTAGAGGAGCAGGCCCACAGTCCAAAGATGTGCGAGTTAGGTTGATTGGCTATGATAAATTGACCCTTAGTGTTAGGGGGATTAAATACATGGGGTTACGGGGATAGGGTGGGATATGTGTCGGTGCAGGCTCGATGGGCCGAAATGGCCTCCATCTGCACTGTGGGGTTTCTGTGATTCTGTGATTCTGTGTGACACAGCGGACCTGAGCACGAGAGGAGAAGGCCCAGGACACAGCGGACCTGAGTGAGAGAGGAGAAGGCCCAGGACACAGCGGACCTGAGCGAGAGAGGAGAAGACCCAGGGCACAGCGGGCCTGAGCGGGAGAGGAGAAGGCCCAGGACATAGCGGACCTGAGCAAGAGAGGAGGAGGCCCGGGACACAGCGGACCTGAGCGAGAGAGGAGAAGGCCCGGGACACAGCGGACCTGAGCAAGAGAGGAGAAGGCCCAGGACACAGCGGACCTGAGCGAGAGAGAAGAAGGCCCGGGACTCAGCGGACCTGAGGGACAGAGGAGAAGACCCGGGACACAGCGGACCTGAGCGATGGAGGAGAAGGCCCAGGACACAGCGGACCTGAGCGAGGGAGCAGAAGGCCCAGGGCACCACAGATCGGAGCAGGAGAGGAGAAGGCCCGGGACACAGCGGATCTGAGTGGGGGAGGAGAAGGCCCAGGACACCACAGATCTGAGCGAGAGAGGAGAAGGCCCAGGACACAGCAGACCTGAGCGGGAGAGGAGGAGGCCCAGGACACAGCGGACTTGAGCGTGACAGGAGAAGGCCCAGGACACAGCGAAACTGAGCGAGAGAGGAGAAGGCCCAGGACACAGCGGACCTGAGTGGGGGAGGAGGAGGCCCAGGACACAGCGGACCTGAGCGAGAGAGGAGAAGGTCCAGGATACAGCGGACCTGAGCGAGAGAGGAGAAGGTCCAGGACACAGCGGACTTGAGCAGGAGAGGAGAAGGCCCAGGATACAGCAGACCTGAGCAGGAGAGGAGAAGGCCCAGGACACAGCGGACCTGAGCGAGAGAGGAGAAGGCCCAGGACACAGCGGACCTGAGCAGCAGAGGAGAAGGCCCAGGGCACAGCGGACCTGATCGAGAGAGGACAAGGCCCAGGACACAGCGGGCCTGAGCGAGAGAGAAGAAGGCCCGGGACTCAGCGGACCTGAGCGAGAGAGGAGAAGGCCCAGGGCACAGCGGGCCTGAGCGGGAGAGGAGAAGGCCCAGGACATAGCGGACCTGAGCAAGAGAGGAGGAGGCCCGGGACACAGCGGACCTGAGCGAGAGAGGAGAAGGCCCGGGACACAGCGGACCAGAGCGAGAGAGGAGAAGGCCCAGGACACAGCGGACCTGAGTGAGAGAGAAGCAGGCCCGGGACTCAGCGGACCTGAGGGACAGAGGAGAAGACCCGGGACACAGCGGACCTGAGCGATGGAGGAGAAGGCCCAGGATACAGCGGACTTGAGCGGAGGTGGAGAAGGCCCAGGACACAGCGGACCTGAGCGAGAGAGGAGAAGGCCCGGGATACAGCGGACCTGAGCGAGAGCGGAGAAGGCCCAGGATACAGCGGATGTGAGAGGGGGAGAAGGAGGCGCAGGACACAGCGGACCTGAGCGGGGGAGGAGAAGGCCCAGGACACAGCGGACCTGAGCAAGAGAGAAGAAGGCCCAGGACACAGCGGACCTGAGCGAGAGAGGAGAAGGCCCAGGACACAGCGGACCTGAGCGTGAGAGGAGAAGGCCCAGGACACAGCGGACTTGAGCGTGACAGGAGAAGGCCCAGGACACAGCAGACCTGAGCAGGGGAGCAGAAGGCCCGGGACACAGCGGACCAGAGCGGGAGCGGAGAAGGCACAGGACACAGCGGACCTGAGCGAGAGAGGAGAAGGCCCAGGACATAGCGGACCTGAGCAAGAGAGAAGAAGGCCCAGGACACAGCGGACCTGAGCGAGAGAGGAGAAGGCCCAGGACACAGCGGACCTGAGCGAGAGAGGAGAAGGCCCAGGGCACAGCGGACCTGAGTGAGAGAGGAGAAGGCCAAGGACACAGCGGACCTGAGTGAGAGAGGAGAAGGCCCAGGACACAGCGGACCTGAGAAGGAGAGGACAAGGCCCAGGACACAGTGGACCTGAGCTGGAGAGGAGAAGGCTCAGGACACAGCGGACCTGAGCGAGTGAGGACAGGTCCCAGGACACAGCGGGCCTGAGCAGGAGAGGAGAAGGCCCAGGAGACAGCGGACCTGAGCAGGAGGGGAGAAGGCCCAGGACACAGTGGACCTGAGCGAGAGAGGAGAAGGCCCAGGACACAGCGGACCTGAGCGAGAGAGGAGAAGGCCCAGGACATAGCGGACCTGAGTGAGAGAGGAGAAGGCCCGGGACACAGCGGGCCTGAGCGGGAGAGGAGAAGGCCAGGGACACAGCGGACCTGAGGGACAGAGGAGAAGGCCCGGGAAACAGCGGGCCTGAGCGAGAGAGGAGAAGGCCCAGGACACAGCGGGCCTGAGCGGGAGAGGAGAAGGCCCGGGACACAGCGGACCTGAGCGAGAGAGGAGAAGGCCCAGGACACAGCGGACCTGAGGGACAGAGGAGAAGGCCCGGGAAACAGCGGACCTGAGCGAGGGAGGAGAAGGCCCGGGACACAGCGGACCTGAGCGAGAGAGGAGAAGGCCCGGGACACAGCGGACCTGCGTGAGAGAGGAGTAGGCCCGGGTCACAGCGGACCTGAGCGAGAGAGGAGAAGGCCCAGGACCTGAGCGAGAGAGGAGAAGGTCCAGGACACAGCGGACCTGAGCGAGAGAGGAGAAGGTCCAGGACACAGCGGACCTGAGCGAGAGAGGAGAAAGCCCAGGACACAGCGGACCTGAGCGAGAGAGGAGAAGGCCCAGGACACAGCGGACCTGAGCGAGAGAGGAGAAGGCCCAGGACACAGCGGACCTGAGCGACAGAGGAGAAGGCCCAGGACACAGCGGACCTGACTGGGAGAGGAGAAGGCCCAGGACACAGCGGACCTGAGCGAGAGAGGAGAAGGCCCACGACACAGCGGACCTGAGCGAGAGAGGAGAAGGCCCAGGACACAGCGGACCTGAGTGAGAGAGGAGAAGGCCGAGGACACAGCGGACCTGAGTGAGAGAGGAGAAGGCCCAGGATACAGCGGACCTGAGCGAGAGGGGAGAAGGCCCAGGACACTGCGGACCTGAGCGAGAGAGGAGAAAGCCCAGGACACAGCGGTCCTGAACAAGAGAGGAGAAGGCCCAGGACACAGCGGACCTGAGCGAGAGAGGAGAAGGCCCGGGACACATCAGACCTGAGCGAGAGAGGAGAAGGCCCGGGACACATCAGACCTGAGCGAGAGAGGAGAAGGCTCAGGACACAGCGGTCCTGAGCAAGAGAGGAGAAGGCCCAGGACACAGCGGACTTGAGCGTGACAGGAGAAGGCCCAGGACACAGCGAAACTGAGCGAGAGAGGAGAAGGCCCAGGACACAGCGGACCTGAGCGGGGGAGGAGGAGGCCCAGGACACAGCGGACCTGAGTGAGAGAGGAGAAGGTCCAGGATACAGCGGACCTGAGCGAGAGAGGAGAAGGTCCAGGACACAGCGGATCTGAGCGAGAGAGGGGAAGGTCCAGGACACAGCGGACGTGAGCGAGAGAGGAGAAGGCCCAGGACACAGCGGACCTGAGCGAGAGAGCAGAAGGCCCAGGACGCAGCGGACGTGAGTGGGGGAGAAGAGCCGTAGGACACAATGGACCTGAGCGAGAGAGGAGAAGGCCCGGGACGCAGCGGACCTGAGCAAGAGAGGAGAAGGCCCGGGACACAGCGGACCTGAGCGAGAGAGGAGAAGGCCCGGGACAGAGCGGACCTGAGCGAGAGAGGAGAAGGCCCAGGACCTGAGCGAGAGAGGAGAAGGCTCAGGACACAGCGGACCTGAGCGGGGGAGGAGGAGGCCCAGGACACAGCGGACCTGAGCGAGAGTGGAGAAGGCCCAGGACACAGCGGACCTGAGCGGGGGAGGAGGAGGCCCGGGACACAGCGGACCTGAGCGAGACAGGGGAAGGTCCAGGACACAGCGGACTTGAGCGAGGGAGCAGAAGGCCCAGGACACCACAGATCGGAGCAGGAGAGGAGAAGGCCCGGGACACAGCGGATCTGAGCGGGGGAGGAGAAGGCCCAGGACACAACAGATCTGAGCGAGAGAGGAGAAGGCCCAGGACACAGCAGACCTGAGCGGGAGAGGAGGAGGCCCAGGACACAGCGGACTTGAGCGTGACAGGAGAAGGCCCAGGACACAGCAAAACTGAGCGAGAGAGGAGAAGGCCCAGGACACAGCGGACCTGAGTGGGGGAGGAGGAGGACCAGGACACAGCGGACCTGAGCGAGAGAGGAGAAGGTTCAGGACACAGCGGACCTGTGCGAGAGAGGAGAAGGTCCAGGACACAGCGGATCTGAGCGAGAGAGGGGAAGTTCCAGGACACAGCGGAAGTGAGCGAGAGAGGAGAAGGCCCAGGACACAGCGGACCTGAGCGAGAGAGCAGAAGGCCCAGGACGCAGCAGATGTGAGTGGGGGAGAAGAGCCGTAGGACACAATGGACCTGAGCGAGAGAGGAGAAGGCCCGGGACGCAGCGGACCTGAGCAAGAGAGGAGAAGGCCCGGGACACAGCGGACCTGAGCGAGAGAGGAGAAGGCCCGGGACAGAGCGGACCTGAGCGAGAGAGGAGAAGGCCCAGGACACAGCGGACCTGAGCGGGGGAGGAGGAGGCCCGGGACACAGCGGACCTGAGCGAGAGAGGAGAAGGCCCAGGACACAGCGGACCTGAGCGAGACAGGGGAAGTCCAGGACACAGCGGACGTGAGCGAGAGAGGAGAAGGCCCAGGTCACAGCGGACCTGAGCGAGAGTGGAGAAGGCCCAGGACACAGCGGACCTGAGCGAGACAGGCGAAGGCCCAGGACACAGCGGATCTGAGCAAGAGAGGAGAAGGCCCAGCACACAGCGGACATGAGTGAGAGAGGAGAAGGCCCAGGACACAGTGGAACTGAGCAAGAGAGGAGAAGGCCCAGGACATAGCGGACCTGAGCGTCAGAGGAGCAGGCCCAGGCACAGCGGACCTGAGCGAGAGAGGAGAAGGCCCGGGACACAGCGGACCTGAGCAAGAGAGGAGAAGGCCCAGGACACAGCGGACCTGAGCAGCAGAGGAGAAGGCCCAGGACATAGCGGACGTGAGCGAGAGAGGAGAAGGCCCAGGTCACAGCGGATGTGAGTGGGGGAGAAGAAGGCGCGGGACACAGCGGACCTGAGCAAGAGAGGAGAAGGCCCAGGACACAGCGGACCTGAGCGAGAGAGGAGAAGGCCCAGGACACAGCGGACCTGAGTGGGAGAGGAGAAGGCCCAGGACACAGCGGACCTGAGCGAGAGAGGAGAAGGTCCAGGACACAGCGGACCTGAGCAAGAGAGGCGAAGGCCCAGGACACAGCGGATCTGAGCAAGAGAGGAGAAGGCCCAGGACACAGCGGACATGAGTGAGAGAGGAGAAGGCCCAGGACACAGCGGAACTGAGCGTCAGAGGAGCAGGCCCAGGACACAGCGGACCTGAGCGAGAGAGCAGAAGGCCCGGGACACTGCGGACCTGAGCAGGAGAGGAGAAGGCCCAGGACACAGCGGACCTGAGCGGGAGAGGAGAAGGTCCAGGACACAGCGGACCTGAGCGAGGGAGGAGAAGGCCCATGACACAGCGGACCTGAGCGAGAGAGGAGGAGGCCCGGGACACAGCAGACCTGAGTGGGGGAGGAGAATGCCCAGGACACAGCGGACCTGAGCGACAGAGGCGAAGGCCCAGGACACAGCGGAACTGTGCGAGGGAGGAGGAGGCCCAGGACACAACGGACCTGAGCGGGGGAGGAGAAGGCCCAGGACACAGCGGGCGTGAGTAGGAAAGGAGAAGGCCCAGGACACAGTGGACCTGAGCGAGAGAGGAGAAGGCCCAGGACACAGCGGACCTGAGCGAGAGAGGAGAAGGCCCAGGACACAGCGGACCTGAGCGAGAGAGGAGAAGGTCCAGGACACAGCGAAACTGAGCGAGAGAGGAGAAGGCCCAGGACACAGCGGACCTGAGCGGGGGAGGAGGAGGCCCAGGACACAGCGGACCTGAGCGAGAGAGGAGAAGGTCCAGGACACAGCGGACCTGAGCGAGAGAGGAGAAGGTCCAGGACACAGCGGATCTGAGCGAGAGAGGGGAAGGTCCAGGACACAGCGGACGTGAGCGAGAGAGGAGGAGGCCCAGGACACAGCGGACCTGAGCGAGAGAGCAGAAGGCCCAGGACGCAGCGGACGTGAGTGGGGGAGAAGAGCCGTAGGACACAATGGACCTGAGCGAGAGAGGAGAAGGCCCGGGACGCAGCGGACCTGAGCAAGAGAGGAGAAGGCCCGGGACACAGCGGACCTGAGCGAGAGAGGAGAAGGCCCGGGACAGAGCGGACCTGAGCGAGAGAGGAGAAGGCCCAGGACCTGAGCGAGAGAGGAGAAGGCCCAGGACACAGCGGACCTGAGTGAGAGAGGAGAAGGCCCAGGACACAGCGGACCTGAGCAAGAGGGGAGAAGGCCCAGGACACTGCGGACCTGAGCGAGAGAGGAGAAGGCCCAGGACACAGTGGACCTGAGATGGAGAGGAGAAGGCCCAGGACACAGCGGTCCTGAACAAGAGAGGAGAAGGCCCAGGACACAGCGGACCTGAGCGAGAGAGGAGAAGGCCCAGGACACAGCGGACCTGAGCGAGAGAGGAGAAGGCCCGGGACACATCAGACCTGAGCGAGAGAGGAGAAGGCCCGGGACACATCAGACCTGAGCGAGAGAGGAGAAGGCCCGGGACACATCAGACCTGAGCAAGAGAGGAGAAGGCCCAGGACACAGCGGTCCTGAGCAAGAGAGGAGAAGGCCCAGGACACAGCGGACTTGAGCGTGACAGGAGAAGGCCCAGGACACAGCGAAACTGAGCGAGAGAGGAGAAGGCCCAGGACACAGCGGACCTGAGCGAGAGAGGAGAAGGTCCAGGACACAGCGGACCTGAGCGAGAGAGGAGAAGGTCCAGGACACAGCGGATCTGAGCGAGAGAGGGGAAGGTCCAGGACACAGCGGACGTGAGCGAGAGAGGAGAAGGCCCAGGACACAGCGGACCTGAGCGAGAGAGCAGAAGGCCCAGGACGCAGCGGACGTGAGTGGGGGAGAAGAGCCGTAGGACACAATGGACCTGAGCGAGAGAGGAGAAGGCCCGGGACGCAGCGGACCTGAGCAAGAGAGGAGAAGGCCCGGGACACAGCGGACCTTAGCGAGAGAGGAGAAGGCCCGGGACAGAGCGGACCTGAGCGAGAGAGGAGAAGGCCCAGGACCTGAGCGAGAGAGGAGAAGGCCCAGGACACAGCGGACCTGAGCGGGGGAGGAGGAGGCCCAGGACACAGCGGACCTGAGCGAGAGTGGAGAAGGACCAGGACACAGCGGACCTGAGCGGGGGAGGAGGAGGCCCGGGACACAGCGGACCTGAGCGAGAGAGGAGAAGGCCCAGGACACAGCGGACCTGAGCGAGACAGGGGAAGGTCCAGGACACAGCGGACCTGAGCGAGGGAGCAGAAGGCCCAGGACACCACAGATCGGAGCAGGAGAGGAGAAGGCCCGGGACACAGCGGATCTGAGCGGGGGAGAAGAAGGCCCAGGACACCACAGATCTGAGCGAGAGAGGAGAAGGCCCAGGACACAGCAGACCTGAGTGGGAGAGGAGGAGGCCCAGGACACAGCGGACTTGAGCGTGACAGGAGAAGGCCCAGGACACAGCGAAACTGAGCGAGAGAGGAGAAGGCCCAGGACACAGCGGACCTGAGCGGGGGAGGAGGAGGCCCAGGACACAGCGGACCTGAGCGAGAGAGGAGAAGGTCCAGGACACAGCGGATCTGAGCGAGAGAGGGGAAGGTCCAGGACACAGCGGACGTGAGCGAGAGAGGAGAAGGCCCAGGACACAGCGGACCTGAGCGAGAGAGCAGAAGGCCCAGGACGCAGCGGACCTGAGCGAGAGAGGAGAAGGCCCAGGACACAGCGGACCTGAGCGAGAGAGGAGAAGGTCCAGGACACAGCGGATCTGAGCGAGAGAGGGGAAGGTCCAGGACACAGCGGACGTGAGCGAGAGAGGAGAAGGCCCAGGACACAGCGGACCTGAGCGAGAGAGCAGAAGGCCCAGGACACAGCAGACATGAGTGAGAGAGAAGGCCCAGGACACAGCGGACCTGGGTGGGGGAGGATCAGGCCCTGGGCACAATGGACCGGAGTGGGAGAGGAGAAGGCGCAGGACACAGCGAACCTGAGCAAGGGAGGAGAAGGCCCACGACACAGCGGAACTGAGCGAGAGAGGAGGAGGCCCGGGACACAGCGGACCTGAGTGGGGGAGGAGAATGCCCAGGACACAGCGGACCTGAGCGAGAGAGGCGAAGGCCCAGGACAGAGCGGAATTGTGCGAGGGAGGAGGAGGCCCAGGACACAACGGACCTGAGCGAGAGAGGAGAAGGCCCAGGTCACAGCGGACCTGAGCGAGAGAGGAGAAGGCCCGGGACACAGCAGACCTGAGCAAGAGAGGAGATGGCCCAGGACACAGAGGACCTGAGTGAGAGAGGATAAGGCCCAGTACACAGCGATCCTGAGTGGGAGAGAAGGCCCTGGCCACAACGGACCTGAGCGGGTGAGGAGAAGGCCCAGGACATAGTGGACGTGAGCGAGAGAGGAGAAGGCCCAGGACACAGTGGACCTGAGCGAGAGAGGAGAAGGCCCAGGACACCGTGGACCTGAGTGAGAGAGGAGAAGGCCCAGGACACAGCGAAACTGAGCAAGAGAGGTGGGGGCCCGGGACACAGTGGACCTGAGCGAGAGAGGAGAAGGCCCGGGACCCAGCGGACCTGAGCGAGAGAGGAGAAGGCCAAGGACACAGCGGACCTGAGCGAGAGAGGAGGAGGCCCGGGACACAGCGGACCTGTGTGAGAGAGGAGAAGGCCCAGGACACAGCGGACCTGAGCGAGAGAGGAGATGGCCCTGGACACAGCGGACCTGAGCGAGAGAGGAGAAGGCCCAGGACACAGCGGACCTGAGCGAGAGAGGAGAAGGCCCAGGACACAGCGGACCTGAGCGAGAGATGAGAAGTCCGAGGACACAGCGGACCTGAGTGAGAGAGGAGAAGGCCCAGGACACAGCGGACCTGAGCGAGAGGGGAGAAGGCCCAGGACACTGCGGACCTGAGCGAGAGAGGAGAAGGCCCAGGACACAGTGGACCTGAGCGAGAGAGGAGAAGGCCCAGGACACAGCGGTCCTGAACAAGAGAGGAGAAGGCCCAGGACACAGCGGACCTGAGCGAGAGAGGAGAAGGCCCGGGACACATCAGACCTGAGCGAGAGAGGAGAAGGCCCGGGACACATCAGACCTGAGCGAGAGAGGAGAAGGCCCAGGACACAGCGGTCCTGAGCAAGAGAGGAGAAGGCCCAGGACACAGCGGACTTGAGCGTGACAGGAGAAGGCCCAGGACACAGCGAAACTGAGCGAGAGAGGAGAAGGCCCAGGACACAGCGGACCTGAGCGGGGGAGGAGGAGGCCCAGGACACAGCGGACCTGAGCGAGAGAGGAGAAGGTCCAGGACACAGCGGACCTGAGCGAGAGAGGAGAAGGTCCAGGACACAGCGGATCTGAGCGAGAGAGGGGAAGGTCCAGGACACAGCGGACGTGAGCGAGAGAGGAGAAGGCCCAGGACACAGCGGACCTGAGCGAGAGAGGCGAAGGCCCAGGACACAGCGGATCTGAGCAAGAGAGGAGAAGGCCCAGGACACAGCGGACATGAGTGAGAGAGGAGAAGGCCCAGGACACAGCGGAACTGAGCGAGAGAGGAGAAGGCCCAGGACATAGCGGACCTGAGCGTCAGAGGAGCAGGCCCAGGACACAGCGGACCTGAGCGAGAGAGCAGAAGGCCCGGGACACAGCGGACCTGAGCAGGAGAGGAGAAGGCCCAGGACACAGCGGACCTGAGCGGGAGAGGAGAAGGTCCAGGACACAGCGGACCTGAGCGAGAGAGGAGAAGGCCCAGGACACAGCGGACCTGAGCGAGAGAGGAGAAGGCCCAGGACACAGCGGACCTGAGCGAGAGAGGAGAAGGCCCAGGACACAGCAGACATGAGTGAGAGAGAAGGCCCAGGACACAGCGGACCTGGGTGGGGGAGGATCAGGCCCTGGGCACAATGGACCGGAGCTGGAGAGGAGAAGGCGCAGGACACAGCGAACCTGAGCGAGGGAGGAGAAGGCCCGCGACACAGCGGACCTGAGCGAGAGAGGAGGAGGCCCGGGACACAGCGGACATGAGTGGGGGAGGAGAATGCCCAGGACACAGCGGACCTGAGCGAGAGAGGCGAAGGCCCAGGACACAGCGGAACTGTGCGAGGGAGGAGGAGGCCCAGGACACAACGGACCTGAGCGGGGGAGGAGAAGGCCCAGGACACAGCGGGCGTGAGTAGGAAAGGAGAAGGCCCAGGACACAGCAGACCTGAGCGAGAGAGGAGAAAGTCCAGGGCACAGCGGACCTGAGCGAGAGAGGAGAAGGTCCAGGACACAGCGGATCTGATTGAGAGAGGAGGAGGCCCGGGACACAGCGGACCTGAGTGAGAGAGGAGAAGGCCGAGGACACAGCGGACCTAAGGGAGAGAGGAGAAGGCCCAGGACACAGCGGACCTGAGCGAGAGAGGAGAAGGCCTGGGATACAGCGGACCTGAGCGGAGGTGGAGAAGGCCCAGGACACCACGGACCTGAGCGAGAGAGGAGAAGGCCCAGGTCACAGCGGACCTGAGCGAGGGAGGAGGAGGCCCGGGACACAGCGGACCTGTGCGAGAGAGGAGAAGGCCCAGGACACAGCGGACCTGAGCGAGAGAGGAGATGGCCCTGGACACAGCGGACCTGAGCGAGAGAGGAGAAGGCCCAGGACACAGCGGACCTGAGCGAGAGAGGAGAAGGCCCAGGACACAGCGGACCTGAGCGAGAGAGGAGAAGGCCCGGGACACATCAGACCTGAGCGAGAGAGGAGAAGGCCCGGGACACATCAGACCTGAGCGAGAGAGGAGAAGGCCCGGGACACATCAGACCTGAGCGAGAGAGGAGAAGGCCCAGGACACAGCGATCCTGAGCAAGAGAGGAGAAGGCCCAGGACACAGCGGACTTGAGCGTGACAGGAGAAGGCCCAGGACACAGCGAAACTGAGCGAGAGAGGAGAAGGCCCAGGACACAGCGGACCTGAGCGGGGGAGGAGGAGGCCCAGGACACAGCGGACCTGAGCGAGAGAGGAGAAGGTCCAGGACACAGCGGACCTGAGCGAGAGAGGAGAAGGTCCAGGACACAGCGGATCTGAGAGAGAGAGGAGAAGGTCCAGGACACAGCGGACCTGAGCGAGAGAGGAGAAAGTCCAGGACACAGCGGACGTGAGCGAGAGAGGAGAAGGCCCAGGACACAGCGGACCTGAGCAAGAGAGGAGAAGGCCCAGGACGCAGCGGACTTGAGCGTGACAGGAGAAGGCCCAGGACACAGCGAAACTGAGCGAGAGAGGAGAAGGCCCAGGACACAGCGGACCTGAGCAGGGGAGGAGGAGGCCCAGGACACAGCGGACCTGAGCGAGAGAGGAGAAGGTCCAGGACACAGCGGACCTGAGCGAGAGAGGAGAAGGTCCAGGACACAGCGGACCTGAGCGAGAGAGGAGAAGGTCCAGGACACAGCGGACCTGAGCGAGAGAGGAGGAGGCCCGGGACACAGCGGACCTGAGTGGGGGAGGAGAATGCCCAGGACGCAGCGGACCTGAGCGAGAGAGGCGAAGGCCCAGGACACAGCGGAACTGTGCGAGGGAGGAGGAGGCCCAGGACACAACGGACCTGAGCGGGGGAGTAGAAGGCCCAGGACACAGCGGGCGTGAGTAGGAAAGGAGAAGGCCCAGGATACAGCGGACCTGAGCGAGAGAGGAGAAAGTCCAGGGCACAGCGGACCTGAGCGAGAGAGGAGAAGGTCCAGGACACAGCGGACCTGATTGAGAGAGGAGGAGGCCCGGGACACAGCGGACCTGAGTGAGAGAGGAGAAGGCCGAGGACACAGCGGACCTAAGGGAGAGAGGAGAAGGCCCAGGACACAGCGGACCTGAGCGAGAGAGGAGAAGGCCTGGGATACAGCGGACCTGAGCGGAGGTGGAGAAGGCCCAGGACACCACGGACCTGAGCGAGAGAGGAGAAGGCCCAGGTCACAGCGGACCTGAGCGAGAGAGGAGGAGGCCCGGGACACAGCGGACCTGTGCGAGAGAGGAGAAGGCCCAGGACACAGCGGACCTGAGCGAGAGAGGAGATGGCCCTGGACACAGCGGACCTGAGCGAGAGAAGAGAAGGCCCAGGACACAGCGGACCTGAGCGAGAGAGGAGAAGGCCCAGGACACAGCGGACCTGAGCGAGAGAGGAGAAGGCCGAGGACACAGCGGACCTGAGTGAGAGAGGAGAAGGCCCAGGACACAGCGGACCTGAGCGAGAGAGGAGAAGGCCCAGGACACAGCGGACCTGAGCGAGAGGGGAGAAGGCCCAGGACACTGCGGACCTGAGCGAGAGAGGAGAAGGCCCAGGACACAGTGGACCTGAGCGAGAGAGGAGAAGGCCCAGGACACAGCGGTCCTGAACAAGAGAGGAGAAGGCCCAGGACACAGCGGACCTGAGCGAGAGAGGAGAAGGCCCAGGACACAGCGGTCCTGAACAAGAGAGGAGAAGGCCCGGGACACATCAGACCTGAGCGAGAGAGGAGAAGGCCCGGGACACATCAGACCTGAGCGAGAGAGGAGAAGGCCCGGGACACATCAGACCTGAGCGAGAGAGGAGAATGCCCAGGACACAGCGGTCCTGAGCAAGAGAGGAAAAGGCCCAGGACACAGCGGACTTGAGCGTGACAGGAGAAGGCCCAGGACACAGCGAAACTGAGCGAGAGAGGAGAAGGCCCAGGACACAGCGGACCTGAGCGGGGGAGGAGGAGGCCCAGGACACAGCGGACCTGAGCGAGAGAGGAGAAGGTCCAGGACACAGCGGACCTGAGCGAGAGAGGAGAAGGTCCAGGACACAGCGGATCTGAGCGAGAGAGGGGAAGGTCCAGGACACAGCGGACGTGAGCGAGAGAGGAGGAGGCCCAGGACACAGCGGACCTGAGCAAGAGAGCAGAAGGCCCAGGACGCAGCGGACGTGAGTGGGGGAGAAGAGCCGTAGGACACAATGGACCTGAGCGAGAGAGGAGAAGGCCCGGGACGCAGCGGACCTGAGCAAGAGAGGAGAAGGCCCGGGACACAGCGGACCTGAGCGAGAGAGGAGAAGGCCCGGGACAGAGCGGACCTGAGCGAGAGAGGAGAAGGCCCAGGACCTGAGCGAGAGAGGAGAAGGCCCAGGACACAGCGGACCTGAGTGAGAGAGGAGAAGGCCCAGGACACAGCGGACCTGAGCAAGAGGGGAGAAGGCCCAGGACACTGCGGACCTGAGCGAGAGAGGAGAAGGCCCAGGACACAGTGGACCTGAGATGGAGAGGAGAAGGCCCAGGACACAGCGGTCCTGAACAAGAGAGGAGAAGGCCCAGGACACAGCGGACCTGAGCGAGAGAGGAGAAGGCCCAGGACACAGCGGACCTGAGCGAGAGAGGAGAAGGCCCGGGACACATCAGACCTGAGCGAGAGAGGAGAAGGCCCGGGACACATCAGACCTGAGCGAGAGAGGAGAAGGCCCGGGACACATCAGACCTGAGCAAGAGAGGAGAAGGCCCAGGACACAGCGGTCCTGAGCAAGAGAGGAGAAGGCCCAGGACACAGCGGACTTGAGCGTGACAGGAGAAGGCCCAGGACACAGCGAAACTGAGCGAGAGAGGAGAAGGCCCAGGACACAGCGGACCTGAGCGAGAGAGGAGAAGGTCCAGGACACAGCGGACCTGAGCGAGAGAGGAGAAGGTCCAGGACACAGCGGATCTGAGCGAGAGAGGGGAAGGTCCAGGACACAGCGGACGTGAGCGAGAGAGGAGAAGGCCCAGGACACAGCGGACCTGAGCGAGAGAGCAGAAGGCCCAGGACGCAGCGGACGTGAGTGGGGGAGAAGAGCCGTAGGACACAATGGACCTGAGCGAGAGAGGAGAAGGCCCGGGACGCAGCGGACCTGAGCAAGAGAGGAGAAGGCCCGGGACAAAGCGGACCTTAGCGAGAGAGGAGAAGGCCCGGGACAGAGCGGACCTGAGCGAGAGAGGAGAAGGCCCAGGACCTGAGCGAGAGAGGAGAAGGCCCAGGACACAGCGGACCTGAGCGGGGGAGGAGGAGGCCCAGGACACAGCGGACCTGAGCGAGAGTGGAGAAGGACCAGGACACAGCGGACCTGAGCGGGGGAGGAGGAGGCCCGGGACACAGCGGACATGAGCGAGAGAGGAGAAGGCCCAGGACACAGCGGACCTGAGCGAGACAGGGGAAGGTCCAGGACACAGCGGACCTGAGTGAGGGAGCAGAAGGCCCAGGACACCACAGATCGGAGCAGGAGAGGAGAAGGCCCGGGACACAGCGGATCTGAGCGGGGGAGAAGAAGGCCCAGGACACCACAGATCTGAGCGAGAGAGGAGAAGGCCCAGGACACAGCAGACCTGAGTGGGAGAGGAGGAGGCCCAGGACACAGCGGACTTGAGCGTGACAGGAGAAGGCCCAGGACACAGCGAAACTGAGCGAGAGAGGAGAAGGCCCAGGACACAGCGGACCTGAGCGGGGGAGGAGGAGGCCCAGGACACAGCGGACCTGAGCGAGAGAGGAGAAGGTCCAGGACACAGCGGATCTGAGCGAGAGAGGGGAAGGTCCAGGACACAGCGGACGTGAGCGAGAGAGGAGAAGGCCCAGGACACAGCGGACCTGAGTGAGAGAGCAGAAGGCCCAGGACGCAGCGGACCTGAGCGAGAGAGGAGAAGGCCCAGGACACAGCGGACCTGAGCGAGAGAGGAGAAGGTCCAGGACACAGCGGGTCTGAGCGAGAGAGGGGAAGGTCCAGGACACAGCGGACGTGAGCGAGAGAGGAGAAGGCCCAGGACACAGCGGACCTGAGCGAGAGAGCAGAAGGCCCAGGACGCAGCGGACGTGAGTGGGGGAGAAGAGCCGTAGGACACAATGGATCTGAGCGAGAGAGGAGAAGGCCCGGGACGCAGCGGACCTGAGCAAGAGAGGAGAAGGCCCGGGACACAGCGGACCTGAGCGAGAGAGGAGAAGGCCCGGGACAGAGCGGACCTGAGCGAGAGAGGAGAAGGCCCAGGAACTGAGCGAGAGAGGAGAAGGCCCAGGACACAGCGGACCTGAGCGGGGGAGGAGGAGGCCCAGGACACAGCGGACCTGAGCAAGAGTGGAGAAGGCCCAGGACACAGCGGATCTGAGCGGGGGAGGAGAAGGCCCAGGACACAGCGGACCTGAGCGAGACAGGGGAAGGTCCAGGACACAGCGGACGTGAGCGAGAGAGGAGAAGGCCCAGGTCACAGCGGACCTGAGCGAGAGAGGAGAAGGCCCAGGACACAGCGGACCTGAGCGAGAGAGGCGAAGGCCCAGGACACAGTGGATCTGAGCGAGAGAGGAGAAGGCCCAGGACACAGCGGACATGAGTGAGAGAGGAGAAGGCCCAGGACATAGCGGACCTGAGCGTCAGAGGAGCAGGCCCAGGCACAGTGGACCTGAGCGAGAGAGGAGAAGGCCCGGGACACAGCGGACCTGAGCAAGAGAGGAGAAGGCCCAGGACACAGCGGACCTGAGCGGGAGAGGAGAAGGCCCAGGACATAGCGGACGTGAGCGAGAGAGGAGAAGGCCCAGGTCACAGCGGATGTGAGTGGGGGAGAAGAAGGCGCGGGACACAGCGGACCTGAGCAAGAGAGGAGAAGGCCCAGGACACAGCGGACCTGAGCGAGAGAGGAGAAGGCCCAGGACACAGCGGACCTGAGTGGGAGAGGAGAAGGCCCAGGACACAGCGGACCTGATCGAGAGAGGAGAAGGTCCAGGACACAGCGGACCTGAGCGAGAGAGGCGAAGGCCCAGGACACAGCGGATCTGAGCAAGAGAGGAGAAGGCCCAGGACACAGCGGACATGAGTGAGAGAGGAGAAGGCCCAGGACACAGCGGAACTGAGCGAGAGATGAGACGGCCCAGGACATAGCGGACCTGAGCGTCAGAGGAGCAGGCCCAGGACACAGCGGACCTGAGCGAGAGAGGAGAAGGCCCAGGACACAGCAGACATGAGTGAGAGAGAAGGCCCAGGACACAGCGGACCTGGCTGGGGGAGGATCAGGCCCTGGGCACAATGGACCGGAGCGGGAGAGGAGAAGGCGCAGGACACAGCGAACCTGAGCGAGGGAGGAGAAGGCCCACGACACAGCGGACCTGAGTGAGAGAGGAGGAGGCCCGGGACACAGCGGACCTGAGTGGGGGAGGAGAATGCCCAGGACACAGCGGACCTGAGCGAGAGAGGCGAAGGCCCAGGACACAGCGGAGGTGTGCGAGGGAGGAGAAGGCCCAGGACACAACGGACCTGAGCGGGGGAGGAGAAGGCCCAGGACGCAGCGGGCGTGAGTAGGAAAGCAGAAGGCCCAGGACACAGCAGACCTGAGCGAGAGAGGAGAAAGTCCAGGGCACAGCGGACCTGAGCGAGAGAGGAGAAGGTCCAGGACACAGCGGACCTGATTGAGAGAGGAGGAGGCCCGGGACACAGCGGACCTGAGTGAGAGAGGAGAAGGCCGAGGACACAGCGGACCTGAGGGAGAGAGGAGAAGGCCCAGGACACAGCGGACCTGAGCGAGAGAGGAGAAGGCCTGGGATTCAGCGGACCTGAGCGGAGGTGGAGAAGGCCCAGGACACCACGGACCTGAGCGAGAGAGGAGAAGGCCCAGGTCACAGCGGACCTGAGCGAGAGAGGAGAAGGCCCGGGACACAGCGGACCTGAGCAAGAGAGGAGATGGCCCAGGACACAGAGGACCTGAGTGAGAGAGGATAAGGCCCAGGACACAGCGATCCTGAGTGGGAGAGAGGAGAAGGCCCAGGACACAGTGGACGTGAGCGAGAGAGGAGAAGGCCGAGGACACAGCGGACCTGAGCGAGAGAGGAGAAGGCCCAGGACACCGTGGACCTGAGTGAGAGAGGAGAAGGCCCAGGACACAGCGAAACTGAGCAAGAGAGGAGGAGGCCCGGGACACAGCGGACCTGAGCGAGAGAGGAGAAGGCCCGGGACTCAGCGGACCTGAGCGAGAGAGGAGAAGGCTAAGGACACAGCGGACCTGAGCGAGAGAGGAGGAGGCCCGGGACACAGCGGACCTGTGCGAGAGAGGAGAAGGCCCAGGACACAGCGGACCTGAGCGAGAGAGGTGATGGCCCTGGACACAGCGGACCTGAGCAAGAGAGGAGAAGGCCCAGGACACAGCGGACCTGAGCGAGAGAGGAGAAAGCCCAGGACACAGCGGACCTGAGCGAGAGAGGAGAAGGCCGAGGACACAGCGGACCTGAGTGAGAGAGGAGAAGGCCCAGGACACAGTGGACCTGAGCGAGAGGGGAGAAGGCCCAGGACACTGCGGACCTGAGCGAGAGAGGAGAAGGCCCAGGACACAGTGGACCTGAGCGAGAGAGGAGAAGGCCCAGGACACAGCGGTCCTGAACAAGAGAGGAGAAGGCCCAGGACACAGCGGACCTGAGCGAGAGAGGAGAAGGCCCGGGACACATCAGACCTGAGCGAGAGAGGAGAAGGCCCGGGACACAGTGGACCTGAGCGAGAGAGGAGAAGGCCCAGGACACAGCGGTCCTGAACAAGAGAGGAGAAGGCCCAGGACACAGCGGACCTGAGCGAGAGAGGAGAAGGCCCGGGACACATCAGACCTGAGCAAGAGAGGAGAAGGCCCAGGACACAGTGGAGCTGAGCGGGAGAGGAGAAGTTCCAGGACACAGCGGACCTGAGCGAGAGAGGAGAAGGCCCAGGACACAGCGGACCTGAGCGGGAGAGGAGAAGTTCCAGGACACAGCGGACCTGAGCGAGAGAGGAGCAGGCCGAGGACACAGCGGACCTGAGCGAGAGAGGAGAAGGCCCAGGACACAGCAGACCTGAGCGAGAGAGGAGAAGGTCCAGGGCACAGCGGACCTGAGCGAGAGAGGAGAAGGTCCACCACACAGCGGACCTGAGCGAGAGAGGAGGAGGCCCGGGGCACAGCGGACCTGAGCGAGAGAGGAGAAGGCCCAGGACACCGGACCTGAGCGAGAGAGGAGAAGGCCGAGGACACAGCTGACCTGAGGGAGAGAGGAGAAGGCCCAGGACACAGCGGACCTGAGTGAGAGAGGAGGAGGCCCAGGACACAACGGACTTGAGCGGGGGAGGAGAAGGCCCAGGACACAGCGAACCTGAGCGAGGGAGGAGGAGGCCCGGGACTCAGCGGACCTGAGTGCGGGAGGATAATGCCCAGGACACAGTGGATCTGAGCGAGAGAGGAGAAGGCCGAGGACACAGCGGACCTGAGCGAGAGAGGCGAAGGCCCAGGACACAGCAGAACTGTGCGAGAGAGGAGGAGGCCCAGGACACAATGGACTTGAGCGGGGGAGGAGAAGGCCCAGGACACAGCGGGCCTGAGTGGGAGAGGAGAAGGCCCAGGACACAGCAGACCTGAGCGAGAGAGGAGAAGGTCCAGGGCACAGCGGACCTGTGCGAGAGAGGAGAAGGTCCAGGACACAGCGGACCTGAGCGAGAGAGGAGGAGGCCCGGGACACAGCGGACCTGAGCGAGAGAGGAGAAGGCCCAGGACACAGCGGACCTGAGTGAGAGAGGAGAAGGCCGAGGACACAGCTGACCTGAGGGAGAGAGGAGAAGGCCCAGGACACAGCGGACCTGAGCGAGTGAGGAGAAGGCCTGGGATACAGCGGACCTGAGCGGAGGTGGAGAAGGCCCAGGACACCACGGACCTGAGCGAGAGAGGAGAAGGCCCAGTTCACAGCGGACCTGAGCGAGAGAGGAGAAGGCCCGGGACACAGCGGACCTGAGCGAGAGAGGAGATGGCCCAGGACACAGAGGACCTGAGTGAGAGAGTATAATGCCCAGGACACAGCGATCCTGAGTGGGAGAGAAGGCCCTGGACACAACGGACCTGAGCGGGTGAGGAGAAGGCCCAGGATATAGTGGACCTGAGCGAGAGAGGAGAAGCCCCAGGACACAGCGGACCTTAGCAAGAGAGGAGAAGGCCCAGGACACCGTGGACCTGAGCGAGAGAGGAGAAGGCCCAGGACACAGCAAAACTGAGCAAGACAGGAGGAGGCCCAGGACACAGCGGACCTGAGCGAGAGAGGAGAAGGCCCGGGACACAGCGGACCTGAGCGAGAGAGGAGAAGGCCCAGGACACAGCGGACCTGAGCAAGAGAGGAGAAGGCCCGGGACACAGCGGACCTGAGCGAGAGAGGAGAAGGCCCGGGACAGAGCGGACCTGAGCGAGAGAGGAGAAGGCCCAGGAACTGAGCGAGAGAGGAGAAGGCCCAGGACACAGCGGACCTGAGCGGGGGAGGAGGAGGCCCAGGACACAGCGGACCTGAGCAAGAGTGGAGAAGGCCCAGGAACTGAGCGAGAGAGGAGAAGGCCCAGGACACAGCGGACCTGAGCGGGGGAGGAGGAGGCCCAGGACACAGCGGACCTGAGCAAGAGTGGAGAAGGCCCAGGACACAGCGGACCTGAGCAAGAGAGGAGAAGGCCCAGGACACAGCGGACCTGAGCGAAACAGGGGAAGGTCCAGGACACAGCGGACGTGAGCGAGAGAGGAGAAGGCCCAGGTCACAGCGGACCTGAGCGAGAGAGGAGAAGGCCCAGGACACAGCGGACCTGAGCGAGAGAGGCGAAGGCCCAGGACACAGTGGATCTGAGCGAGAGAGGAGAAGGCCCAGGACACAGCGGACATGAGTGAGAGAGGAGAAGGCCCAGGACATAGCAGACCTGAGCGTCAGAGGAGCAGGCCCAGGCACAGTGGACCTGAGCGAGAGAGGAGAAGGCCCGGGACACAGCGGACCTGAGCAAGAGAGGAGAAGGCCCAGGACACAGCGGACCTGAGCGGGAGAGGAGAAGGCCCAGGACATAGCGGACGTGAGCGAGAGAGGAGAAGGCCCAGGTCACAGCGGATGTGAGTGGGGGAGAAGAAGGCGCGGGACACAGCGGACCTGAGCAAGAGAGGAGAAGGCCCAGGACACAGCGGACCTGAGCGAGAGAGGAGAAGGCCCAGGACACAGCGGACCTGAGTGGGAGAGGAGAAGGCCCAGGACACAGCGGACCTGAGCGAGAGAGGAGAAGGTCCAGGACACAGCGGACCTGAGCGAGAGAGGCGAAGGCCCAGGACACAGCGGATCTGAGCAAGAGAGGAGAAGGCCCAGGACACAGCAGACATGAGTGAGAGAGGAGAAGGCCCAGGACACAGCGGAACTGAGCGAGAGAGGAGACGGCCCAGGACATAGCGGACCTGAGTGTCAGAGGAGCAGGCCCAGGACACAGCGGACCTGAGCGAGAGAGCAGAAGGCCCGGGACACAGCGGACCTGAGCAGGAGAGGAGAAGGCCCAGGACACAGCGGACCTGAGCGGGAGAGGAGAAGGTCCAGGACACAGCGGACCTGAGCGAGAGAGGAGATGGCCCAGGACACAGCGGACCTGAGCGAGAGAGGGGAAGGCCCAGGACACAGCGGACCTGAGCGAGAGAGGAGAAGGCCCAGGACACAGCAGACATGAGTGAGAGAGAAGGCCCAGGACACAGCGGACCTGGCTGGGGGAGGATCAGGCCCTGGGCACAATGGACCGGAGCGGGAGAGGAGAAGGCGCAGGACGCAGCGAACCTGAGCGAGGGAGGAGAAGGCCCACGACACAGCGGACCTGAGCGAGAGAGGAGGAGGCCCGGGACACAGCGGACCTGAGTGGGGGAGGAGAATGCCCAGGACACAGCGGACCTGAGCGAGAGAGGCGAAGGCCCAGGACACAGCGGAACTGTGCGAGGGAGGAGAAGGCCCAGGACACAACGGACCTGAGCGGGGGAGCAGAAGGCCCAGGACACAGCGGGCGTGAGTAGGAAAGGAGAAGGCCCAGGACACAGCAGACCTGAGCGAGAGAGGAGAAAGTCCAGGGCACAGCGGACCTGAGCGAGAGAGGAGAAGGTCCAGGACACAGCGGACCTGATTGAGAGAGGAGGAGGCCCGGGACACAGCGGACCTGAGTGAGAGAGGAGAAGGCCGAGGACACAGCGGACCTGAGGGAGAGAGGAGAAGGCCCAGGACACAGCGGACCTGAGCGAGAGAGGAGAAGGCCTGGGATTCAGCGGACCTGAGCGGAGGTGGAGAAGGCCCAGGACACCACGGACCTGAGCGAGAGAGGAGAAGGCTCAGGTCACAGCGGACCTGAGCGAGAGAGGAGAAGGCCCGGGACACAGCGGACCTGAGCAAGAGAGGAGATGGCCCAGGACACAGAGGACCTGAGTGAGAGAGGATAAGGCCCAGGACACAGCGATCCTGAGTGGGAGAGAGGAGAAGGCCCAGGACACAGTGGACGTGAGCGAGAGAGGAGAAGGCCGAGGACACAGCGGACCTGAGCGAGAGAGGAGAAGGCCCAGGACACAGCGAAACTGAGCAAGAGAGGAGGAGGCCCGGGACACAGCGGACCTGAGCGAGAGAGGAGAAGGCCCGGGACTCAGCGGACCTGAGCGAGAGAGGATAAGGCCAAGGACACAGCGGACCTGAGCGAGAGAGGAGGAGGCCCGGGACACAACGGACCTGTGCGAGAGAGGAGAAGGCCCAGGACACAGCGGACCTGAGCGAGAGAGGTGATGGCCCTGGACACAGCGGACCTGAGCAAGAGAGGAGAAGGCCCAGGACACAGCGGACCTGAGCGAGAGAGGAGAAAGCCCAGGACACAGCGGACCTGAGCGAGAGAGGAGAAGGCCGAGGACACAGCGGACCTGAGTGAGAGAGGAGAAGGCCCAGGACACAGTGGACCTGAGCGAGAGGGGAGAAGGCCCAGGGCACTGCGGACCTGAGCGAGAGAGGAGAAGGCCCGGGGCACAGCGGACCTGAGCGAGAGAGGAGAAGGCCCAGGACACCGGACCTGAGCGAGAGAGGAGAAGGCCGAGGACACAGCTGACCTGAGGGAGAGAGGAGAAGGCCCAGGACACAGCGGACCTGAGTGAGAGAGGAGGAGGCCCAGGACACAACGGACTTGAGCGGGGGAGGAGAAGGCCCAGGACACAGCGAACCTGAGCGAGGGAGGAGGAGGCCCGGGACTCAGCGGACCTGAGTGCGGGAGGATAATGCCCAGGACACAGTGGATCTGAGCGAGAGAGGAGAAGGCCGAGGACACAGCGGACCTGAGCGAGAGAGGCGAAGGCCCAGGACACAGCAGAACTGTGCGAGAGAGGAGGAGGCCCAGGACACAATGGACTTGAGCGGGGGAGGAGAAGGCCCAGGACACAGCGGGCCTGAGTGGGAGAGGAGAAGGCCCAGGACACAGCAGACCTGAGCGAGAGAGGAGAAGGTCCAGGGCACAGCGGACCTGTGCGAGAGAGGAGAAGGTCCAGGACACAGCGGACCTGAGCGAGAGAGGAGGAGGCCCGGGACACAGCGGACCTGAGCGAGAGAGGAGAAGGCCCAGGACACAGCGGACCTGAGTGAGAGAGGAGAAGGCCGAGGACACAGCTGACCTGAGGGAGAGAGGAGAAGGCCCAGGACACAGCGGACCTGAGCGAGTGAGGAGAAGGCCTGGGATACAGCGGACCTGAGCGGAGGTGGAGAAGGCCCAGGACACCACGGACCTGAGCGAGAGAGGAGAAGGCCCAGTTCACAGCGGACCTGAGCGAGAGAGGAGAAGGCCCGGGACACAGCGGACCTGAGCGAGAGAGGAGATGGCCCAGGACACAGAGGACCTGAGTGAGAGAGTATAATGCCCAGGACACAGCGATCCTGAGTGGGAGAGAAGGCCCTGGACACAACGGACCTGAGCGGGTGAGGAGAAGGCCCAGGATATAGTGGACCTGAGCGAGAGAGGAGAAGCCCCAGGACACAGCGGACCTTAGCAAGAGAGGAGAAGGCCCAGGACACCGTGGACCTGAGCGAGAGAGGAGAAGGCCCAGGACACAGCAAAACTGAGCAAGACAGGAGGAGGCCCAGGACACAGCGGACCTGAGCGAGAGAGGAGAAGGCCCGGGACACAGCGGACCTGAGCGAGAGAGGAGAAGGCCCAGGACACAGCGGACCTGAGCAAGAGAGGAGAAGGCCCGGGACACAGCGGACCTGAGCGAGAGAGGAGAAGGCCCGGGACAGAGCGGACCTGAGCGAGAGAGGAGAAGGCCCAGGAACTGAGCGAGAGAGGAGAAGGCCCAGGACACAGCGGACCTGAGCGGGGGAGGAGGAGGCCCAGGACACAGCGGACCTGAGCAAGAGTGGAGAAGGCCCAGGACACAGCGGACCTGAGCAAGAGAGGAGAAGGCCCAGGACACAGCGGACCTGAGCGAAACAGGGGAAGGTCCAGGACACAGCGGACGTGAGCGAGAGAGGAGAAGGCCCAGGTCACAGCGGACCTGAGCGAGAGAGGAGAAGGCCCAGGACACAGCGGACCTGAGCGAGAGAGGCGAAGGCCCAGGACACAGTGGATCTGAGCGAGAGAGGAGAAGGCCCAGGACACAGCGGACATGAGTGAGAGAGGAGAAGGCCCAGGACATAGCAGACCTGAGCGTCAGAGGAGCAGGCCCAGGCACAGTGGACCTGAGCGAGAGAGGAGAAGGCCCGGGACACAGCGGACCTGAGCAAGAGAGGAGAAGGCCCAGGACACAGCGGACCTGAGCGGGAGAGGAGAAGGCCCAGGACATAGCGGACGTGAGCGAGAGAGGAGAAGGCCCAGGTCACAGCGGATGTGAGTGGGGGAGAAGAAGGCGCGGGACACAGCGGACCTGAGCAAGAGAGGAGAAGGCCCAGGACACAGCAGACCTGAGCGAGAGAGGAGAAGGCCCAGGACACAGCGGACCTGAGTGGGAGAGGAGAAGGCCCAGGACACAGCGGACCTGAGCGAGAGAGGAGAAGGTCCAGGACACAGCGGACCTGAGCGAGAGAGGCGAAGGCCCAGGACACAGCGGATCTGAGCAAGAGAGGAGAAGGCCCAGGACACAGCAGACATGAGTGAGAGAGGAGAAGGCCCAGGACACAGCGGAACTGAGCGAGAGAGGAGACGGCCCAGGACATAGCGGACCTGAGTGTCAGAGGAGCAGGCCCAGGACACAGCGGACCTGAGCGAGAGAGCAGAAGGCCCGGGACACAGCGGACCTGAGCAGGAGAGGAGAAGGCCCAGGACACAGCGGACCTGAGCGGGAGAGGAGAAGGTCCAGGACACAGCGGACCTGAGCGAGAGAGGAGATGGCCCAGGACACAGCGGACCTGAGCGAGAGAGGGGAAGGCCCAGGACACAGCGGACCTGAGCGAGAGAGGAGAAGGCCCAGGACACAGCAGACATGAGTGAGAGAGAAGGCCCAGGACACAGCGGACCTGGCTGGGGGAGGATCAGGCCCTGGGCACAATGGACCGGAGCGGGAGAGGAGAAGGCGCAGGACGCAGCGAACCTGAGCGAGGGAGGAGAAGGCCCACGACACAGCGGACCTGAGCGAGAGAGGAGGAGGCCCGGGACACAGCGGACCTGAGTGGGGGAGGAGAATGCCCAGGACACAGCGGACCTGAGCGAGAGAGGCGAAGGCCCAGGACACAGCGGAACTGTGCGAGGGAGGAGAAGGCCCAGGACACAACGGACCTGAGCGGGGGAGCAGAAGGCCCAGGACACAGCGGGCGTGAGTAGGAAAGGAGAAGGTCCAGGACACAGCGGACCTGATTGAGAGAGGAGGAGGCCCGGGACACAGCGGACCTGAGTGAGAGAGGAGAAGGCCGAGGACACAGCGGACCTGAGGGAGAGAGGAGAAGGCCCAGGACACAGCGGACCTGAGCGAGAGAGGAGAAGGCCTGGGATTCAGCGGACCTGAGCGGAGGTGGAGAAGGCCCAGGACACCACGGACCTGAGCGAGAGAGGAGAAGGCTCAGGTCACAGCGGACCTGAGCGAGAGAGGAGAAGGCCCGGGACACAGCGGACCTGAGCAAGAGAGGAGATGGCCCAGGACACAGAGGACCTGAGTGAGAGAGGTTAAGGCCCAGGACACAGCGATCCTGAGTGGGAGAGAGGAGAAGGCCCAGGACACAGTGGACGTGAGCGAGAGAGGAGAAGGCCGAGGACACAGCGGACCTGAGCGAGAGAGGAGAAGGCCCAGGACACAGCGAAACTGAGCAAGAGAGGAGGAGGCCCGGGACACAGCGGACCTGAGCGAGAGAGGAGAAGGCCCGGGACTCAGCGGACCTGAGCGAGAGAGGATAAGGCCAAGGACACAGCGGACCTGAGCGAGAGAGGAGGAGGCCCGGGACACAACGGACCTGTGCGAGAGAGGAGAAGGCCCAGGACACAGCGGACCTGAGCGAGAGAGGTGATGGCCCTGGACACAGCGGACCTGAGCAAGAGAGGAGAAGGCCCAGGACACAGCGGACCTGAGCGAGAGAGGAGAAAGCCCAGGACACAGCGGACCTGAGCGAGAGAGGAGAAGGCCGAGGACACAGCGGACCTGAGTGAGAGAGGAGAAGGCCCAGGACACAGTGGACCTGAGCGAGAGGGGAGAAGGCCCAGGGCACTGCGGACCTGAGCGAGAGAGGAGAAGGCCCAGGACACAGTGGACCTGAGCGAGAGAGGAGAAGGCCCAGGACACAGCGGTCATGAACAAGAGAGGAGAAGGCCCAGGACACAGCGGACCTGAGCGAGAGAGGAGAAGGCCCGGGACACATCAGACCTGAGCGAGAGAGGAGAAGGCCCGGGACACAGTGGACCTGAGCGAGAGAGGAGAAGGCCCAGGACACAGCGGTCCTGAACAAGAGAGGAGAAGGCCCAGGACACAGCGGACCTGAGCGAGAGCGGAGAAGGCCCGGGACACATCAGACCTGAGCGAGAGAGGAGAAGGCCCGGGACACAGTGGACCTGAGCGAGAGAGGAGAAGGCCCAGGACACAGCGGTCCTGAACAAGAGAGGAGAAGGCCCAGGACACAGCGGACCTGAGCGGGAGAGGAGAAGTTCCAGGACACAGCGGACCTGAGCGAGAGAGGAGAAGGCCCAGGACACAGCGGACCTGAGCGGGAGAGGAGAAGTTCCAGGACACAGCGGACCTGAGCGAGAGAGGAGAAGGCCCAGGACACAGCGGACCTGAGCGAGAGAGGAGCAGGCCGAGGACACAGCGGACCTGAGCGAGAGAGGAGAAGGCCCAGGACACAGCAGACCTGAGCGAGAGAGGAGAAGGTCCAGGGCACAGCGGACCTGAGCGAGAGAGGAGAAGGTCCAGGACACAGCGGACCTGAGCGAGAGAGGAGGAGGCCCGGGACACAGCGGACCTGAGCGAGAGAGGAGAAGGCCCAGGACACCGGACCTGAGCGAGAGAGGAGAAGGCCGAGGACACAGCTGACCTGAGGGAGAGAGGAGAAGGCCCAGGACACAGCGGACCTGAGTGAGAGAGGAGGAGTCCCAGGACACAACGGACTTGAGCGGGGGAGGAGAAGGCCCAGGACACAGCGAACCTGAGCGAGGGAGGAGGAGGCCCGGGACTCAGCGGACCTGAGTGCGGGAGGAGAATGCCCAGGACACAGTGGATCTGAGTGAGAGAGGAGAAGGCCGAGGACACAGCGGACCTGAGCGAGAGAGGCGAAGGCCCAGGACACAGCGGAACTGTGCGAGAGAGGAGGAGGCCCAGGACACAATGGACTTGAGCGGGGGAGGAGAAGGCCCAGGACACAGCGGGCCTGAGTGGGAGAGGAGAAGGCCCAGGACACAGCAGACCTGAGCGAGAGAGGAGAAGGTCCAGGACACAGCGGACCTGAGCGAGAGAGGAGGAGGCCCGGGACACAGCGGACCTGAGCGAGAGAGGAGAAGGCCCAGGACACAGCGGACCTGAGTGAGAGAGGAGAAGGCCGAGGACACAGCTGACCTGAGGGAGAGAGGAGAAGGCCCAGGACACAGCGGACCTGAGCGAGTGAGGAGAAGGCCTGGGATACAGCGGACCTGAGCGGAGGTGGAGAAGGCCCAGGACACCACGGACCTGAGCGAGAGAGGAGAAGGCCCAGTTCACAGCGGACCTGAGCGAGAGAGGAGAAGGCCCGGGACACAGCGGACCTGAGCGAGAGAGGAGATGGCGCAGGACACAGAGGACCTGAGTGAGAGAGTATAATGCCCAGGACACAGCGATCCTGAGTGGGAGAGAAGGCCCTGGACACAACGGACCTGAGCGGGTGAGGAGAAGGCCCAGGATATAGTGGACCTGAGCGAGAGAGGAGAAGCCCCAGGACACAGCGGACCTTAGCAAGAGAGGAGAAGGCCCAGGACACCGTGGACCTGAGCGAGAGAGGAGAAGGCCCAGGACACAGCAAAACTGAGCAAGACAGGAGGAGGCCCAGGACACAGCGGACCTGAGCGAGAGAGGAGAAGGCCCGGGACACAGCGGACCTGAGCGAGAGAGGAGAAGGCCCAGGACACAGCGGACCTGAGCAAGAGAGGAGAAGGCCTGGGACACAGCGGACCTGAGCGAGAGAGGAGAAGGCCCGGGACAGAGCGGACCTGAGCGAGAGAGGAGAAGGCCCAGGAACTGAGCGAGAGAGGAGAAGGCCCAGGACACAGCGGACCTGAGCGGGGGAGGAGGAGGCCCAGGACACAGCGGACCTGAGCAAGAGTGGAGAAGGCCCAGGACACAGCGGACCTGAGCGGGGGAGGAGAAGGCCCAGGACACAGCGGACCTGAGCGAGACAGGGGAAGGTCCAGGACACAGCGGACGTGAGCGAGAGAGGAGAAGGCCCAGGTCACAGCGGACCTGAGCGAGAGAGGAGAAGGCCCAGGACACAGCGGACCTGAGCGAGAGAGGCGAAGGCCCAGGACACAGTGGATCTGAGCGAGAGAGGAGAAGGCCCAGGACACAGCGGACATGAGTGAGAGAGGAGAAGGCCCAGGACATAGCGGACCTGAGCGTCAGAGGAGCAGGCCCAGGCACAGTGGACCTGAGCGAGAGAGGAGAAGGCCCGGGACACAGCGGACCTGAGCAAGAGAGGAGAAGGCCCAGGACACAGCGGACCTGAGCGGGAGAGGAGAAGGCCCAGGACATAGCGGACGTGAGCGAGAGAGGAGAAGGCCCAGGTCACAGCGGATGTGAGTGGGGGAGAAGAAGGCGCGGGACACAGCGGACCTGAGCAAGAGAGGAGAAGGCCCAGGACACAGCGGACCTGAGCGAGAGAGGAGAAGGCCCAGGACACAGCGGACCTGAGTGGGAGAGGAGAAGGCCCAGGACACAGCGGACCTGAGCGAGAGAGGAGAAGATCCAGGACACAGCGGACCTGAGCGAGAGAGGCGAAGGCCCAGGACACAGCGGATCTGAGCAAGAGAGGAGAAGGCCCAGGACACAGCAGACATGAGTGAGAGAGGAGAAGGCCCAGGACACAGCGGACCTGAGCGAGAGAGGAGAAGGCCTGGGATTCAGCGGACCTGAGCGGAGGTGGAGAAGGCCCAGGACACCACGGACCTGAGCGAGAGAGGAGAAGGCCCAGGTCACAGCGGACCTGAGCGAGAGAGGAGAAGGCCCGGGACACAGCGGACCTGAGCAAGAGAGGAGATGGCCCAGGACACAGAGGACCTGAGTGAGAGAGGATAAGGCCCAGGACACAGCGATCCTGAGTGGGAGAGAGGGGAAGGCCCAGGACACAGTGGACGTGAGCGAGAGAGGAGAAGGCCGAAGACACAGCGGACCTGAGCGAGAGAGGAGAAGGCCCAGGACACAGCGAAACTGAGCAAGAGAGGAGGAGGCCCGGGACACAGCGGACCTGAGCGAGAGAGGAGAAGGCCCGGGACTCAGCGGACCTGAGCGAGAGAGGAGAAGGCCAAGGACACAGCGGACCTGAGCGAGAGAGGAGGAGGCCCGGGACACAGCGGACCTGTGCGAGAGAGGAGAAGGCCCAGGACACAGCGGACCTGAGCGAGAGAGGTGATGGCCCTGGACACAGCGGACCTGAGCAAGAGAGGAGAAGGCCCAGGACACAGCGGACCTGAGCGAGAGAGGAGAAAGCCCAGGACACAGCGGACCTGAGCGAGAGAGGAGAAGGCCGAGGACACAGCGGACCTGAGTGAGAGAGGAGAAGGCCCAGGACACAGTGGACCTGAGCGAGAGGGGAGAAGGCCCAGGACACTGCGGACCTGAGCGAGAGAGGAGAAGGCCCAGGACACAGTGGACCTGAGCGAGAGAGGAGAAGGCCCAGGACACAGCGGTCCTGAACAAGAGAGGAGAAGGCCCAGGACACAGCGGACCTGAGCGAGAGAGGAGAAGGCCCGGGACACATCAGACCTGAGCGAGAGAGGAGAAGGCCCGGGACACAGTGGACCTGAGCGAGAGAGGAGAAGGCCCAGGACACAGCGGTCCTGAACAAGAGAGGAGAAGGCCCAGGACACAGCGGACCTGAGCGAGAGAGGAGAAGGCCCGGGACACATCAGACCTGAGCAAGAGAGGAGAAGGCCCAGGACACAGTGGAGCTGAGCGGGAGAGGAGAAGTTCCAGGACACAGCGGACCTGAGCGAGAGAGGAGAAGGCCCAGGACACAGCGGACCTGAGCGGGAGAGGAGAAGTTCCAGGACACAGCGGACCTGAGCGAGAGAGGAGAAGGCCCAGGACACAGCGGACCTGAGCGAGAGAGGAGCAGGCCGAGGACACAGCGGACCTGAGCGAGAGAGGAGAAGGCCCAGGACACAGCAGACCTGAGCGAGAGAGGAGAAGGTCCAGGGCACAGCGGACCTGAGCGAGAGAGGAGAAGGTCCAGGACACAGCGGACCTGAGCGAGAGAGGAGGAGGCCCGGGACACAGCGGACCTGAGCGAGAGAGGAGAAGGCCCAGGACACCGGACCTGAGCGAGAGAGGAGAAGGCCGAGGACACAGCTGACCTGAGGGAGAGAGGAGAAGGCCCAGGACACAGCGGACCTGAGTGAGAGAGGAGGAGGCCCAGGACACAACGGACTTGAGCGGGGGAGGAGATGGCCCAGGACACAGCGAACCTGAGCGAGGGAGGAGGAGGCCCGGGACTCAGCGGACCTGAGTGCGGGAGGAGAATGCCCAGGACACAGTGGATCTGAGCGAGAGAGGAGAAGGCCGAGGACACAGCGGACCTGAGCGAGAGAGGCGAAGGCCCAGGACACAGCGGAACTGTGCGAGAGAGGAGGAGGCCCAGGACACAATGGACTTGAGCGGGGGAGGAGAAGGCCCAGGACACAGCGGGCCTGAGTGGGAGAGGAGAAGGCCCAGGACACAGCAGACCTGAGCGAGAGAGGAGAAGGTCCAGGGCACAGCGGACCTGTGCGAGAGAGGAGAAGGTCCAGGACACAGCGGACCTGAGCGAGAGAGGAGGAGGCCCGGGACACAGCGGACCTGAGCGAGAGAGGAGAAGGCCCAGGACACAGCGGACCTGAGTGAGAGAGGAGAAGGCCGAGGACACAGCTGACCTGAGGGAGAGAGGAGAAGGCCCAGGACACAGCGGACCTGAGCGAGTGAGGAGAAGGCCTGGGATACAGCGGACCTGAGCGGAGGTGGAGAAGGCCCAGGACACCACGGACCTGAGCGAGAGAGGAGAAGGCCCAGTTCACAGCGGACCTGAGCGAGAGAGGAGAAGGCCCGGGACACAGCGGACCTGAGCGAGAGAGGAGATGGCGCAGGACACAGAGGACCTGAGTGAGAGAGTATAATGCCCAGGATACAGCGATCCTGAGTGGGAGAGAAGGCCCTGGACACAACGGACCTGAGCGGGTGAGGAGAAGGCCCAGGATATAGTGGACCTGAGCGAGAGAGGAGAAGCCCCAGGACACAGCGGACCTTAGCAAGAGAGGAGAAGGCCCAGGACACCGTGGACCTGAGCGAGAGAGGAGAAGGCCCAGGACACAGCAAAACTGAGCAAGACAGGAGGAGGCCCAGGACACAGCGGACCTGAGCGAGAGAGGAGAAGGCCCGGGACACAGCGGACCTGAGCGAGAGAGGAGAAGGCCCAGGACACAGCGGACCTGAGCAAGAGAGGAGAAGGCCTGGGACACAGCGGACCTGAGCGAGAGAGGAGAAGGCCCGGGACAGAGCGGACCTGAGCGAGAGAGGAGAAGGCCCAGGAACTGAGCGAGAGAGGAGAAGGCCCAGGACACAGCGGACCTGAGCGGGGGAGGAGGAGGCCCAGGACACAGCAGACCTGAGCAAGAGTGGAGAAGGCCCAGGACACAGCGGACCTGAGCGGGGGAGGAGAAGGCCCAGGACACAGCGGACCTGAGCGAGACAGGGGAAGGTCCAGGACACAGCGGACGTGAGCGAGAGAGGAGAAGGCCCAGGTCACAGCGGACCTGAGCGAGAGAGGAGAAGGCCCAGGACACAGCGGACCTGAGCGAGAGAGGCGAAGGCCCAGGACACAGTGGATCTGAGCGAGAGAGGAGAAGGCCCAGGACACAGCGGACATGAGTGAGAGAGGAGAAGGCCCAGGACATAGCGGACCTGAGCGTCAGAGGAGCAGGCCCAGGCACAGTGGACCTGAGCGAGAGAGGAGAAGGCCCGGGACACAGCGGACCTGAGCAAGAGAGGAGAAGGCCCAGGACACAGCGGACCTGAGCGGGAGAGGAGAAGGCCCAGGACATAGCGGACGTGAGCGAGAGAGCAGAAGGCCCAGGTCACAGCGGATGTGAGTGGGGGAGAAGAAGGCGCGGGACACAGCGGACCTGAGCAAGAGAGGAGAAGGCCCAGGACACAGCGGACCTGAGCGAGAGAGGAGAAGGCCCAGGACACAGTGGACCTGAGTGGGAGAGGAGAATGCCCAGGACACAGCGGACCTGAGCGAGAGAGGAGAAGGTCCAGGACACAGCGGACCTGAGCGAGAGAGGCGAAGGCCCAGGACACAGCGGATCTGAGCAAGAGAGGAGAAGGCCCAGGACACAGCGGACATGAGTGAGAGAGGAGAAGGCCCAGGACACAGCGGAACTGAGCGAGAGAGGAGACGGCCCAGGACATAGCGGACCTGAGCGTCAGAGGAGCAGGCCCAGGACACAGCGGACCTGAGCGAGAGAGCAGAAGGCCCGGGACACAGCGGACCTGAGCAGGAGAGGAGAAGGCCCAGGACACAGCGGACCTGAGCGGGAGAGGAGAAGGTCCAGGACACAGCGGACCTGAGAGAGAGAGGAGAAGGCCCAGGACACAGCGGACCTGAGCGAGAGAGGAGAAGGCCCAGGACACAGCGGACCTGAGCGAGAGAGGAGAAGGCCCAGGACACAGCAGACATGAGTGAGAGAGAAGGCCCAGGACACAGCGGACCTGGCTGGGGGAGGATCAGGCCCTGGGCACAATGGACCGGAGCGGGAGAGGAGAAGGCGCAGGACACAGCGAACCTGAGCGAGGGCGGAGAAGGCCCACGACACAGCGGACCTGAGCGAGAGAGGAGGAGGCCCGGGACACAGCGGACCTGAGTGGGGGAGGAGAATGCCCAGGACACAGCGGACCTGAGCGAGAGAGGCGAAGGCCCAGGACACAGCGGAACTGTGCGAGGGAGGAGAAGGCCCAGGACACAACGGACCTGAGCGGGGGAGGAGAAGGCCCAGGACACAGCGGGCGTGAGTAGGAAAGGAGAAGGCCCAGGACACAGCAGACCTGAGCGAGAGAGGAGAAAGTCCAGGGCACAGCGGACCTGAGCGAGAGAGGAGAAGGTCCAGGACACAGCGGACCTGATTGAGAGAGGAGGAGGCCCGGGACACAGCGGACCTGAGGGAGAGAGGAGAAGGCCCAGGACACAGCGGACCTGAGCGAGAGAGGAGAAGGCCTGGGATTCAGCGGACCTGAGCGGAGGTGGAGAAGGCCCAGGACACCACGGACCTGAGCGAGAGAGGAGAAGGCCCAGGTCACAGCGGACCTGAGCGAGAGAGGAGAAGGCCCGGGACACAGCGGACCTGAGCAAGAGAGGAGATGGCCCAGGACACAGAGGACCTGAGTGAGAGAGGATAAGGCCCAGGACACAGCGATCCTGAGTGGGAGAGAGGAGAAGGCCCAGGACACAGTGGACGTGAGCGAGAGAGGAGAAGGCCGAGGACACAGCGGACCTGAGCGAGAGAGGAGAAGGCCCAGGACACCGTGGACCTGAGTGAGAGAGGAGAAGGCCCAGGACACAGCGAAACTGAGCAAGAGAGGAGGAGGCCCGGGGCACAGCGGACCTGAGCGAGAGAGGAGAAGGCCCGGGACTCAGCGGACCTGAGCGAGAGAGGAGAAGGCCAAGGACACAGCGGACCTGAGCGAGAGAGGAGGAGGCCCGGGACACAGCGGACCTGTGCGAGAGAGGAGAAGGCCCAGGACACAGCGGACCTGAGCGAGAGAGGTGATGGCCCTGGACACAGCGGACCTGAGCAAGAGAGGAGAAGGCCCAGGACACAGCGGACCTGAGCGAGAGAGGAGAAAGCCCAGGACACAGCGGACCTGAGCGAGAGAGGAGAAGGCCGAGGACACAGCGGACCTGAGTGAGAGAGGAGAAGGCCCAGGACACAGTGGACCTGAGCGAGAGGGGAGAAGGCCCAGGACACTGCGGACCTGAGCGAGAGAGGAGAAGGCCCAGGACACAGTGGACCTGAGCGAGAGAGGAGAAGGCCAAGGACACAGCGGACCTGAGCGAGAGAGGAGGAGGCCCGGGACACAGCGGACCTGTGCGAGAGAGGAGAAGGCCCAGGACACAGCGGACCTGAGCGAGAGAGGTGATGGCCCTGGACACAGCGGACCTGAGCAAGAGAGGAGAAGGCCCAGGACACAGCGGACCTGAGCGAGAGAGGAGAAAGCCCAGGACACAGCGGACCTGAGCGAGAGAGGAGAAGGCCGAGGACACAGCGGACCTGAGTGAGAGAGGAGAAGGCCCAGGACACAGTGGACCTGAGCGAGAGGGGAGAAGGCCCAGGACACTGCGGACCTGAGCGAGAGAGGAGAAGGCCCAGGACACAGTGGACCTGAGCGAGAGAGGAGAAGGCCCAGGACACAGCGGTCCTGAACAAGAGAGGAGAAGGCCCAGGACACAGCGGACCTGAGCGAGAGAGGAGAAGGCCCGGGACACATCAGACCTGAGCGAGAGAGGAGAAGGCCCGGGACACAGTGGACCTGAGCGAGAGAGGAGAAGGCCCAGGACACAGCGGTCCTGAACAAGAGAGGAGAAGGCCCAGGACACAGCGGACCTGAGCGAGAGAGGAGAAGGCCCGGGACACATCAGACCTGAGCAAGAGAGGAGAAGGCCCAGGACACAGTGGAGCTGAGCGGGAGAGGAGAAGTTCCAGGACACAGCGGACCTGAGCGAGAGAGGAGAAGGCCCAGGACACAGCGGACCTGAGCGGGAGAGGAGAAGTTCCAGGACACAGCGGACCTGAGCGAGAGAGGAGAAGGCCCAGGACACAGCGGACCTGAGCGAGAGAGGAGCAGGCCGAGGACACAGCGGACCTGAGCGAGAGAGGAGAAGGCCCAGGACACAGCAGACCTGAGCGAGAGAGGAGAAGGTCCAGGGCACAGCGGACCTGAGCGAGAGAGGAGAAGGTCCAGGACACAGCGGACCTGAGCGAGAGAGGAGGAGGCCCGGGACACAGCGGACCTGAGCGAGAGAGGAGAAGGCCCAGGACACCGGACCTGAGCGAGAGAGGAGAAGGCCGAGGACACAGCTGACCTGAGGGAGAGAGGAGAAGGCCCAGGACACAGCGGACCTGAGTGAGAGAGGAGGAGGCCCAGGACACAACGGACTTGAGCGGGGGAGGAGAAGGCCCAGGACACAGCGAACCTGAGCGAGGGAGGAGGAGGCCCGGGACTCAGCGGACCTGAGTGCGGGAGGAGAATGCCCAGGACACAGTGGATCTGAGCGAGAGAGGAGAAGGCCGAGGACACAGCGGACCTGAGCGAGAGAGGCGAAGGCCCAGGACACAGCGGAACTGTGCGAGAGAGGAGGAGGCCCAGGACACAATGGACTTGAGCGGGGGAGGAGGAGGCCCAGGACACAGCGGGCCTGAGTGGGAGAGGAGAAGGCCCAGGACACAGCAGACCTGAGCGAGAGAGGAGAAGGTCCAGGGCACAGCGGACCTGTGCGAGAGAGGAGAAGGTCCAGGACACAGCGGACCTGAGCGAGAGAGGAGGAGGCCCGGGACACAGCGGACCTGAGCGAGAGAGGAGAAGGCCCAGGACACAGCGGACCTGAGTGAGAGAGGAGAAGGCCGAGGACACAGCTGACCTGAGGGAGAGAGGAGAAGGCCCAGGACACAGCGGACCTGAGCGAGTGAGGAGAAGGCCTGGGATACAGCGGACCTGAGCGGAGGTGGAGAAGGCCCAGCACACCACGGACCTGAGCGAGAGAGGAGAAGGCCCAGTTCACAGCGGACCTGAGCGAGAGAGGAGAAGGCCCGGGACACAGCGGACCTGAGCGAGAGAGGAGATGGCCCAGGACACAGAGGACCTGAGTGAGAGAGTATAATGCCCAGGACACAGCGATCCTGAGTGGGAGAGAAGGCCCTGGACACAACGGACCTGAGCGGGTGAGGAGAAGGCCCAGGATATAGTGGACCTGAGCGAGAGAGGAGAAGCCCCAGGACACAGCGGACCTTAGCAAGAGAGGAGAAGGCCCAGGACACCGTGGACCTGAGCGAGAGAGGAGAAGGCCCAGGACACAGCAAAACTGAGCAAGACAGGAGGAGGCCCAGGACACAGCGGACCTGAGCGAGAGAGGAGAAGGCCCGGGACACAGCGGACCTGAGCGAGAGAGGAGAAGGCCCAGGACACAGCGGACCTGAGCAAGAGAGGAGAAGGCCTGGGACACAGCGGACCTGAGCGAGAGAGGAGAAGGCCCGGGACAGAGCGGACCTGAGCGAGAGAGGAGAAGGCCCAGGAACTGAGCGAGAGAGGAGAAGGCCCAGGACACAGCGGACCTGAGCGGGGGAGGAGGAGGCCCAGGACACAGCGGACCTGAGCAAGAGTGGAGAAGGCCCAGGACACAGCGGACCTGAGCGGGGGAGGAGAAGGCCCAGGACACAGCGGACCTGAGCGAGACAGGGGAAGGTCCAGGACACAGCGGACGTGAGCGAGAGAGGAGAAGGCCCAGGTCACAGCGGACCTGAGCGAGAGAGGAGAAGGCCCAGGACACAGCGGACCTGAGCGAGAGAGGCGAAGGCCCAGGACACAGTGGATCTGAGCGAGAGAGGAGAAGGCCCAGGACACAGCGGACATGAGTGAGAGAGGAGAAGGCCCAGGACATAGCGGACCTGAGCGTCAGAGGAGAAGGCCCAGGTCACAGCGGATGTGAGTGGGGGAGAAGAAGGCGCGGGACACAGCGGACCTGAGCAAGAGAGGAGAAGGCCCAGGACACAGCGGACCTGAGCGAGAGAGGAGAAGGCCCAGGACACAGCGGACCTGAGTGGGAGAGGAGAAGGCCCAGGACACAGCGGACCTGAGCGAGAGAGGAGAAGGTCCAGGACACAGCGGACCTGAGCGAGAGAGGCGAAGGCCCAGGACACAGCGGATCTGAGCAAGAGAGGAGAAGGCCCAGGACACAGCAGACATGAGTGAGAGAGGAGAAGGCCCAGGACACAGCGGACCTGAGCGAGAGAGGAGAAGGCCTGGGATTCAGCGGACCTGAGCGGAGGTGGAGAAGGCCCAGGACACCACGGACCTGAGCGAGAGAGGAGAAGGCCCAGGTCACAGCGGACCTGAGTGAGAGAGGAGAAGGCCCGGGACACAGCGGACCTGAGCAAGAGAGGAGATGGCCCAGGACACAGAGGACCTGAGTGAGAGAGGATAAGGCCCAGGACACAGCGATCCTGAGTGGGAGAGAGGAGAAGGCCCAGGACACAGTGGACGTGAGCGAGAGAGGAGAAGGCCGAGGACACAGCGGACCTGAGCGAGAGAGGAGAAGGCCCAGGACACAGCGAAACTGAGCAAGAGAGGAGGAGGCCCGGGACACAGCGGACCTGAGCGAGAGAGGAGAAGGCCCGGGACTCAGCGGACCTGAGCGAGAGAGGAGAAGGCCAAGGACACAGCGGACCTGAGCGAGAGAGGAGGAGGCCCGGGACACAGCGGACCTGTGCGAGAGAGGAGAAGGCCCAGGACACAGCGGACCTGAGCGAGAGAGGTGATGGCCCTGGACACAGCGGACCTGAGCAAGAGAGGAGAAGGCCCAGGACACAGCGGACCTGAGCGAGAGAGGAGAAAGCCCAGGACACAGCGGACCTGAGCGAGAGAGGAGAAGGCCGAGGACACAGCGGACCTGAGTGAGAGAGGAGAAGGCCCAGGACACAGTGGACCTGAGCGAGAGGGGAGAAGGCCCAGGACACTGCGGACCTGAGCGAGAGAGGAGAAGGCCCAGGACACAGTGGACCTGAGCGAGAGAGGAGAAGGCCCAGGACACAGCGGTCCTGAACAAGAGAGGAGAAGGCCCAGGACACAGCGGACCTGAGCGAGAGAGGAGAAGGCCCGGGACACATCAGACCTGAGCGAGAGAGGAGAAGGCCCGGGACACAGTGGACCTGAGCGAGAGAGGAGAAGGCCCAGGACACAGCCGTCCTGAACAAGAGAGGAGAAGGCCCAGGACACAGCGGACCTGAGCGAGAGAGGAGAAGGCCCGGGACACATCAGACCTGAGCAAGAGAGGAGAAGGCCCAGGACACAGTGGAGCTGAGCGGGAGAGGAGAAGTTCCAGGACACAGCGGACCTGAGCGAGAGAGGAGAAGGCCCAGGACACAGCGGACCTGAGCGGGAGAGGAGAAGTTCCAGGACACAGCGGACCTGAGCGAGAGAGGAGAAGGCCCAGGACACAGCGGACCTGAGCGAGAGAGGAGCAGGCCGAGGACACAGCGGACCTGAGCGAGAGAGGAGAAGGCCCAGGACACAGCAGACCTGAGCGAGAGAGGAGAAGGTCCAGGGCACAGCGGACCTGAGCGAGAGAGGAGAAGGTCCAGGACACAGCGGACCTGAGCGAGAGAGGAGGAGGCCCGGGACACAGCGGACCTGAGCGAGAGAGGAGAAGGCCCAGGACACCGGACCTGAGCGAGAGAGGAGAAGGCCGAGGACACAGCTGACCTGAGGGAGAGAGGAGAAGGCCCAGGACACAGCGGACCTGAGTGAGAGAGGAGGAGGCCCAGGACACAACGGACTTGAGCGGGGGAGGAGAAGGCCCAGGACACAGCGAACCTGAGCGAGGGAGGAGGAGGCCCGGGACTCAGCGGACCTGAGTGCGGGAGGAGAATGCCCAGGACACAGTGGATCTGAGCGAGAGAGGAGAAGGCCGAGGACACAGCGGACCTGAGCGAGAGAGGCGAAGGCCCAGGACACAGCGGAACTGTGCGAGAGAGGAGGAGGCCCAGGACACAATGGACTTGAGCGGGGGAGGAGAAGGCCCAGGACACAGCGGGCCTGAGTGGGAGAGGAGAAGGCCCAGGACACAGCAGACCTGAGCGAGAGAGGAGAAGGTCCAGGGCACAGCGGACCTGTGCGAGAGAGGAGAAGGTCCAGGACACAGCGGACCTGAGCGAGAGAGGAGGAGGCCCGGGACACAGCGGACCTGAGCGAGAGAGGAGAAGGCCCAGGACACAGCGGACCTGAGTGAGAGAGGAGAAGGCCGAGGACACAGCTGACCTGAGGGAGAGAGGAGAAGGCCCAGGACACAGCGGACCTGAGCGAGTGAGGAGAAGGCCTGGGATACAGCGGACCTGAGCGGAGGTGGAGAAGGCCCAGGACACCACGGACCTGAGCGAGAGAGGAGAAGGCCCAGTTCACAGCGGACCTGAGCGAGAGAGGAGAAGGCCCGGGACACAGCGGACCTGAGCGAGAGAGGAGATGGCGCAGGACACAGAGGACCTGAGTGAGAGAGTATAATGCCCAGGATACAGCGATCCTGAGTGGGAGAGAAGGCCCTGGACACAACGGACCTGAGCGGGTGAGGAGAAGGCCCAGGATATAGTGGACCTGAGCGAGAGAGGAGAAGCCCCAGGACACAGCGGACCTTAGCAAGAGAGGAGAAGGCCCAGGACACCGTGGACCTGAGCGAGAGAGGAGAAGGCCCAGGACACAGCAAAACTGAGCAAGACAGGAGGAGGCCCAGGACACAGCGGACCTGAGCGAGAGAGGAGAAGGCCCGGGACACAGCGGACCTGAGCGAGAGAGGAGAAGGCCCAGGACACAGCGGACCTGAGCAAGAGAGGAGAAGGCCTGGGACACAGCGGACCTGAGCGAGAGAGGAGAAGGCCCGGGACAGAGCGGACCTGAGCGAGAGAGGAGAAGGCCCAGGAACTGAGCGAGAGAGGAGAAGGCCCAGGACACAGCGGACCTGAGCGGGGGAGGAGGAGGCCCAGGACACAGCGGACCTGAGCAAGAGTGGAGAAGGCCCAGGACACAGCGGACCTGAGCGGGGGAGGAGAAGGCCCAGGACACAGCGGACCTGAGCGAGACAGGGGAAGGTCCAGGACACAGCGGACGTGAGCGAGAGAGGAGAAGGCCCAGGTCACAGCGGACCTGAGCGAGAGAGGAGAAGGCCCAGGACACAGCGGACCTGAGCGAGAGAGGCGAAGGCCCAGGACACAGTGGATCTGAGCGAGAGAGGAGAAGGCCCAGGACACAGCGGACATGAGTGAGAGAGGAGAAGGCCCAGGACATAGCGGACCTGAGCGTCAGAGGAGCAGGCCCAGGCACAGTGGACCTGAGCGAGAGAGGAGAAGGCCCGGGACACAGCGGACCTGAGCAAGAGAGGAGAAGGCCCAGGACACAGCGGACCTGAGCGGGAGAGGAGAAGGCCCAGGACATAGCGGACGTGAGCGAGAGAGGAGAAGGCCCAGGTCACAGCGGATGTGAGTGGGGGAGAAGAAGGCGCGGGACACAGCGGACCTGAGCAAGAGAGGAGAAGGCCCAGGACACAGCGGACCTGAGCGAGAGAGGAGAAGGCCCAGGACACAGCGGACCTGAGTGGGAGAGGAGAATGCCCAGGACACAGCGGACCTGAGCGAGAGAGGAGAAGGTCCAGGACACAGCGGACCTGAGCGAGAGAGGCGAAGGCCCAGGACACAGCGGATCTGAGCAAGAGAGGAGAAGGCCCAGGACACAGCGGACATGAGTGAGAGAGGAGAAGGCCCAGGACACAGCGGAACTGAGCGAGAGAGGAGACGGCCCAGGACATAGCGGACCTGAGCGTCAGAGGAGCAGGCCCAGGACACAGCGGACCTGAGCGAGAGAGCAGAAGGCCCGGGACACAGCGGACCTGAGCAGGAGAGGAGAAGGCCCAGGACACAGCGGACCTGAGCGGGAGAGGAGAAGGTCCAGGACACAGCGGACCTGAGCGAGAGAGGAGAAGGCCCAGGACACAGCGGACCTGAGCGAGAGAGGAGAAGGCCCAGGACACAGCGGACCTGAGCGAGAGAGGAGAAGGCCCAGGACACAGCAGACATGAGTGAGAGAGAAGGCCCAGGACACAGCGGACCTGGCTGGGGGAGGATCAGGCCCTGGGCACAATGGACCGGAGCGGGAGAGGAGAAGGCGCAGGACACAGCGAACCTGAGCGAGGGCGGAGAAGGCCCACGACACAGCGGACCTGAGCGAGAGAGGAGGAGGCCCGGGACACAGCGGACCTGAGTGGGGGAGGAGAATGCCCAGGACACAGCGGACCTGAGCGAGAGAGGCGAAGGCCCAGGACACAGCGGAACTGTGCGAGGGAGGAGAAGGCCCAGGACACAACGGACCTGAGCGGGGGAGGAGAAGGCCCAGGACACAGCGGGCGTGAGTAGGAAAGGAGAAGGCCCAGGACACAGCAGACCTGAGCGAGAGAGGAGAAAGTCCAGGGCACAGCGGACCTGAGCGAGAGAGGAGAAGGTCCAGGACACAGCGGACCTGATTGAGAGAGGAGGAGGCCCGGGACACAGCGGACCTGAGTGAGAGAGGAGAAGGCCGAGGACACAGCGGACCTGAGGGAGAGAGGAGAAGGCCCAGGACACAGCGGACCTGAGCGAGAGAGGAGAAGGCCTGGGATTCAGCGGACCTGAGCGGAGGTGGAGAAGGCCCAGGACACCACGGACCTGAGCGAGAGAGGAGAAGGCCCAGGTCACAGCGGACCTGAGCGAGAGAGGAGAAGGCCCAGGACACAGCGGAACTGAGCAAGAGAGGAGATGGCCCAGGACACAGAGGACCTGAGTGAGAGAGGATAAGGCCCAGGACACAGCGATCCTGAGTGGGAGAGAGGAGAAGGCCCAGGACACAGTGGACGTGAGCGAGAGAGGAGAAGGCCGAGGATACAGCGGACCTGAGCGAGAGAGGAGAAGGCCCAGGACACCGTGGACCTGAGTGAGAGAGGAGAAGGCCCAGGACACAGCGAAACTGAGCAAGAGAGGAGGAGGCCCGGGGCACAGCGGACCTGAGCGAGAGAGGAGAAGGCCCGGGACTCAGCGGACCTGAGCGAGAGAGGAGAAGGCCAAGGACACAGCGGACCTGAGCGAGAGAGGAGGAGGCCCGGGACACAGCAGACCTGTGCGAGAGAGGAGAAGGCCCAGGACACAGCGGACCTGAGCGAGAGAGGTGATGGCCCTGGACACAGCGGACCTGAGCAAGAGAGGAGAAGGCCCAGGACACAGCGGACCTGAGCGAGAGAGGAGAAAGCCCAGGACACAGCGGACCTGAGCGAGAGAGGAGAAGGCCGAGGACACAGCGGACCTGAGTGAGAGAGGAGAAGGCCCAGGACACAGTGGACCTGAGCGAGAGGGGAGAAGGCCCAGGACACTGCGGACCTGAGCGAGAGAGGAGAAGGCCCAGGACACAGTGGACCTGAGCGAGAGAGGAGAAGGCCCAGGACACAGCGGTCCTGAACAAGAGAGGAGAAGGCCCAGGACACAGCGGACCTGAGCGAGAGAGGAGAAGGCCCGGGACACATCAGACCTGAGCGAGAGAGGAGAAGGCCCGGGACACAGTGGACCTGAGCGAGAGAGGAGAAGGCCCAGGACACAGCGGTCCTGAACAAGAGAGGAGAAGGCCCAGGACACAGCGGACCTGAGCGAGAGAGGAGAAGGCCCGGGACACATCAGACATGAGCAAGAGAGGAGAAGGCCCAGGACACAGTGGAGCTGAGCGGGAGAGGAGAAGTTCCAGGACACAGCGGACCTGAGCGAGAGAGGAGAAGGCCCAGGACACAGCGGACCTGAGCGGGAGAGGAGAAGTTCCAGGACACAGTGGACCTGAGCGAGAGAGGAGAAGGCCCAGGACACAGCGGACCTGAGCGAGAGAGGAGAAGGCCCAGGACACAGCAGACCTGAGCGAGAGAGGAGAAGGTCCAGGGCACAGCGGACCTGAGCGAGAGAGGAGAAGGTCCAGGACACAGCGGACCTGAGCGAGAGAGGAGGAGGCCCGGGACACAGCGGACCTGAGCGAGAGAGGAGAAGGCCCAGGACACCGGACCTGAGCGAGAGAGGAGAAGGCCGAGGACACAGCTGACCTGAGGGAGAGAGGAGAAGGCCCAGGACACAGCGGACCTGAGTGAGAGAGGAGGAGGCCCAGGACACAACGGACTTGAGCGGGGGAGGAGAAGGCCCAGGACACAGCGAACCTGAGGGAGGGAGGAGGAGGCCCGGGACTCAGCGGACCTGAGTGCGGGAGGAGAATGCCCAGGACACAGTGGATCTGAGCGAGAGAGGAGAAGGCCGAGGACACAGCGGACCTGAGCGAGAGAGGCGAAGGCCCAGGACACAGCGGAACTGTGCGAGAGAGGAGGAGGCCCAGGACACAATGGACTTGAGCGGGGGAGGAGAAGGCCCAGGACACAGCGGGCCTGAGTGGGAGAGGAGAAGGCCCAGGACACAGCAGACCTGAGCGAGAGAGGAGAAGGTCCAGGACACAGCGGACCTGTGCGAGAGAGGAGAAGGTCCAGGACACAGCGGACCTGAGCGAGAGAGGAGGAGGCCCGGGACACAGCGGACCTGAGTGCGGGAGGAGAATGCCCAGGACACAGTGGATCTGAGCGAGAGAGGAGAAGGCCGAGGACACAGCGGACCTGAGCGAGAGAGGCGAAGGCCCAGGACACAGCGGAACTGTGCGAGAGAGGAGAAGGCCCAGGACACAGCAGACCTGAGCGAGAGAGGAGAAGGTCCAGGGCACAGCGGACCTGAGCGAGGGAGGAGAAGGCCCACGACACAGCGGACCTGAGCGAGAGAGGAGGAGGCCCGGGACACAGCGGACCTGAGTGGGGGAGGAGAATGCCCAGGACACAGCGGACCTGAGCGAGAGAGGCGAAGGCCCAGGACACAGCGGAACTGTGCGAGGGAGGAGAAGGCCCAGGACACAACGGACCTGAGCGGGGGAGGAGAAGGCCCAGGACACAGCGGGCGTGAGTAGGAAAGGAGAAGGCCCAGGACACAGCAGACCTGAGCGAGAGAGGAGAAAGTCCAGGGCACAGCGGACCTGAGCGAGAGAGGAGAAGGTCCAGGACACAGCGGACCTGATTGAGAGAGGAGGAGGCCCGGGACACAGCGGACCTGAGTGAGAGAGGAGAAGGCCGAGGACACAGCGGACCTGAGGGAGAGAGGAGAAGGCCCAGGACACAGCGGACCTGAGCGAGAGAGGAGAAGGCCTGGGATTCAGCGGACCTGAGCGGAGGTGGAGAAGGCCCAGGACACCACGGACCTGAGCGAGAGAGGAGAAGGCCCAGGTCACAGCGGACCTGAGCGAGAGAGGAGAAGGCCCGGGACACAGCGGACCTGAGCAAGAGAGGAGATGGCCCAGGACACAGAGGACCTGAGTGAGAGAGGATAAGGCCCAGGACACAGCGATCCTGAGTGGGAGAGAGGAGAAGGCCCAGGACACAGTGGACGTGAGCGAGAGAGGAGAAGGCCGAGGACACAGCGGACCTGAGCGAGAGAGGAGAAGGCCCAGGACACCGTGGACCTGAGTGAGAGAGGAGAAGGCCCAGGACACAGCGAAACTGAGCAAGAGAGGAGGAGGCCCGGGGCACAGCGGACCTGAGCGAGAGAGGAGAAGGCCCGGGACTCAGCGGACCTGAGCGAGAGAGGAGAAGGCCAAGGACACAGCGGACCTGAGCGAGAGAGGAGGAGGCCCGGGACACAGCGGACCTGTGCGAGAGAGGAGAAGGCCCAGGACACAGCGGACCTGAGCGAGAGAGGTGATGGCCCTGGACACAGCGGACCTGAGCAAGAGAGGAGAAGGCCCAGGACACAGTGGACGTGAGCGAGAGAGGAGAAGGCCGAGGACACAGCGGACCTGAGCGAGAGAGGAGAAGGCCCAGGACACCGTGGACCTGAGTGAGAGAGGAGAAGGCCCAGGACACAGCGAAACTGAGCAAGAGAGGAGGAGGCCCGGGGCACAGCGGACCTGAGCGAGAGAGGAGAAGGCCCGGGACTCAGCGGACCTGAGCGAGAGAGGAGAAGGCCAAGGACACAGCGGACCTGAGCGAGAGAGGAGGAGGCCCGGGACACAGCGGACCTGTGCGAGAGAGGAGAAGGCCCAGGACACAGCGGACCTGAGCGAGAGAGGTGATGGCCCTGGACACAGCGGACCTGAGCAAGAGAGGAGAAGGCCCAGGACACAGCGGACCTGAGCGAGAGAGGAGAAAGCCCAGGACACAGCGGACCTGAGCGAGAGAGGAGAAGGCCGAGGACACAGCGGACCTGAGTGAGAGAGGAGAAGGCCCAGGACACAGTGGACCTGAGCGAGAGGGGAGAAGGCCCAGGACACTGCGGACCTGAGCGAGAGAGGAGAAGGCCCAGGACACAGTGGACCTGAGCGAGAGAGGAGAAGGCCCAGGACACAGCGGTCCTGAACAAGAGAGGAGAAGGCCCAGGACACAGCGGACCTGAGCGAGAGAGGAGAAGGCCCGGGACACATCAGACCTGAGCGAGAGAGGAGAAGGCCCGGGACACAGTGGACCTGAGCGAGAGAGGAGAAGGCCCAGGACACAGCGGTCCTGAACAAGAGAGGAGAAGGCCCAGGACACAGCGGACCTGAGCGAGAGAGGAGAAGGCCCGGGACACATCAGACCTGAGCAAGAGAGGAGAAGGCCCAGGACACAGTGGAGCTGAGCGGGAGAGGAGAAGTTCCAGGACACAGCGGACCTGAGCGAGAGAGGAGAAGGCCCAGGACACAGCGGACCTGAGCGGGAGAGGAGAAGTTCCAGGACACAGCGGACCTGAGCGAGAGAGGAGAAGGCCCAGGACACAGCGGACCTGAGCGAGAGAGGAGCAGGCCGAGGACACAGCGGACCTGAGCGAGAGAGGAGAAGGCCCAGGACACAGCAGACCTGAGCGAGAGAGGAGAAGGTCCAGGGCACAGCGGACCTGAGCGAGAGAGGAGAAGGTCCAGGACACAGCGGACATGAGCGAGAGAGGAGGAGGCCCGGGACACAGCGGACCTGAGCGAGAGAGGAGAAGGCCCAGGACACCGGACCTGAGCGAGAGAGGAGAAGGCCGAGGACACAGCTGACCTGAGGGAGAGAGGAGAAGGCCCAGGACACAGCGGACCTGAGTGAGAGAGGAGGAGGCCCAGGACACAACGGACTTGAGCGGGGGAGGAGAAGGCCCAGGACACAGCGAACCTGAGGGAGGGAGGAGGAGGCCCGGGACTCAGCGGACCTGAGTGCGGGAGGAGAATGCCCAGGACACAGTGGATCTGAGCGAGAGAGGAGAAGGCCGAGGACACAGCGGACCTGAGCGAGAGAGGCGAAGGCCCAGGACACAGCGGAACTGTGCGAGAGAGGAGGAGGCCCAGGACACAATGGACTTGAGCGGGGGAGGAGAAGGCCCAGGACACAGCGGGCCTGAGTGGGAGAGGAGAAGGCCCAGGACACAGCAGACCTGAGCGAGAGAGGAGAAGGTCCAGGGCACAGCGGACCTGTGCGAGAGAGGAGAAGGTCCAGGACACAGCGGACCTGAGCGAGAGAGGAGGAGGCCCGGGACACAGCGGACCTGAGCGAGAGAGGAGAAGGCCCAGGACACAGCGGACCTGAGTGAGAGAGGAGAAGGCCGAGGACACAGCTGACCTGAGGGAGAGAGGAGAAGGCCCAGGACACAGCGGACCTGAGCGAGTGAGGAGAAGGCCCGGGATACAGCGGACCTGAGCGGAGGTGGAGAAGGCCCAGGACACCACGGACCTGAGCGAGAGAGGAGAAGGCCCAGTTCACAGCGGACCTGAGCGAGAGAGGAGAAGGCCCGGGACACAGCGGACCTGAGCGAGAGAGGAGATGGCCCAGGACACAGAGGACCTGAGTGAGAGAGTATAATGCCCAGGACACAGCGATCCTGAGTGGGAGAGAAGGCCCTGGACACAACGGACCTGAGCGGGTGAGGAGAAGGCCCAGGATATAGTGGACCTGAGCGAGAGAGGAGAAGCCCCAGGACACAGCGGACCTTAGCAAGAGAGGAGAAGGCCCAGGACACCGTGGACCTGAGCGAGAGAGGAGAAGGCCCAGGACACAGCGAAACTGAGCAAGACAGGAGGAGGCCCAGGACACAGCGGACCTGAGCGAGAGAGGAGAAGGCCCGGGACACAGCGGACCTGAGCGAGAGAGGAGAAGGCCCAGGACACAGCGGACCTGAGCGAGAGAGGAGAAGGCCCGGGACACAGCGGACCTGAGCGAGAGAGGAGAAGGCCCTGGACACAGCGGACCTGAGCGAGAGAGGAGAAGGCCCAGGACACAGCAGACCTGAGCGAGAGAGGGGAAGGCCCAGGACACAGCAGACCTGAGCGAGAGAGGAGAAGGCCGAGGACACAGCGGACCTGAGTGAGAGAGGAGAAGGCCCAGGACACAGCGGACCTGAGCGAGAGGGGAGAAGGCCCAGGACACTGCGGACCTGAGCGAGAGAGGAGAAGGCCCAGGACACAGTGGACTTGAGCGAGAGAGGAGAAGGCCCAGGACACAGCGGACCTGAGCAAGAGAGGGGAAGGCCGAGGACACAGCGGACCTGAGCGAGAGAGGAGAAGGCCCAGGACACAGCGGACCTGAGCGAGAGAGGAGAAGGCCCAGGACGCAGCAGACCTGAGCGAGAGAGGAGAAGGCCCTGGACACAGCGGACCTGAGCGAGAGAGGAGAAGGCCCAGGACACAGCAGACCTGAGCGAGAGAGGGGAAGGCCCAGGACACAGCAGACCTGAGCGAGAGAGGAGAAGGCCGAGGACACAGCGGACCTGAGTGAGAGAGGAGAAGGCCCAGGACACAGCGGACCTGAGCGAGAGGGGAGAAGGCCCAGGACACTGCGGACCTGAGCGAGAGAGGAGAAGGCCCAGGACACAGTGGACTTGAGCGAGAGAGGAGAAGGCCCAGGACACAGCAGACCTGAGCGAGAGAGGAGAAAGTCCAGGGCACAGCGGACCTGAGCGAGAGAGGAGAAGGTCCAGGACACAGCGGACCTGATTGAGAGAGGAGGAGGCCCGGGACACAGCGGACCTGAGTGAGAGAGGAGAAGGCCGAGGACACAGCGGACCTGAGGGAGAGAGGAGAAGGCCCAGGACACAGCGGACCTGAGCGAGAGAGGAGAAGGCCTGGGATTCAGCGGACCTGAGCGGAGGTGGAGAAGGCCCAGGACACCACGGACCTGAGCGAGAGAGGAGAAGGCCCAGGTCACAGCGGACCTGAGCGAGAGAGGAGAAGGCCCGGGACACAGCGGACCTGAGCAAGAGAGGAGATGGCCCAGGACACAGAGGACCTGAGTGAGAGAGGATAAGGCCCAGGACACAGCGATCCTGAGTGGGAGAGAGGAGAAGGCCCAGGACACAGTGGACGTGAGCGAGAGAGGAGAAGGCCGAGGACACAGCGGACCTGAGCGAGAGAGGAGAAGGCCCAGGACACCGTGGACCTGAGTGAGAGAGGAGAAGGCCCAGGACACAGCGAAACTGAGCAAGAGAGGAGGAGGCCCGGGGCACAGCGGACCTGAGCGAGAGAGGAGAAGGCCCGGGACTCAGCGGACCTGAGCGAGAGAGGAGAAGGCCAAGGACACAGCGGACCTGAGCGAGAGAGGAGGAGGCCCGGGACACAGCGGACCTGTGCGAGAGAGGAGAAGGCCCAGGACACAGCGGACCTGAGCGAGAGAGGTGATGGCCCTGGACACAGCGGACCTGAGCAAGAGAGGAGAAGGCCCAGGACACAGTGGACGTGAGCGAGAGAGGAGAAGGCCGAGGACACAGCGGACCTGAGCGAGAGAGGAGAAGGCCCGGGACACATCAGACCTGAGCGAGAGAGGAGAAGGCCCGGGACACAGTGGACCTGAGCGAGAGAGGAGAAGGCCCAGGACACAGCGGTCCTGAACAAGAGAGGAGAAGGCCCAGGACACAGCGGACCTGAGCGAGAGAGGAGAAGGCCCGGGACACATCAGACCTGAGCAAGAGAGGAGAAGGCCCAGGACACAGTGGAGCTGAGCGGGAGAGGAGAAGTTCCAGGACACAGCGGACCTGAGCGAGAGAGGAGAAGGCCCAGGACACAGCGGACCTGAGCGGGAGAGGAGAAGTTCCAGGACACAGCGGACCTGAGCGAGAGAGGAGAAGGCCCAGGACACAGCGGACCTGAGCGAGAGAGGAGCAGGCCGAGGACACAGCGGACCTGAGCGAGAGAGGAGAAGGCCCAGGACACAGCAGACCTGAGCGAGAGAGGAGAAGGTCCAGGGCACAGCGGACCTGAGCGAGAGAGGAGAAGGTCCAGGACACAGCGGACATGAGCGAGAGAGGAGGAGGCCCGGGACACAGCGGACCTGAGCGAGAGAGGAGAAGGCCCAGGACACCGGACCTGAGCGAGAGAGGAGAAGGCCGAGGACACAGCTGACCTGAGGGAGAGAGGAGAAGGCCCAGGACACAGCGGACCTGAGTGAGAGAGGAGGAGGCCCAGGACACAACGGACTTGAGCGGGGGAGGAGAAGGCCCAGGACACAGCGAACCTGAGGGAGGGAGGAGGAGGCCCGGGACTCAGCGGACCTGAGTGCGGGAGGAGAATGCCCAGGACACAGTGGATCTGAGCGAGAGAGGAGAAGGCCGAGGACACAGCGGACCTGAGCGAGAGAGGCGAAGGCCCAGGACACAGCGGAACTGTGCGAGAGAGGAGGAGGCCCAGGACACAATGGACTTGAGCGGGGGAGGAGAAGGCCCAGGACACAGCGGGCCTGAGTGGGAGAGGAGAAGGCCCAGGACACAGCAGACCTGAGCGAGAGAGGAGAAGGTCCAGGGCACAGCGGACCTGTGCGAGAGAGGAGAAGGTCCAGGACACAGCGGACCTGAGCGAGAGAGGAGGAGGCCCGGGACACAGCGGACCTGAGCGAGAGAGGAGAAGGCCCAGGACACAGCGGACCTGAGTGAGAGAGGAGAAGGCCGAGGACACAGCTGACCTGAGGGAGAGAGGAGAAGGCCCAGGACACAGCGGACCTGAGCGAGTGAGGAGAAGGCCCGGGATACAGCGGACCTGAGCGGAGGTGGAGAAGGCCCAGGACACCACGGACCTGAGCGAGAGAGGAGAAGGCCCAGTTCACAGCGGACCTGAGCGAGAGAGGAGAAGGCCCGGGACACAGCGGACCTGAGCGAGAGAGGAGATGGCCCAGGACACAGAGGACCTGAGTGAGAGAGTATAATGCCCAGGACACAGCGATCCTGAGTGGGAGAGAAGGCCCTGGACACAACGGACCTGAGCGGGTGAGGAGAAGGCCCAGGATATAGTGGACCTGAGCGAGAGAGGAGAAGCCCCAGGACACAGCGGACCTTAGCAAGAGAGGAGAAGGCCCAGGACACCGTGGACCTGAGCGAGAGAGGAGAAGGCCCAGGACACAGCGAAACTGAGCAAGACAGGAGGAGGCCCAGGACACAGCGGACCTGAGCGAGAGAGGAGAAGGCCCGGGACACAGCGGACCTGAGCGAGAGAGGAGAAGGCCCAGGACACAGCGGACCTGAGCGAGAGAGGAGAAGGCCCGGGACACAGCGGACCTGAGCGAGAGAGGAGAAGGCCCTGGACACAGCGGACCTGAGCGAGAGAGGAGAAGGCCCAGGACACAGCAGACCTGAGCGAGAGAGGGGAAGGCCCAGGACACAGCAGACCTGAGCGAGAGAGGAGAAGGCCGAGGACACAGCGGACCTGAGTGAGAGAGGAGAAGGCCCAGGACACAGCGGACCTGAGCGAGAGGGGAGAAGGCCCAGGACACTGCGGACCTGAGCGAGAGAGGAGAAGGCCCAGGACACAGTGGACTTGAGCGAGAGAGGAGAAGGCCCAGGACACAGCGGACCTGAGCAAGAGAGGGGAAGGCCGAGGACACAGCGGACCTGAGCGAGAGAGGAGAAGGCCCAGGACACAGCGGACCTGAGCGAGAGAGGAGAAGGCCCAGGACGCAGCAGACCTGAGCGAGAGAGGAGAAGGCCCTGGACACAGCGGACCTGAGCGAGAGAGGAGAAGGCCCAGTACACAGCAGACCTGAGCGAGAGAGGGGAAGGCCCAGGACACAGCAGACCTGAGCGAGAGAGGAGAAGGCCGAGGACACAGCGGACCTGAGTGAGAGAGGAGAAGGCCCAGGACACAGCGGACCTGAGCGAGAGGGGAGAAGGCCCAGGACACTGCGGACCTGAGCGAGAGAGGAGAAGGCCCAGGACACAGTGGACTTGAGCGAGAGAGGAGAAGGCCCAGGACACAGCAGACCTGAGCGAGAGAGGAGAAAGTCCAGGGCACAGCGGACCTGAGCGAGAGAGGAGAAGGTCCAGGACACAGCGGACCTGATTGAGAGAGGAGGAGGCCCGGGACACAGCGGACCTGAGTGAGAGAGGAGAAGGCCGAGGACACAGCGGACCTGAGGGAGAGAGGAGAAGGCCCAGGACACAGCGGACCTGAGCGAGAGAGGAGAAGGCCTGGGATTCAGCGGACCTGAGCGGAGGTGGAGAAGGCCCAGGACACCACGGACCTGAGCGAGAGAGGAGAAGGCCCAGGTCACAGCGGACCTGAGCGAGAGAGGAGAAGGCCCGGGACACAGCGGACCTGAGCAAGAGAGGAGATGGCCCAGGACACAGAGGACCTGAGTGAGAGAGGATAAGGCCCAGGACACAGCGATCCTGAGTGGGAGAGAGGAGAAGGCCCAGGACACAGTGGACGTGAGCGAGAGAGGAGAAGGCCGAGGACACAGCGGACCTGAGCGAGAGAGGAGAAGGCCCAGGACACCGTGGACCTGAGTGAGAGAGGAGAAGGCCCAGGACACAGCGAAACTGAGCAAGAGAGGAGGAGGCCCGGGGCACAGCGGACCTGAGCGAGAGAGGAGAAGGCCCGGGACTCAGCGGACCTGAGCGAGAGAGGAGAAGGCCAAGGACACAGCGGACCTGAGCGAGAGAGGAGGAGGCCCGGGACACAGCGGACCTGTGCGAGAGAGGAGAAGGCCCAGGACACAGCGGACCTGAGCGAGAGAGGTGATGGCCCTGGACACAGCGGACCTGAGCAAGAGAGGAGAAGGCCCAGGACACAGTGGACGTGAGCGAGAGAGGAGAAGGCCGAGGACACAGCGGACCTGAGCGAGAGAGGAGAAGGCCCAGGACACCGTGGACCTGAGTGAGAGAGGAGAAGGCCCAGGACACAGCGAAACTGAGCAAGAGAGGAGGAGGCCCGGGGCACAGCGGACCTGAGCGAGAGAGGAGAAGGCCCGGGACTCAGCGGACCTGAGCGAGAGAGGAGAAGGCCAAGGACACAGCGGACCTGAGCGAGAGAGGAGGAGGCCCGGGACACAGCGGACCTGTGCGAGAGAGGAGAAGGCCCAGGACACAGCGGACCTGAGCGAGAGAGGTGATGGCCCTGGACACAGCGGACCTGAGCAAGAGAGGAGAAGGCCCAGGACACAGCGGACCTGAGCGAGAGAGGAGAAAGCCCAGGACACAGCGGACCTGAGCGAGAGAGGAGAAGGCCGAGGACACAGCGGACCTGAGTGAGAGAGGAGAAGGCCCAGGACACAGTGGACCTGAGCGAGAGGGGAGAAGGCCCAGGACACTGCGGACCTGAGCGAGAGAGGAGAAGGCCCAGGACACAGTGGACCTGAGCGAGAGAGGAGAAGGCCCAGGACACAGCGGTCCTGAACAAGAGAGGAGAAGGCCCAGGACACAGCGGACCTGAGCGAGAGAGGAGAAGGCCCGGGACACATCAGACCTGAGCGAGAGAGGAGAAGGCCCGGGACACAGTGGACCTGAGCGAGAGAGGAGAAGGCCCAGGACACAGCGGTCCTGAACAAGAGAGGAGAAGGCCCAGGACACAGCGGACCTGAGCGAGAGAGGAGAAGGCCCGGGACACATCAGACCTGAGCAAGAGAGGAGAAGGCCCAGGACACAGTGGAGCTGAGCGGGAGAGGAGAAGTTCCAGGACACAGCGGACCTGAGCGAGAGAGGAGAAGGCCCAGGACACAGCGGACCTGAGCGGGAGAGGAGAAGTTCCAGGACACAGCGGACCTGAGCGAGAGAGGAGAAGGCCCAGGACACAGCGGACCTGAGCGAGAGAGGAGCAGGCCGAGGACACAGCGGACCTGAGCGAGAGAGGAGAAGGCCCAGGACACAGCAGACCTGAGCGAGAGAGGAGAAGGTCCAGGGCACAGCGGACCTGAGCGAGAGAGGAGAAGGTCCAGGACACAGCGGACCTGAGCGAGAGAGGAGGAGGCCCGGGACACAGCGGACCTGAGCGAGAGAGGAGAAGGCCCAGGACACCGGACCTGAGCGAGAGAGGAGAAGGCCGAGGACACAGCTGACCTGAGGGAGAGAGGAGAAGGCCCAGGACACAGCGGACCTGAGTGAGAGAGGAGGAGGCCCAGGACACAACGGACTTGAGCGGGGGAGGAGAAGGCCCAGGACACAGCGAACCTGAGGGAGGGAGGAGGAGGCCCGGGACTCAGCGGACCTGAGTGCGGGAGGAGAATGCCCAGGACACAGTGGATCTGAGCGAGAGAGGAGAAGGCCGAGGACACAGCGGACCTGAGCGAGAGAGGCGAAGGCCCAGGACACAGCGGAACTGTGCGAGAGAGGAGGAGGCCCAGGACACAATGGACTTGAGCGGGGGAGGAGAAGGCCCAGGACACAGCGGGCCTGAGTGGGAGAGGAGAAGGCCCAGGACACAGCAGACCTGAGCGAGAGAGGAGAAGGTCCAGGGCACAGCGGACCTGTGCGAGAGAGGAGAAGGTCCAGGACACAGCGGACCTGAGCGAGAGAGGAGGAGGCCCGGGACACAGCGGACCTGAGCGAGAGAGGAGAAGGCCCAGGACACAGCGGACCTGAGTGAGAGAGGAGAAGGCCGAGGACACAGCTGACCTGAGGGAGAGAGGAGAAGGCCCAGGACACAGCGGACCTGAGCGAGTGAGGAGAAGGCCCGGGATACAGCGGACCTGAGCGGAGGTGGAGAAGGCCCAGGACACCACGGACCTGAGCGAGAGAGGAGAAGGCCCAGTTCACAGCGGACCTGAGCGAGAGAGGAGAAGGCCCGGGACACAGCGGACCTGAGCGAGAGAGGAGATGGCCCAGGACACAGAGGACCTGAGTGAGAGAGTATAATGCCCAGGACACAGCGATCCTGAGTGGGAGAGAAGGCCCTGGACACAACGGACCTGAGCGGGTGAGGAGAAGGCCCAGGATATAGTGGACCTGAGCGAGAGAGGAGAAGCCCCAGGACACAGCGGACCTTAGCAAGAGAGGAGAAGGCCCAGGACACCGTGGACCTGAGCGAGAGAGGAGAAGGCCCAGGACACAGCGAAACTGAGCAAGACAGGAGGAGGCCCAGGACACAGCGGACCTGAGCGAGAGAGGAGAAGGCCCGGGACACAGCGGACCTGAGCGAGAGAGGAGAAGGCCCAGGACACAGCGGACCTGAGCGAGAGAGGAGAAGGCCCGGGACACAGCGGACCTGAGCGAGAGAGGAGAAGGCCCTGGACACAGCGGACCTGAGCGAGAGAGGAGAAGGCCCAGGACACAGCAGACCTGAGCGAGAGAGGGGAAGGCCCAGGACACAGCAGACCTGAGCGAGAGAGGAGAAGGCCGAGGACACAGCGGACCTGAGTGAGAGAGGAGAAGGCCCAGGACACAGCGGACCTGAGCGAGAGGGGAGAAGGCCCAGGACACTGCGGACCTGAGCGAGAGAGGAGAAGGCCCAGGACACAGTGGACTTGAGCGAGAGAGGAGAAGGCCCAGGACACAGCGGACCTGAGCAAGAGAGGGGAAGGCCGAGGACACAGCGGACCTGAGCGAGAGAGGAGAAGGCCCAGGACACAGCGGACCTGAGCGAGAGAGGAGAAGGCCCAGGACGCAGCAGACCTGAGCGAGAGAGGAGAAGGCCCGTGACACAGCAGACCTGAGTGAGAGAGGAGAAGGCCCAGGACACAGGGTGGGAAGGGACCAATCTCGTAAGCGAGGCAGTTCACCCTCGCAGGCCAAAAAGTAGGAGGTGTGGCAAAATGCTGTGATTTTTTATCGTGAAGGCCGAGGATCATGGTCATTTTTGGTTCAGTCTTTTGTTCATTGTCTCCAGGTTGTGAGAGCCAGTTCTGTGTCTGACTGTTTTTTTGGGGGTTTCTCTGTATTTGTTTGTCATGCGGGAAGGACACAGAATTTGTTAAATAAATAATTGTCTTTATTCAGATTGTGCATGTTTGCCCTTTGAACTGTTTGTTGCCTTGACCGGCTCAGGGTTTGCGGATCGGTTCCATTCTTGTTCTTTCAATGGCACAAGCCATTCCCTCAGAGGGGGCCTAGAACCGACTTGCAATAAGCCGCTGACAGACGGCCCTTGCACTTTGTGCCTCCCTCCCATCTTGGTGCTCCTCCTCCTCCTCCTCTTCCTCTGGTGGTCCTCCAATGTCTGCTGGCAGTGGCTGAGTCCTGAGGATAGCCAGGTTGTGCAGCATGCAGCACACAACAACGATATGGGAGACTCGCTCAGGCCAGTACTGAAGGGCTCCCCCGGAATGGTCCAGACAGCGGAATCATTGCTTTAGCACGCCGATTGTGAGATCAATGATGTTCCTGGTCGCTTGATGGCTGTCATTGTATTGTTCTTCAGCAGGGGTGCTGGGCGCACGGAGCGGGGTCATCAGCCAGGTGCACAAAGGATAGCCCTTGTCCCCGAGAAGCCAACCTCTTGGGTGAGCCGGGGCTTCGAAAAGGTCTGCCACAGAAGTCTGGCGCAGGATGAAGGCATCGTGGCTTCTGCCTGGAAAGCGGGCATTGACAGCTAGTACCAGCTGTCTCTGGTCACACACCAACTGCACGTTCAACGAATGGAATCCCTTCCGGTTGCGGTAATCCTCGGCATTCTCTAGAGGTGCCCGCAAAGCCACATACGTGCAGTCAATGGCACCCTGGACCATGGGGAAGCCCGCTATTCTTGCAAATCCCATTGCGCGCTCCTGCTGCTTGTCCAGGGTCATGAGGTAGGAAATGTACTGACATCTCCTTTTGAAGAGGGCATTCGTGACTTGGCGGATGCAGCAATGCACTGCGAACTGGGAGACATTGGCAATGTCCCCAGTAGCGGATTGGAAGGAGCCGGTGGCATAGAAGTTGAGAGCCACTGTCACCTTCACTGCCACCGACAGAGACGTCCTGCTCTTCAGCTGAGGCTGCAGATCTGTCTGAAGCAGGTGGCAGATCTCAGTGACCACCTCCCTTCTGAATCAAAGCCTCTGAATACACTGCACCTCAGACATGTTAAGATATGAGAACTGCTGGTGGTATACCCTGGGAGGGTAAGGCCTCCTGTGCCGACGCCTGTTGGCCCTCCTCCATCTGGCCATGATTGGCACTCTCTCTCGGCGTCTCTGAGCCTTCTCAATGCAATGGAGAAATCCAACGTTTCCACCCATTGCAGCCCCCATTATATGTGGCCACTCAAGGCTATGGCACTGAAAAATCAATCCAACTGCAAAGCTCTGGGCTGAAGCCAGAAGTACCTGTGCGAGCGCTGAGTCAATGCAGAAAGCTCTCTCCCTCTGTCTCTCTGCAAATCTCTCTGTCTCTCACACAGAAGGAGTGGTCCAAAAATGGCTACCACTTAGAAGGCAGGAAGAGCCCCCTTTAAATAGCGCCCCCCCCCAGTCCCACAGCGAGTGGGAACCGTTCCACTCAACCAGTCGCTGGGAGCGCCAGGCGGAAAGAAGGGGGGCGCCACTGAAGTTCTGGTTCGGGGCGCACCAAGGGCGTTGCACCATGGAATGACGTCAGGATTTGCACGCGCAGCTGAGCGGGTGTTGCGGTTTTGCGCCGCCGCTAAATATCCGCTCAATTTCGCGAGAGACGCAGTTTGCACCGCGCCCGGGTTCTAGCCACTTCGTGCCCTACTTATCGCCCTCTTAAGGTGCTTGCGGGTGGCGCTAACAACTGAATTTCTCCCCCAGAGAGTTTAATGGTAGCAGTGCAGCAGAGAATAAGATAAAAGCAAGGAAATAATGGTAAATAATTTAAATTAAAGGCTCTTTATCTGAATGCACAAAGCATTCGTAACAAGATAGACAAACTAATGGCACAAATAGAGATAAATGGGTTTGATCTAATAGCCATTACAGAGATGTGGTTGCAAGGTGTCCAAGTTTGGGAACTAAGGCCTAGAATTTCAGTATCGCCACGTTTGGGGCGCTACAGCCGGGCGTTCGCTAAATTTTGCACCCGGCGCAACTTATCGCCACCTTCGCCAATATTCAGTTGCATCGCCCCAAGAGGTTGCTGCTGCGCTAAAGCAGGCGATGCACGACTATCATAAGGCGCAGCGCAGGTGCGGTGAGTTGCTGATTGAAGGCAGACACGCTGGCGCCGGTCAGCTCTTAAAGTGGGAGGGTGGACTTGTTTGGCTGCCATGCCCTGCACACTGCAGCCCTGAAGCAAGGCCTGACCACTGCTGCTTGAACTGTTCAATGCCCAGGACAATGGAGAAGGCCAGGGAGAGAGCGCAGCGCTTCAGCAAGGGTGACCTGAGGGTACTGGTTGGCGCAGTGGAGCGCAGGCGCCTTGTCCCTTTCCCTGAAGGTGGCAGGAGGCCGCTGCCCAATGATTATCGGAAAGCCTGGAGGGAGGTGGCAAACAGGGTGACCTCCAACGGCGTGGTTGGCAGTGTATTGATTTCTTTGTGGGTTCAATGACGAGACATTTATGAAAGAGAATGACTTTTAATCTAAAGCTTGTTCAACTCTTTTATACAGCTTTTACAGGAGACACGAAGCTTGTGATGCATCTAGAACGAAACTGAAACTCAACTTGAACTGCCTTGCTTGTCTCGCACATGACCTCTGCTGGTCAGGCACAAGCAATCAATACATGCAAACATGCTGATAAGGCATCATAATCAAACAGGCAAATACCATCTCTATTTGTTGATATCATTACATCTCCTTTTCTTAAAACAAAAGTATTTTACTTTTAACTAACAACATGTTTTCTTTGTATTAATCTGCATTTTAACTGTAACACTTAATGAACTTACATTATCATTATCATGATCAAGGTTTTTTAACCTTGCTTTGTGTGTTCACATGAAATATGTCAATACACTAGAACTTGAAGAAAGAATAAGATAACATTACTTCCTTCCATAACAATAGTCCTTAAATTTGCTCAATGAGTCTCTCAGGCGGCTTCATGTGACTTGAGGATTTTCTGATTGATTGTCCTTGAATCTGAGTTGTTGCCTCAGATGATTGGTTCTCAGCTGTGTGATCAGGTTGTTCAACAGTATCAGTCTCTTGACCTGCTGTGGCTGGTCCCATGAGAAGATCTTGATGATTTCTTCTCAGAACAGCACTCTCATCTGTCTGAATGGTGTATGATCTTGGTTGAACTTCACTCAGGACAGTTCCCTTCTGAGTCCATGTGTTTGTTTTGTCTTTCCACCTTACTTGGTCACCAGTGTGGAGTTCAGGTAGCTTTTGTGTTCCTCTGTCATAGTAGTACTTTTGCTTTTCTTTCTGTTGTTCTTTGAACTTCCTCACTTTCTCCCCCTCTTTTGTTTTCAGGAGGTTCTCCGGGATGGGTAGGTTTGACCTTAGCCGACGTCCCATCAGGAGTTGGGCTGGTGACTTACCACACTCGAGCGGCGTTGTGCGGTATACAAGCATGCTCTGGTAGAAGTCAGTTCCACTGTCTTTTGCCTTGTACTTCAGTCTTTTCACTGTGTTTGCGGGCTCTCCTGGGTCAACAGCTCTGGGCAACGTGTCTGCTGTATACCTCAGCTTACCCGGTGTGTACGCAACATTCAGTTCATCATAGACTGTCTCTCCTTTGCTTCCCACAACGAGAACTCTCTTTACCAGGTTCAGTCTCTCACAGGCTTTTAAACCTAGTATGGCTTGCACATCCTTTGGCACCATGATTAATGCTAGCGTGTGCTCTCTGTCCTTGTGTGTTACTTTGACAATGCATCTTCCTTTCACTGGTATTTCAGTACCTGAGTATCCTGTCACTTTCACTTTGATTCCATGTATCTTTGGTCTGGGTCTAATTTTCTTAAAATCAGTCTCTGATATCACATTAACTTGTGCTCCAGTATCCAATTTAAATGGAATGTGTATGTCATTCACTTTTAGTGTCAACATCCAGTCTCTTTCTTCTTTTTTGTTTTCAGACACAACAGCTACATAGAACTCCTCTATGTCGCTTTCATCTACTGCATGGACCTTGCTTTGTTGCATTTGGTTCTTACAGCAACGGGCATAATGGTTGTTCTTGTTGCAACTATTGCATGTTTTACCATATGCTGGACACTTTCTTGGTGGATGCTGTGTACCGCATTGACTACATGACTTTCGATTGTCCCTTTCATTTTCGTTCGCTGGCCACGCCTGTTTTTTCACATTGGCGCTTGTTTTGTTAAACGGTTTGTATCCGTTCTTTCTCACTGCATCCACGTTGCAGCTATTGTCACTGAACAGCTCCTTTGCCTGCAACTTCACAGTCTCTGTAGCCCTACACAGTGCTATGGCTTTTCCCAGGTCTAGATCTTGCTCTCTTAGCAGTCTTTCCCTTAGACCATTATCTGGAATACCACACACCAGTCTGTCTTTTATCAGCGAGTCTGTCAGTCCCCCAAATTCACACGATTTGCTTCGGTTTCTCAGTTCAGTCACATACTGATCAATAGTCTCACCCGTTTTCTGTACACATGTGAAAAATCTGTGCCTCTCAATCGTCACGTTATGTTTAGGTATGCAGTAGGCCTCAAACTGTTCCATTATTTTATCTAGCTTCATTTTGTCTCCATTAGCAGTGAATGTGAAGTTATTATACACCTCCAGCGCTTCATCACCCACGACATGTAAGAACAATGACGATTTCCTTTTATTACCTTTCTCGTCAGCTCCGATTGCTGATAAATACAACCCCACACGTTGTTTGAACCTTCTCCAATTTTCAGCCACATTACCTGTCAACTGAAGCGTCGCCGGTGGGAGTAAACCTTCCATTTTTCACTTCGTTAGCTATTCTCTAATGGTAAGTAACGATGTTCTCTTTTGGCTTGCTAATCTGTGGAGAGCTGATTTAACTTCAGATTTTTCCTCTTCATCTCTTTCAATCACTTCTGACACCATGTATTGATTTCTTTGTGGGTTCAATGACAAGACATTTATGAAAGAGAATGACTTTTAATCTAAAGCTTGTTCAACTCTTTTATACAGCTTTTACAGGAGACACGATGCTTGTGATGCATCTAGAACGAAACTGAAACTAAACTTGAACTGCCTTGCTTGTCTCTCACATGACCTCTGCTGGTCAGGCACAAGCAATCAATACATGCAAACATGCTGATAAGGCATCATAATCAAACAGGCAAATACCATCTCTATTTGCTGATATCATTACAGGCAGGACTCCAATTCAATGCAGAAAAAAGTTCAATGACCTCACTGGGGTTGTCAGGGTGAGTACCCTTTCCAGTATCCTCCTCATCCTTGCATGTGCACCTCACTTTATGGCCAAAGGGACCTGAAATTCCTAATGCCCAGCCCTCATCTAGCAGCTATGGGACTGTCATGAACATCACTTGCACATTCAGGACAGTACACACTGTCAGGGCTATTCCACCATGGGAGGCAGTGCAGGCAAGATCAGGGCTTCACACTGTCAGGGCTATTCCACCATGGGAGGCAGTGCAGGCAAGATCAGGGCTTCACACTGTCAGGGCTATTCCACCATGGGAGGTAGTGCAGGCAAAATCAGGGCTTCACACTGTCAGGGCTATTCCACCATGGGAGGCAGTGCAGGCAAGATCAGGGCTTCACACTGTCAGGGCTATTTCACCATGGGAGGCAGTGCAGGCAAGATCAGTGCTTGACACTGTACTTAGAGGCCGTCCTTTCTCTTGCAGGGCAAGCTGGCGCACAACCGAAGGCAGCAGTCACAGACCGGGGGAGGTCGTCCTGACCTCAAACAGCTCAGCGACCTGGAGCAGCGTGTGGAGCGCATTATGTCAGGCCGGCTGATTGGCCCCGTCGCAGTGGAGATGTTCTGGGCCCCAATGGTAATTTTTCACCTCTCTCTTTCCTCTTGCGCCTCACACCAGCATCCTTTGCCACTATCGAACCAATGCAGTGCATAGCAGTACTCATGCCTCCCTCGCTGCCGCCCTGTCCTCACTCTAAAGCAAATCTTGTGCCTCCCTGCTTTCAGATGGTGAATTGCCAGGTGAAGAGGCGGGCCCTCAAGCTGGTACTGTGTCTGAATCAGAAATCGAGGAGGAGGAAGAGGAAGCCGGCCCATCAATGACACCCTCAGCTGAGGCAGCCCATGGCCATGATGGGGACACGTCTTCCCTGGAGGGGAGCAGGGGGGAAGGGTCGGAGGAGAGTGAAGCTCCGGGGCCCAGCGGGCTGCAGCATTGCGGGAGGGGTGGGGAAGCTCGGCAGCCTTCTCCCCATAGGGTGAGTGCGGCCTCCAGTCCTGCTATGGTGAGCACAGAGGAGGTGCGGCTCCTTGCGGAAATTGGCACCCAGGCGGAGCGCAGGCACACTGAGCTCATGGCTGCAGTGGGTGTAGTGTATGTACCTTTAAGGGGAGAACTACTTTTTACAGCTCCTGTATACTGTAGTACCGGCAGTGACCACACCTGTATATAAACCCTGAGTAGGGATCTGTACAGATAGTTTTAGAGTAACCCTCATCCAGTAAACACCTGTTGATTATTCCCTGCAGTCTCTTGTCTCATTATAGAAGGAAATACAACATCAAGATACACGGATCTAACAGTGGCAACGAGGTGATTCAAACCTACCTGCAACTCTGCATCACCTCCCAGGGATTCGCTCCTGGAGAACAGTGAAAGAAGAAGGCCGAGTCCAGAAGCACGGGCGTCGACCATCCAGCGGAGATTTGAGCATCGCAGGGGAGGCTGTTGAGAGCTGGGCTTGGTTCTCCAGTCACGGTGGTCCAGCTAAACGAGCTGGCATCAGGTACGGCGCAGACCCTTTCCGGACAGCGGCGGCTAGAGCCGACCGACGGCACAGAAAAGGCCGAGCAGCGTCGACGGGAGAAGAGAGAGGGTAGAGCACACAGGGCACAGCCGGTGTTCAGGACCGAGCGGCGTCGACGGGAGAAGAGAGAGGGTAGAGTGCACAAAACGCAGCCGGTGTTCAAGGGCCAAGCAGCGGCAAAGAGAGAGAGAGGCGCACAGGAAAACGTGCAGAGCGCAGCCAGTGTTCAAGGGCCGATCCACAGCGGAGAAGAAGTGAGAGCGCGGGAGGTGCCATTAAGAAGGGAGAGCGCGGGAGACGCCATTTTGAGCTGCAGCGGAGAAGAGGGGAGAGCGTGGGAGACGCCATTTTGAGCCACAGTGGAGCAGAAGGGAGAACGCAGGAGACGCCATTTTGAGCCAGTCTAACCACACCCAAAAATGCCGAAGAGTGGCAGCATCACAGCGTTCGACAATGAAGTCGAAGATTGGATGACATATGTCGAAAGCATTGAAGTATACTGCAAGGTGAATGAAGTGCCAGATGACAAGAAAGCGCTGGTATTGTTGAATTCAATGGGTGCAAAAACGTATGGCTTACTGCGAAACCTAGTAACCCCAGAGAAACCAGCGGAAAAGAATTTTGAAAACATAGTGTCAATCCTACGGGACCACTTAAACCCCACACCGCTGCTGATAGCAGAAAGATTTAAGTTTCACAAAAGGAACCAGCATAAAGATGAAAGTAATGCTGAGTATTTAACGGAACTGCGCAAGCTATCGAAACACTGCCAGTTTGGAACGGGACTAGCAGATACTTTAAGGGACAAGTTCGTGTGTGGGCTTCAAAGTGAAGGAACCCAGAAACGGCTTCTATCAGAAAAGGATCTTACGCTGGACAAGGCTTTCAGCATGGTAGTATCACATGAAGCAGCAGCACGGGGCGTGGCTGAGATACAACGGAGACCGCAAGAATATGGCACAAATGAAATGGCATACGGAACAGTGAAGTGCTATCGCTGCGGCAGAACAACACACGACCATAATGATTGCTGGTTCAAGGACAAAGTGTGCAGACAGTGTGGAAAAGTAGGACACATAGCAAGAGTCTGCAGGTCGGAAAAGAAAACCAGCAGCAAGAAATCTCCACAGGAGAAGTACAAGAAGGTACATAAGGTGACAGAGAGTAGTTGAGACGAGCAGAAAAGGGATACAGACACCGGAAGCAAGGAGCTGGGTTGTCTGAAACTACATAATGTGATCAAAACGGAGGATCACCAAACTATCTGGGTCACGCTCAAGATAGCCGGAGTCCAAGTGAAAATGGAATTGGACACAGGATCAGCCCTAACAGTCATAAACCGAAGGGACTACAAGCGGCTATTCTCACATATACCCTTGAGAGATACAGAGATCGTCTTGAAGACGTACACGGGGCAAAAAGTCTACCCCAAAGGAAAAATAAGGGTGAACGTTATATATAACGGCAAGGAAACACCAAAAATGGACCTATATGTATTGCCAGAGGGAGGACCACCACTACTAGGACGTGAATGGATCCGGAAGATACAGCTAGATTGGCATTCCATACAAGCACTGACTGTAGATGCCAAAAAGGATGACGACATCATACCTGGACGACTGTCAAAAATGCTAACTGACGCACAAGAAGTGTTCCAGGAGGAACTCGGAACACTAAAAGGCATAACAGCGATGATCAAAATAGAGGAAAATGCAAGCCCAAAGTTTTTTAAGGCCAGACCGGTGCCTTATGCGATGCGCCCAGCCGTCGAAGCAGAGCTGGAAGGTTTGGAACGTTCAGGAGTACTGTCCAAAGTGGATTGGAGTGAGTGGGCTACACCCATCATTCCTGTAATGAAGAGGTCATTGAGTAATACGCCTGGGGAACCAAAGAAGGTTCGCATCTGTGGGGACTTTAAGGTGACAGTGAACCCAGTCCTTCACACGGTACAATATCCGCTTCCGCGGATTGAAGATATTTTCGCCTCGCTATCTGGAGGGAAATGCTTCACTAAGATTGATCTGGCCCAGGCGTGCCTGCAAATGGAGGTAGAAGAAGCCTCGAAACAGTACCTCACGATCAACACTCATAAAGGTCTCTACCAATACAACCGGCTGGTGTTCGGGGTAGCATCAGCTCTGGCTATTTGGCAAAGGGCAATGGATCAAGTCCTGCAAGGGATTCCAGGGACCCAGTGTTATTTGGATGACATCCTGGTCACGGGCGAAAATGACAGTGATCACCTCGCCAACCTGGAGCAGGTGCTCACTAGATTGAAGGAATATGGGCTCTGAGCTATTCGCCACAAAAGCGAGTTTTTCCAGAAGCAGATCTCGTATTATGGCTACGTTATTGATGAAGAGGGGTTACATAAGTCCCCTGAAAAGATTGAGGCAGTAGTCAAGGCTCTAGCACCAGAAAATGTGTCACAACTGAGGTCGTTCCTCGGGCTGGTGAACTACTACCATAAGTTCTAGCCAAATTTGTCTACCGTACTACACCCACTGAACACCCTACTGCAAACGGGGGTACCATGGAAGTGGAATGATGAATGTAAACGAGCTTTCCAGAAGAGCAAAGAATTGATCACATCAAAGGAGGTGTTGGCTCATTTCAACCCAGCACTACCAATTCGGTTGGCGTGTGATGCATCACCCTATGGCATTGGAGCGGTGCTGTCGCACAAATTCTCGGACGGCTCAGAGAGGCCAATAGCCTTTGCATCACGATCACTAACCTCAGCCGAGCGTAACTCCACCCAGATTGACAGGGAGGCCCTCAGCCTAGTGTGGGCAGTGAAAAAGTTCAACCACTATCTGCACGGGCAGAGGTTAACCTTGCTGACTGACCACCAACCACTTGTCTCCATCTTTAATCCAAAGAAGGGCGTTCCGGTGATGACTGTGCAACAGCTACAAAGATGGTCCCTTTTTCTAGTGGCGAACCAATATGAAATCGAGTATAAGGGCACGAAACAGCATGGAAACGCTGATGGGCTATCACGCCTGCCACTGCCTACTGCGGAGGAAGCACCAGCAGTGGACCCTGTCGAAATATTTCATTCAACTATAATCGAACGCTTGCCTGTAACTAACACTGAGATAGAGAAGGAGACCCGAAATGACCCGACACTGTCTCGGGTATATGACTTGACGGTGAAAGGATGGCCAACACATGGCGACTCACTGTTGCCAGCATTCTCATCCAGAAGAGAACAGCTGTCAGTATGCCAGGGGACCTTGATGTGTGGATCCCGAGTGGTAATTCCACCCAAGTTAAGGGAGAGAGTGCTCAATGAGCTTCATGAAGGCCATCTGGGAGGGGTGAAAATGAAAAGCCTTGCTAGGGCTTATGTCTGGTGGCCGGGGATCGATCGGCAAATCAAAGACCTGACAAAGAGCTGCTCAGGATGCCAGAAGGTCCAAAATGCACCACCACATGCCCCTCTACACCCATGGGAGTGGCCCTCATCTCCATGGCAACAGGTGCATATTGATTTTGCTGGTCCATTCATTGTCTCAATGTTTTTAATAACCGTGGATGCGCACTCGAAATGGCCTGAGGTGATCAAAATGTCCTCCACCACGGAGAAAACTATTGCAGTCCTACGGACCATATTTGCCAGGAACGGCTTGCCAGAGCAGATTGGCTCTGATAACGGAACACAGTTTGTGTCCGAGGAGTTTCGAAGATTTATTAAGAGGAATGGGGTAAAGCATTACACATCCGCCCCGTATCATCCAGCCACAAATGGATTGGCTGAGAGGTTCGTACAAACCTTTAAGAAAGCAGTAAGGGCCATGTGCGATGATGACATTCCACTGCAGCACAAGGTGGACAATTTCCTGTTCGCCTACAGAAATGCGACACATGCAGTCACCAACCAGACCCCGGCCATGATGTTCTTAAACCGAAGGTTGAGATCTCGTATGGATTTGCTCAGGCCAAATGTACGAAGAGATGTTGAGAATAAGCAATTCCAGCACATCCATGAGAAGCCAACAAGGAGCTTCAATGTAGGGCAACCAGTCTTGGCCCGCGACTACCGAACAGAGAAATGGCAACCAGGAACGATATGCACCCGGCAGGGGCCACTAATGTACACAGTGGATGTTGGGGAGAACATTGTGAGGCGCCATGTCGACCAGATCCTAGAGTCACAGGAACGAGTCAAACCCATGTCTCGCGTACCTGGTGATGAACCCGACGTACAGGTCGCATCTACCCCAGAAACAGTAGCATCGGAAGCTGATGAACCAACCGACGACAGGGGGCCAGAATCGCCTCCGCACCAAGAGCAAGACACTCAGGAAAGGCGCTATCCAGAAAGGATCAGGAAGCCTCCCCAAAGACTGAATTTATAAATAGACTATTTTCAGTTAATGTTGCATGTTAAAAGTGTTAATTGTAATTAGTTGATATTTAATTGTTAAATGAATGTTATGGTACTGTTAATCTAAAAGGGGAGGAATTGTAGTGTATGTACCTTTAAGGGGAGAACTCCTTTTTACAGCTCCTGTATACTGTAGTACCGGCAGTGACCACACCTGTATATAAACCCTGAGTAGGGATCTGTACAGTTAGTGTTAGAGTAACCCTCATCCAGTAAACACCTGTTGATTATTCCCTGCAGTCTCTTGTCTCATTATAGAAGGAAATACAACATCAAGATACATGGATCTAACAGTGGCAAGGATGCCTGACTCCATAGAGTCACTGGTAAGGAGTGTACAGGAATTTGGGGCAGCACAGGCCAGGAGTCTGCAAGAATTCAGTGCAGCACAGGCCAAGAGTCTGCAGGACTTCACGGCAGCACAGGCTAGGAGTCTGCAGGACTTCGCTGCATCACAGGTGGCTTCCAGCCAAGTGCTCAGTCGTGCCATGCATTCACTGGCTGGTGTCATGCAGACACACACCAGGGCCACATGGGCACTAACTGCTGCCACCCTCACTGGATCGGCCAGGCATCACCGGGGCACTCGCCGCACCGCAGCAGCCCAGCAGTCTGTGCTTCAGGAGATTGCTGCGCATGCTGCAGTGCTGGCCCGTGCGAGTGCCAGTGTATCAGCCGACCAGGGCGTGCCTGTGCTCTGTCAGGTTGGCAGCATTCCTGCAGCCAACACTGTCACACCTCCACTGCAGCTGCCACCACCCATAGGACAGACTGCTGCCGCCCAAGCAGAGTTGGAGCAGTCAGCAGCCGGCCCCTCCAGGCCCAGAGCTAGCCCAGGCCAACCCCCAAGGGCATCTGCCGTCTCACCATCTGACCTTCAGCAGCCTTCCCCCAGCCTTGCTGCAGCCATTGGGGTCCCATTGAGGAGGAGCTGCAGGGCGGGAAGAGGACAGTCGCGGAAACGAGACGGATCACCCTCGCAGGGGAAAAAGTAGAAGGTGTGGCCAAATGATTTTTTTATATATGAGGCCGAGACTGTTGTGTTCTTTTACATATGAAGGCCGAGACTGTTGTGTTTGTTTTTTATAAAGGCCGAAGACTGTTGTGTTTGTTTTTTTACAAAGGCCGAAGATCATGGTCATTTTTGTTTAACTGCTTTTTGCATTTTCTGAAGGTTGTGAGAGCCAGTTATGTCTCTGACTGTTTTTTGGGGGGTTTCTCTGAATTAGTTTGTCATGCGGGAAGGGCACAGAGTTTGCACAGTAAAAAATTTTCTTTAATCGCACTGTCCATGTTTGCTTTTGGAAGTAATTGTTGCCTTGACCGGCTGAGGGCTTGCGGAGCGGCTACATTCATCTTCTTTCATTGGCACAAGCCGTTCCCTGAGAGGGGTCCTAGAATTGCCTCTGGCCACCTAGTGGTGCGGTCCACCATGGTGAGGAGATGAGTATAACCCTGAGAAGGCGGAAGCGGCCCCACAAGGTCCACATGCACGTGGTCGAAACGACGCTCCGGAACAGCGAACGCAGCCACTGGAGCTTTAACATGACGCTGGACTTTGGCCTTCTGGCAGACAACGCAGGTATTAGCCCAGTCACGGACATCGAGGTGCATACCTTTCCAGACAAACTTCGCCGACATAAGCCATTGCGAAGCCTTCATCTCAGGGTGCGACAACCCGTGTATGGCATCAAAAACCTTCCGGCGCCATGCGACTGGCACGATAGGTCGAGGAGAGCCCATGGAGACGTCGCAAAGGAGCGTGGCACCTGCGGCCTGGAAAGTGACGTCGGTTGCTTGGAAGCTAGAGGGAACGGTTCTATATGATTGGACCTCAGAGTCCGAGGCCTGATCTGCAGCCATGAGGGCGTAGTCGATCCCCAGGTGCACCGCGTGGACCGTCGCACGGGAGAGGCAATCCGCCACCAGGTTGTCCTTACCAGACACATGTTGAATGTCCGTGGTAAATTCGGAAATGAACGTCAAGTGACGTTGTTGACGAGCGGACCATGGTTCGGCGGTCTTGGCCATGGCGAACGTAAGGGGTTTGTGGTCGACAAAAGCTGTGAAGGGACGCCCCTCCAATAAAAACCAAAAATGGCGAATGGCGAGGAAAAGGGCCAGTAGCTCCCGATCGAAGGTGCTGTACTTTTTTTCATTCTTCCGTAGTTGACGGCTGAAAAACGCCAGCGGTTGCCACGTGTCGTTGACCCACTGTTCTAGCACTGCACCGATGGCGTAGTCTGACGCGTCGGTGGTAAGGGCGATGGTGGCACCTGGAAGTGGGTGCGCCAGCATGGTTGTGTTGGCCAAAGCGTTCTTGGTGTTGCCAAACGCCTGGACCATCTTGGCGGTCCAGCTGATTGGATCTTTACCGGACTTGCCCTTGAGGGCCCCGAACAAAGGTTGCATGAGTTGAGCCGCCTTGGGGACAAAACGGTGGTAGAAGTTGACCATCCCCAGGAACTCCTGCAAGGCCTTGACTGTCGAAGGCCGCGGGAAAGAGGTAACCGCTTCAACCTTTGTCATCAAAGGGACGGCGCCGTCCGATGTTATTCGATGTCCCAGGAAATCGATCTGTTGCAGGCCGAACTGGCACTTGGCCGGGTTGATGATTAAACCGTGTTGGCTGAGGCGCATAAAGAGGGAACGCAAATGGGAGATGTGCTCCTCCTTGCTGGCACTGGTGATGAGAATGTCGTCAAGGTAGATGAAGATGAAATGCAGGTCTCGAAGAACGGAGCCCATTAAACGCTGGAACGCCTGTGCTGCGTTCTTTAAGCCAAACGGCATCCGCAGGAACTCAAAGAGGCCAAAAGGGGTGATGACTGCGGTTTTTGGGACGTCTTGTGGGTGCACGGGAACCTGGTGATATCCACGGACGAGGTCGACTTTAGAGAAGATAGAATTTCCTGCCAAATGGGCCGAGAAATCCTGGATATACGGAATCGGGTACCGATCCGGAGTGGTGGCGTCATTGAGGCGTCGGTAGTCACTGCATGGCAGCCAGCCGCCGCCTGGTTTTGGCACAATGTGGAGAGGCGAGGACCAGGGACTATTGGATCGCCGAATGATCCCGAGCCACTCCATCGTGTCGAACTCCGCCTTTGCAGCCGCGAGCTTGCCGGGTTCGAGCCTTCTAGCCCGCGCATAAACCGGGGAGCCAGTAGTGGTGATGTGATGTTCAACACCATGCTTCGTTGCCGAAGAGGAGAAAGTGGGCCTTGTCAGCTCCGGAAACTCCCCGAGGAGCCGCGTGAAGTCATCCGGAGGAGGGAAAGCACAGGCAATGGAGCGCGACACGGAGGTACCATGGTAGCACGGAATCGAGTGGAAGGTGGCCGCGTTGATCAGCCGGCGGTGCCGGACATCGACGAGGAGGCTGTTGGCACACAGAAAATCCACCCCTAGGATGGCCAGTGAGACTGTGGCCATGACGAATTCCCAAAAGAAGCGCTGACCGCCGAAACAGACTTCGACCCGCCGCTTTCAGAAAGTACGAATTGCTGCGCCATTAGCCGCTATGAGGGAAAAACCGAGGTTCCCAGTCTGCATGTCGAGCTTCGACGCAGGTAGAATGCTACACTGCGCCCCGGTGTCACAAAGAAAACGGTGGCCTGAGAGGGAACCAGTGATATAAAGGAGTTTCCCCGTAGATCCGACGGCCATCGCCACCGCGGAACGCCCGTTAGAGCTGGTCATCCGTCGCCAGGGACGCCGCCGGCGCTTTCCTGTTTTTTTCTGGGGGCGAAAAACTGCAGGGGGAACGGCAGCATCGTGCTTTCGCGCCAAAACGGGTGTGGTAGGAGCACCAGCCCGCTGTAGGAGGAGCTGGAACCGCATCTGTGGGGGATGGTCACCTCATGGCCGCGCAGCACTGCTGGGTTACCGTGAAAATCTTATCGGCTTTGGCCGCAAGCTCGGCGCAGTCTGTAATGTCGGATCTGGCAAGGGCAGCCTGAACCTGTTCAGGCATTTGATAGAGGAAAAGCTCCCGGAAGAGGAAACATTCCGGTTCGGCACCCAAGGGCGTGAGCATTTGGTTCATGAGCTCAGACGGTTTGGAGTCCCCGAGGCCGGGCAGCGTGATGAGCCGGCGAGCGCACTCCGACTTTGAGAGCCCGAAAACCTGAAGCAACCGCGCCTTAATTGCATCATACTTGCTCTCAGTAGGAGGACTGCCAAGGAGGCTGATGATCCGTGATGCAGTTGCACTGTCGAGGGCAGGTACCACGTAATAATAAGGGGTCTGATCCGCGACGATGTTCCTAATGGCGAACTGGGCTTCAGCCTGGATAAACCAGGCATCTGGTTGTTGCTCCCAGAATTGTGGCAGTTTCAGCGTGACGGCGTTCGTGTCCATGTTGAATCTTAGAGTCATAGGCCTAGAAATTCAGTGCCCTTAGCACCGATTTTGCGGCGCTAGAGGGCCGAGCGCTGCAATTGGCGCCGGTTCCTAAATTGCCTGGGGCCCTTCCGCGGCGGTAGACCGGTAGCGCTGCGCCGGCACCGATGACGTCATCGGTGTGCGCAGCGTCCCGGTTGCCGTGGTAACCCGGCCCCAAGCCGAAATTCAGTTGCGGCCGCCTCGCCAGTGGCAGCCGCAACTAAGACTCCGGCAAACGAGTGTTGCCGGAGTCTGCGCCGGCGCTTTAAGGAGGCGCGGCGGCCGGCCGCTTTCCCGCCGGCCGCCTGCCCGCAGCTCCCTCCCCGGACTTCTCCCCCCCCCCCCCCGGAACAGATGCAAGCCCGGCACTTGTCCGAGGTGCCGGGCTCATTTTTGAAGAGATTTGCGCGGGCCGCGGCCAGGTGCAGGCAGCTCCTCCTTAACGGAAGGAGGAGGCCTGCACTTCCCAAGCCTGCCGCACCGCAGCGGGTGCCGCAGCGCCGGAATAGCGCCGCAATGCGGCGCGTTGCGCCAGTTTTCAGGCGCTAAAACCCTTCAGTAGCACCGGCAGCCATTTGGGCGCGGCGCTACTGAATTTTTGGCGCGCGCAAAGGGACTTAGCGCCGGCGCTAACCTCCGGCGCTAAAGCCCTGGCGCAGCGCAAACTCAATTTCTAGGCCATAGAGTAATACAGCACGGATAGAGGCCCTTCGGCCCATCGTGTCCGCGCCGGCCATCAAGCCCTGCCTAATCTAATCCCATATTCCAGCATTTGGCCCGTAGCCTTGTATGCTATGGCATTTCAAGTGCACATCCAAATGCTTCTTAAATGTTGTGAGGGTTTCTGCCTCCACAACCCTTTCAGGCAGTGAGTTCCAGACTCCAACCACCCTCTGGGTGAAAAAGTTCTTTCTCAAATCCCCTCTAAACCTCCCGCCCTTTACCTTGAATCTATGCCCCCTAGTTATTGACCCCTCTACTAAGGGAAAAAGCTCCTCAGCATCCATCCTATCTATGCCCCTCATAATTTTGTACACCTCAATCATGTCCCCCCTCAGCCTCCTCTGCTCCAAGGAAAACAAACCCAATCTGCCCAGTCTCTCTTCATAGCCGAAGCGCTCCAGCCCTGGTAACATCCTGGTGAACCTCCTCTGCACCCTCTCTAACGCGATCACATCCTTCCTGTAGTGTGGCGACCAGAACTGCACACAGTATTCCAGCTGTGGCCTAACCAGTGTTTTATACAGCTCCATCATAACCTCCTTGCTCTTATATTCAATGCCTCGGCTAATGAAGGCAAGTATCCCATGTGCCTTTTTTACCACCTTATCCACCTGTTCCGCCGCCTTCAGGGATCTGTGTACTTGCACACCCAGATCCCTCTGACCCTCCGTCTTGCCTAGGGTCTTTCCATTCATTGTGTATTCCTTTGCCTTGTTAGTCCCCCCAAAGTGCATCACCTCGCACTTTTCCAGGTTAAATTCCATTTGCCACTGTTCTGCCCATCTGACCAACACATCTATATCGTCCTGCAGACTGAGGCTACCCTCCTCGCTATTTACCACCCTACCAATTTTTGTATCATCCGCGAACTTACTGATCATACCCTTTACATTCATATCCAAGTCATTAATGTAGACCACAAACAGCAAGGGACCCAGCACCGAAAACCGTTCGTAGAAGTCGGGGTCACCAATGTAGGAACGGAGGTTCCTATCAAAAAGACTGAGTTCGACTCAGGCAATTAAAACAATGAACTTTAATGAAACGAAACAGGTTTAAACTGGAAACTGCTAGAACACATCAATAACAGGTCGACTCTCCTTGAGGGCTCCACCAGGACTGATCCTCTGGCCAGAAGACTGACGTCATGACGTCATCACGTTCTTCCCGCCATTGGGGCATCATGTGACTAACGGCATGATGTCATCACGTTGAAACCGCGCTGCAAAGGTAACTAGACATTGTACAGTCAAACAGTGTAATTAAAGGTACAGGCACAGACAGTAACTACATTGCTGTTAAAGGAATTATGTACAACCGCTCTGAGTCCTTTGGTGGCTCCGCCACAGACGCAGGTTAATAAGGCCATAAAAAAGCAAACCAAGCACTAGGGTTTATTTCGAGAGGGATAGAATTGAAAAGTAGGAAAGTTATGCTAAACCTGTATCAAACCTTGGTTAGACCACACTTGGAATACTGTGTACTGTTCTGGTCGCCATATTATAAAAAGGATATAGAGGCACTGGAGAGGATGCAGAGAAGGTTTACAAGGATGATACCAGAAATGTGAGGATATACATATCAGGAAAGGATGAACAGGCTGGGTCTCTGTTCACTTGAAAAGAGAAGGCTGAGGGGTGACCTAATTGAGGTCTTTAAAATCATGAAAGGTTTTGATAAAGTAAATACAGAGTGTTTCCAATTGTGGGGAAGAGCAAAACTGGAGGCCGTCAATATAAGATAGTCACCAGGAAATCAAATAGGGAATTCAGAAGAAATGTCTTTACCCAGAGAGTGGTGAGAATGTGGAACTCACTGCCAGAAGGAATGGTTGAAGCAAATACTATAGATGCATTTTATTATGTCCGTGAATGATTGCGACATGGACAGCAGAGTTAAACAAAGCACGTCTTTACTGGTGGAAGTCAATAGTGAAACTAAAACAACAGAGGCTCACTAGCGCCTTTTATACAGGGGTGGCCACTGCCGGTACTGCAGTCTGAGACCAGTTATTCTCTTAAAGGTACATACACAACAATTCCTCCCCTTTTAGATAAACAGTACATAACATTCATTTAACAACTAAATGATAACTAATTACAATCACAATTACTGTTGCAAGATACATTGGTTAAGTTTAAGCAATTATAAGTTCAGTCTTTGAGGAGGCTTCCTGATTCTGTCTGGATAACGCCTCTTTGGGGTATCAGGTTTTTCTGGCAATGTTGAGTCGGGATCAATGTCGTTGTTTGGTTCATCTGCTTCCAATATTACCGGTTCTGCGGTAGTTGCAATTGGAACGTCGATTTCATTACCAGGTGTATCAGATCATGGTGTGGAGTTGACGTTTTCCAGTGACTCTAGAATCTGGTCAGCATGGCATCTTACAATGCTCTCCCCAACGTCCACGGTATACATGAGAGGTCCTTGTCGTGTACAAATCGTTCCTGGCTGCCATTTCTCAGTGCGGTAGTCCCGGGCCAAAACTGGTTGACCTATCTTAAAACTCTTGGTCGGCCTTTCATTCATATTCTGAAACTGCCTGTTCTCCACATCCCTTTGGACGTTTGGCTTAACCAAATCCAAGCGGCATCGTAATCTTCGATTGAAGAACATCATGGCTGGAGTTTGGTTGGTAACCGCATGTGTCGCATTCCGGTAGGCAAACAAGAAGTTGTCCACCTTGTATTGTAGGGGTATATTTTAATTACACATTGCCTTGATAGCCTTCTTGAATGTTTGGACAAACCTCTCGGCCAATCCATTAGTGGCTGGATGATATGGGGCGGATGTGTAATGCTTAACACCATTGTTCTTTAAGAACCTCCGGAACTCTTCAGACACAAACTGTGGTCCATTGTCAGAGCAAATCTGTTCAGGCAGCCCATTTCTGGCGAATATGGTTCGTAAAACTGTGATAGTTTTTTCCGTGGTGGTTGAGGACATTTTTAATACCTCTGGCCACTTTGAATGTGCATCCACCGCAATTAAAAACATCGAGTCCATGAAGGGATCAGCAAAATCAATGTGCACCCTTTGCCATGGAGATGAGGGCCACTCCCATGGATGCAGAGGAGCTTGTGGTGGGGCGTTTTGGACCTTCTGGCATTCTGCACAGCTCTTGGTCATCTCTTCGATTTCTCTATCGATTCCCGGCCACCACACAAACGCTCTGGCTAAGTTCTTCATTTTTACCCCACCCAGATAACCCTCATGAAGCTCATTGAGCACTCTATCCATCAACTTAGGTGGAATTACTACTCTGGATCCACACATCAAGGTTCCTCTGCACACTGACAGCTGTTCTCTTCTCGGCGAGAATGCTGGCAGCAGTGGTTCGCCATGTGCTGGCCATCCCTTCACCGTTAAATCATAGACCCGTGATAGTGTCGGGTCATTCCGTGTTTCCTTTTCTATGTTTGCATTCGCCACAGGGAGACATTCGACTATGGTCGAGTGGAATAACTCCATTGGATCCACTGCAAGGTCTTCTTCTTCCACCGTCGGCAACGGTAGGTGTGACAATCCATCAGCATTTCCATGCTGTTTAGTTCCTTTGTACTCGATGTCATATTGGTGTGCCCCTAGGAAAAGGGACCATCTCTGCAGCCGTTGTGCTGTCATTATCGGTACGCCCTTCTGAGGGTTGAAAATGGAGACAAGAGGTTGATGATCGGTTAGTAGAGTAAATTTTTGACCGTGCAGGTAGTGATTGAACTTCTTCACCCCCCACACTAGGCTGAGGGCCTCTCTGTCAATCTGGGCGTAGTTACGCTCGGCAGAAGTTAACGAGCGTGACGCAAAAGCTATCGGCCTCTCTAAACCATCAAGGAATTTATGTGACAGTACCGCCCCAATGCCGTAGGGAGACGCATCACACGCCAGTCTGATCGGCAGTGCTGGGGTGTAGTGAGCCAATACTTCCCTTGAAGTGATTAAGTCCTTACTCTTCTGAAAAGCACGCTTACAATCATCGCTCCATTTCCATGCTACCCCCGTTCGTAGCAGGGCATTCAGTGGGTGCAGAATTGTCGACAATTCGGCAAAAACTTATGATAGTAATTCACCAATCTGAGGAATGACCTCAGTTGCGACACATTTTCAGGCGCTGGGGCCTTAACAACCGCTTCAATTTTGTCAGGGGACTTATGTAACCCCTCTTCATCAATCACGTGGCCACAATACGATATCTGTTTCTTAAAAAATTCGCACTTGGGGCGGTTGGCTCGCAGCCCATGTTCCCGTAGTCTAGTGAGCACCTGTTCTAGGTTGTTAAGATGTTCACTGTCATCTTCACCTGTCACAAGGATGTCGTCCAAGTAACACTGAGTCCCCGGAATCCCTTGCAGGACTTGTTCCATCGCTATTTGCCATATCGCCGGAGCAGATGCTGCTCCGAATACCAATCGATGATACTGGTAAAGACCTTTGTGAGTGTTTATCGTGAGATACTTCCTAGAGGACTCTTCAACCTCCATCTGCAAATATGCTTGTGCTAGGTCAATTTTTGTAAAACGCTTCCCTCCAGACAGTGAGGCGAAGATGTCTTCTATCCTTGGAAGAGGATATTGTACTGTGTGAAGGGCTGGGTTCACCATCACCTTGAAATCCCCACAGATGCGAATCTTCCTTGGCTCCCCGGACTTATTGCTTAACGTTTTCTTCATGACAGGAACGATGGGTGTCACCCACTCGCTCCAGTCGACCTTAGACAACACGCCCGCCTTCTCCAGATTCTCCAGCTCTGCCTCGACGGCTGGGCGAATTGCATATGGTACCGGTCTTGCTTTGAAAAATTTGGGAACTGCATTCTCTTCTATTTTTATCAAGGCGGTTACGCCTTTAAGCGTGCCCAGTTCTTGTTGAAATACCTCTTTGGCGTTAGTTAAGATTGTTGACAATCGTCCAGGAGTGACGTCTTCATCTTTTTTACCGTCCACCGTCATTGCATGAATGGAGTGCCAATCTAAGTTTATCTTCCTGATCCATTCCCATCCCAATAACGGTGGTCCACCATTTGACAATATGTAGAGATACAATTTCCGTATTTTCTTGCCGTTGTATTCGACAGGCACCCTTATTTTTCCTCTGGGGTGTACTTTTTGCCCCGTATACGTCGTCAAGACGATGGATGTCTCTCTCAAGGGTATGTGTGAAAATAGCCACTCGTAGTCTCGTCAATTCATGATGGTTAGCGCTGATCCTGTATCCAATTCCATTTTAACTTGGGACCCTGCTATCGTGAGGGTGACCCAAATGGTTTGGTGATCCTCTTTTGCGATTACATTGTGAAGTTTGAGACAGCTTAGTCTCCTGTTCCCGGATTCACTATCGCTCATCTGGTCTTCGGAACTACTGTCCGTCATCTTTTGTACTTTCTTGTACGGTTCCTTAGTAGCCTTTTTGTTGTCACTGGTTTTCTTCCCAGACCTGCAAACTCATGCAATGTGTCCCATCTTCCCGCATTGCCTGCATATTTTGTCTTTGGACCAGCAGTCCTTCTGGTCATGGTTAGTTCTGCCGCAGCGATAACATTTTGCAAATCCCCGTGTCATTTCGTGGGTGCCGTATTTCTGTGGTTTTTGTTGAATTTCTGCAGCTCCCCTGGCTGCTGCTTCATACGATACTGCCACGCTGAAAGCCTTATCTAGCGTCTGCTCTTTCTCTGAGAGTAACTTCTTCTGTGTTCCTTCACTCAGGAGTCCACAGACAAATTTGTCCCGTAGGGTATCTGCCAGTCCTGCTCTGAACTGGCAGTGCTTTGATAGCTTGCGTAGTTCCGTAAGATACTCAGCATTGCTCTCATCTTTGTGCTGAGTTCTCCTGTGGAATTTAAATCTTTCTGCTATCAACAGCGGTGCAGGGTTTAGGTGTTCCTGTAGGACAGCAACAATTTCGTTAAAACTCTTCGCCTTCGGTTTGGCTGGAGTAATCAGGTCCCGCAATAGGCCGTACGTTCTAGCGCCTATTAAGTTTAACAATATCGATGCCTTTTTCTCCTCCGCTATTTCGTTTGCCTCGAAATATACCTCGACTCTTTCCACATACGTGGTCCAGTCCTCTATTGTATTATCAAAAGCAGTGATACAGCCAGTCTTCGGCATCTTGCAAATCTAAAATGGCGCCTCCCGCGCTTTGCCTTCTCCCCCGATTTAACAAAATGGCGCCTCCCACGCTTTGCCTTCTTCCCCGCTGATTATGATGGCGCCTCCCGCGCTTTGCCTTCTTCCCCGCTGTTGTTAGCGCTGCTTTCCACGGTTTCTTGCGCGTTTAATATATATATATTTTTTATTATTTTCCTGTCGTGGAACAACCCTGTGGGACTCTTGCCTCCCTCTTCGCGGGTCTATACGCAGCCCGGCTTCGTAGCACCGGCCGCGCCCTGTGTGCTCCACCCTCTCTCTCTCTTCTTCCCGACAACGCTGCTCGGCCCCGTTGCAAACCACCCGCTCGAGTTCGTGACCGCCGCAGCCCAGGAAGGATCAGTGCACTACCTGCCACCAGCCCGATTAGCTGAAGCACCGTCGACAGGAACCAGGCCCCGCATCCGACAGCTTCTCCAGCAATCTTCAACTCTGCAACACAGGGTGGATGCCCACGGTCGATGCCCGTTTCTACTGCCTCTTACTTTCTTTTCTTTCTGGCCTCGACCTCTGCTCACTTCGCTGTAGGAATGGATCCCAGGAGGTGGTGCAGACTGTAGGTAGGTTCGTATCTGCTCGTCGCCAGTATTACGTCCGTGAATGATTGAGACACGGACAGCAGAGTTAAACAAAACACATCTTTACTGGTGGAAGTCAATAGTGAAACTAAACAACAGTGGCTCACTAGCGCCTTTTATACAGGGGTGGTCACTGCCGGTACTGCAGTCTGAGACCAGTTATTCTCTTAAAGGTACATACACAACACATTTAAGGTGCAGTTAGATAAGCATATGAGGGAGAAGGGAATAGAGGGTTATGCTGATAGAGTTAGATGAGGAAAGACAGGAGGAGGCTCAGTGGAGCATAAACGCCGGCATGGACTGGTTGGGCCGAATGGCCTGTTTCTGTGTTGTATATCCTGACGTAAGAAAACTACTAGTGTAGGGGTTCGCAAAATCCCCTCAGCCCCCGAAGATCGGGAAATATTAATCCACATCGTGGACGAAGAATTTGTATGATTTAAATTGTCTCTGGGTTGGACAATGTTTTAAAACATACCCTAAACCACAAAAGGCTGCGTTAAAAAGCCCGTTAAGCTAGGCAGCACTTGGACACTGGAATCAAAGAACTTTGGGAAAATCACACACTTTAAGATTGTACATTTTATTAAAAGATGTACTCTTGAGTTTGGACTGTTTAAATTGCCCAGGGCATAAAAATGGCTGAACCGACCTCATGGAAACAGAATTTCAAAAGGCAGCAGAAAAGGACACAGGCTGTTAGCATATGAATGGAGCCCGAGCTGTCAGCACAAACTGCTTGTTTACACTGGGGAGTAGCCCGTTTGAATCTGCCAATCAAAGGCAGTTTGGGAAGTTCCCTCCCAGCAGAGACAATCTATTTGTTTACAGAAACTGCTACAAGGATGTTTGCACAAGGGATTAAACCACTTGACTGCAATTTCAGTGACCACAAGACAATGGGTTTCTGTTTACACTCCTCCCAGGACATAGTAATACAACTCCATTCAAAACCCATCAGGGTGAATGAAGACACATTCAAACTACTGCAGCTTTATTCGATAGCCATCACAGACAATGGACACATTTAAACTGCAACTTTATCCAAACCCATCCCAGACAAGTGGACAGTTTGGATCTCTTTTGTTTTAGCCCAGAAACATCAGATCTGGGCGGGCCCTAAAAGGGGGTATAAAAGATAGCTTCCCAGAAGCTCTCTCTCTCTCTCTCTCTCTGGCTTGCCTCCATGTGCCTTCTACAGCATGGAGTCTGTCTGAGGAAGTAAAACACCAGCAGTTTACTTTTAAAACACTGGGGTGTTTTTCACTTCTGGGCAGTGAAGATCTAAGATTGCAGGGCACGGAGCTGGCATTGCAGTGGTGAGCATATATTTTTCTGGCTTTCCACAAGGCAACTTAGGATAGGCTTAGGGGTGGGGGTAAAGTGGGAATTTCATCAGAATTGTTATTTTAGTCATTTTCCCTCGTTGTGTCCATTTTTTTTCCTCCCCTATTTAAGCAATTTACAGTAATTACTTTGTTCGTGTGGTGTAGCTTCTTTAGTTTTAATAAAATTTGACTTTCTTGCATCCAGACCATTTGTCCGTTTTAATATATCATTAATTATAAGTTCCTCCAGTCAGAACTGGAAGGGTGGGTTTAGCGATTCGAAACCGCTGATTGGAATTGGTCACAGTGCAGTGGCAAAAGGCTGCCTGACCAGGTAAATTACCGTAAACCAGGTAAAGGATGCCCCCCTTCACTAGGCACTTGGTCTAAGCATTAAACAAAGCTTTAATCAGGTAAATTACCATAAACCAGGTAAAGGATGCCCCCCTTCACTAGGCACTTGGTCTAAGCATTAAACAAAGCTTTAATCAAATGTTTTACAACATGGAGGTCTAGTTGTGTCCTTCACTAGTTCCTGTTAAGAATGTCCTGCGCAAGCTGGGCCCATGCCCGTGTATTTATACTCTCCCTGGACAGCGCCACCCGTAGGCTGCTCAGTATTATTTCATAAGTCTTTATTTCCTATGTAATCTTATTCTGGGCTCTCTTTTCCTGCAAGGACTGAAAGAAAAGGGTGAGTGAAAGTGATGCAATGAGTGTAAGGAATGGATGGGTTACATCTTTAGATGGTGACTATGAGGGAGTGTGGTGGAAATGCCAAGTGGCCTCCTTGTATATTGTTAGTTGGTTGGTATGATTGCATTAGGATGAGGGGAGTGTGAGGGGTGGTTAGTCAGATGGGGATGTGATAATGTAGATAGAGAGAGAGGGATGGGTGGACATGCAATCTATGTTGGTGTGAGTAAGGTTGTGCAGGAGCAGGGTTGGGATGTGATAAGTGGCACAGTAGGATGAAGTTGAGTGTGGCTTTGCACCCACCTTTCCTTATCTAATGAGATCATTGAAACGTTTGCGGCACTGCACCCAGGTCCTCCTGACCACATCCCTGCTGTTGACCTCCTCTGCTATTTAGAGCCAGGCTCCTTTGGTCTGCTCGGGAGGTCTCTTCCACCCAGCAAAAGGGAAGAGGACCCCCCTGCGTTCTCTGGCTCCCTCCACAAGGAGTGATCGGAGAACCTGGGTGCAGCCCTCTGCCTCAGTGGACTCATGTTTGGCACTCTTTGCAGCAGTCCAGTTGTGCAGTGTGCTGGCTGCACTGTCCTAGATAACCTTCAAATGCAATGTGGCCTTGGCTTCTTTAAGTATCACGGCTGAAAATGCATCATCGATGATGTCATCAGACCCGCACCATTTAATAGGGCCGGGTAACGCGCAGGGTGGCCTTAATAGGCCCCATTGACGGAAAGTCGATCTCAGCAGTGGGATGGAATGAAGACCGGGGTCGCGACCCGCCACGGCTACAGCCCGCACCCAGCCCACCCAGGTACAGAAAATTCCGGCCTATGTTCTTCCGTTCCCTTTTCCATTGTTCTTACCTTTTTCTCTCATCTCTTATTTTTCTATTCCCTATCTCTCTCCTTCTCAGTGCTTTGTCCCTTTAACCTCTCCTCGTCCGCCCACTTTTCTATTGAGCTGATTCCTCTCAATACTCAAATGTTCTCAAAGGGAAAACACTGCGGCTGCTGGAAATCTGAACTATAACCAGAAAACCCTGGAAATGCTCAGCAGGTCAGGCAGCGTCTCAGTGCTCTCCTCGATTTCTAATCTCTTTCTCTCGCTTTCTCATGTTCCTCCAATTCTGGCCTATCGAATATCCGCGATTTCCTTCGCCCCCCCATTGGTGGCCGTGCCTTCTGTTGCCTAGGCCCTGAGCTCTGGAATTCCCCGCCTAATCCTCTCCGCCTCTCTACCTCTCCCTCCTTTAAGATGCTCCTTAAAACCTACCTCATTGACCGAGCCTTTGGTCACCTGTCCTAATATCTCCTTCTCATCCGAATTCTACTCCTTTACTAGTTCCTTTTTTTTCTACTTCTCATCCTCTTTTGGCTTATTTCTTCTTACGCAACTTTTCCTCCCATCTAATTTTTAATCCCTATTTAACTCCACATCTCTCTCACTTCTACTTGCCTTTTCACTACTCATACTTCACTTTTAAATGTTGTTTCTTAATTCTCTTATTTTATATTTATACCTTTTCCTCTCCTCAATTCCAATCTTTGCTCTTTAGCTTGTCCTCTCCACATAATCTTTCAATTTCATCTTTTTTCATTTTTTGCTTCTTGTTTTTCTTAATTGTTACATCAAGTTACAGAGTATTTCCAGCACAGAAACAGGCCATTGGCCCAACATGTCCATGCTGGTGTTTAGGCTCCACATGAGCCTCCTCCCACTCCTGTTCATCTAACCCCATCAACATATCCTTCTATTCCTTTCTCCCTTGTGTTTATCTAGTTTCCCCTTAAATGCACTTAATCTATTCAGCTCAACTATTCCTTGTGGTAGTGAGTTCCACATTCTAACCATTTTCTGGGTAAAGAAATTTCTCCTGAATGCCCTATTGGATTTATTAGTGACTATCTTATATTTATGACTTCTAGTTTTTGATTCTCCACAAGAGGAAACATTTTATCTACGTCTACCCTATCAAACCCTTTCATAAACTTAAAGGCCTCTATCAGGTCATCCCTCAGCCTTCTGGAGAAAAGAGCCCCAGCCTGTTTAACCTCTCCTGATAGTTATAACCTCTCAGATCTGGTATCACCTTTGTGAATCTTTTTTGCACCTTCTATTTATCCCTCAACCAACATAACAAAAACAGATTATCTGGTCATTATCACATTGCTGTTTGTGGGACCTTGCTGTGCACAATTTGGCTGCCGCGTTTCCTACACTACAACAGTGACTCCGCTTCAAAAGTACTTCATTAGCTGTAAAGCACTTTGAGACGTTCGGTGGTCATGAAAGGCGCTATATAAATGCAAGTCTTTCATTTTTTTTCTCCAGTGCCTCTATGTATTTTTTATTATATGGACACCAGACTGTGTAGTCTAACCAAGGTTCAGTACAAGTTTAACATAACTGCTGCTTTTCAATTCTATCCCTCTAGAAATGAGCTCCAGCGCTTTGTTTGCTTTTTGACGGCCTTGTTAACCTGCATCGCTTCTTTTAATGATTTGTGTATCGGTACCCCAAGATTCCTTTGCTCCTCCACCCCATTTAGATTCTATTTTACAAGGAGTATGTGACCTCCTTAATCTTGCTACCAAAATGTACCACCTCACACTTATCTATACTGAAATTCATTTGCCTATTACATGCCCATTCTGCAAGTTTATTAATGTCGTCTTGTGTTTTGTCGCAGTCCTCCTCTCTATTAAATACATTTGGTGTTGTCCGCAAATTTTGAAAATGTACTTCTGATTCCCGAGTCCAAATAGAATCATAGAATGGTTACAACAACTTGTATTTATATAGCGCCTTTAACATAGTAAAACGTCACAAGGCGCTGCACGGGAGTATTGCAAGACAGAAAAAAAATTGTCACTGATCCACATAAGGATAAATTAGGGCAGGTGACCAAAAGCTTGGTCAAAGAGGTAGGTTTTAAGGAGCATCTTAAAGGAGGAAAGAGAGGCGGAGAGGCGGACAGATTTAGGCAGGGAATTCCAGAGCTTAGGGCCCAGGCAACAGAAGGCACGGCCACCAAAGGTTGAGTGATTATAATCAGGGATCCTCAAGAGGGCAGAATTAGAGGAGCGCAGATATCGCGGGGTGTTGTGGGGCTGAAGGAGATTACAGAGATAGGGAGGGGCGAGGCCATGGAGGGATTTGAAAATAAGGATGAGAATTTTGAAATCAAGGCATTGCTTAACCGGGAGCCAATGTAGGTCAGCGAGCACAGGGGTGATGGGCGAACAGGACATACTGCGAGTTAGGACACAGGCAGCCGAGTTTTGGATGACCTCAGGTTTACGTAGGGTGGAATGTGGGAGGCCAGCCAGGAGTGCGTTGGAATAGTCAAGTCTAGAGGTAACAAAGGCAGGGATGAGGGTTTCAGCAGCGGATGAGCTGAGGCAAGGGCGGAGACGGGCGATGTTACGGAGGTGGAAGTAGGCAGTCTTTGTTATGCTGCAGATATGTGGTCGGAAGCCCATTTCAGGGTCAAATATGACTCCAAGCAAAGAAGGAGGTCATTCGGCCCGTCGAGCCCGTGCCAGCTCTCTGCAAGAGCACTCCAGCTAGTCCCACTTCCCCGCCCTTTCCCCGTAGCCCTCCAAATTTTTTTTCTTCAGGTACTTATCCAATTCCCTTTTGAAAGCCCTGATTGAATCTGCTGCCACCACCCTCTCAGGCAGTGCATTCCAGATCCTAACAACTCGCTGCGTAAAAATGTTTTTCCTCATGTCGCTTTGGTTCTTCTGACAATCACCTTAAATCTGTGTCCTCTGGTTCTCGACCCTTCTGCCAATGGGAACAGTTTCTCTATCTCTACTCTGTCCAGACCCCTCATGATTTTGAACACCTCTATCAAATCTCCTCTCAATCTTCTCTGCTCCAAGGGGCACAATCCCAGCTTCTCCAGTCTATCCACGTAAGTGAAGTCCCTCATCCCTGGAATCGTTCTCGTAAATCTTTTCTGCACCCTCTCTAAGGCCTTCACATCCTCCCTAAAGTGCGGTGCCCAGAATTGGACACAATACTCCAGTTGAGGCTGAACCATTGTTTTATAAAGGTTCATCATAACTTCCTTGCTTTTGTACTCTAGGGGGGAGAAACTGGGCACCTTAGCGCCTCCCGTCAGCGCCTCCGGGGGGGGGGGGGGCGCGAAATTTAAGTGGAAGTTTGTGGCGACGGTAACCACTAGCGCCACGCTGTCCTGCGACCGGAGATTGTGATGTCATCCGGGTGCGCAGCGCCCCTGCCTGAGTGCCTGCCATTGGTAACGAGAGGTAGCGGAGGTGGAATGCAGTCGGTTGAGTGCTGGGGGAGCGCTATATAAAGGCGTCAACATCTGGTTTATTTTTAGTCGGCAAAGAATGCTGCCTTGTCAGTTTCACAAAAGGATTACATTTGATAGTGCAACATTTAATGGAGGCTGCACGGGACCTCGCCCTCCAGCGTCACCGTCGGAGACAGCGGAGGCAGAGAGAAAGATTGGAAAATGTGGCCAGAGGGAGGAGGGCCAACAGGGCTCTCAACAGGAGGCCTTATCCTCCCAGGGTATTCTGGCAGAAGTTCTCCGACATCAATCTCACTGAGGACCAGTGTGTTAGAAGGCTTCGCTTCAGCAAGGACATGGTCACAGAGCTCTGCCACCTCCTGCAGCCAGACCTCGAGCCTCACATCAGGAGCACCGCGGCTCTCTCCGTGGCAGTCAAGGTCACCGTCGCCCTCAATTTCTACACCAGCGGATCCTTCCAGTCTGCAGCAGGAGACATAGCTAACATATCGCAGTTCGCTATCCATTGCTGCATCCGCGAGGTCACAGAGGCTCTCTACAGAAGGAGAAGGGGCGACATCTCCTTCCCCCTGACCAGAGAGAAGCAGCGCGAGCGAGCATGTGACTTTGCCAGGATAGCGGGATTCCCCGTGGTGCAGGGTGCCATTGACTGCACCCACGTCGCTTTGCGGGCACCTCATAACAATCCTGAAGTATTCCGTAACCGCAAAGGCTACCACTCACTTAATGTGCAGTTGGTGTGTGACCACAGACAGCGAATCCTGAGCGTCAATGCCCGCTATCCTGGCAGCAGCCACGATGCCTTCATCCTGAGCCAGACGGGTGTGCCAGCTTTGTTCCAGCCACCACATCAAGCTCGTGGCTGGCTGCTGGGAGACAAGGGCTATCCACTCTCCACCTGGCTCATGACTCCCCTCCGCAACCCCAACACTCATGCCCAACACTCATACAATGAGAGACATGCTGCCACCAGGAACATCATTGAGCAGACCATCGTAGTGCTCAAGCAATGGTTCCGCTGCTTTGACTGCTCGGGAGGAGGCCTGCAGTACTCGGCTGAGCGGATGTCCCTTTTCATCATCATCTGCTGCATGCTGCACAACTTGGCCATCATGAAGGTGCAGCCATTATCACCAGGCATAGTGGAACCACCTCAGGAGGAGGAGAGGAGGAGGAGGAGGAACAGGAGCACAAATGTCAGCGATGGAGGCAGCCGCCACTCAATCGGCCTTGTGGCAGGGCGGTCCATGACCGCCTCATCAGACTTCTGTACCAATGAATTTGAGGCCACTTCGCGGTTGCTCAGCACGTCCCCATCATTCCATCAATTTCTCATTCCATACCACACCCCAAAGCTGAAATGAGACACAGCCCCAAATCTGCAACATTCCAATAATACATTTATCCAAATTCAGCAACCACATATATACAGCAACAATATTAACTAATTATCCTTGTGCAAACCCTTACTTCCCCTCTTTACAGTGCCTTTCCCTAATCTACTGCTTCGACATAGTGTCTCCCCAGTGGCTGCAGCAGGGCTGGTGGAAGGCTGCTGAGTGTTTGCGCGGGAGACTTCAGATGGCCTTGCAGGATGCCCTCGACCAGCTCTGGGCCTGGAAGGCCCGGCTGTAGACTGCACCACCTCAGGATGGGTGGCGGCAGTCCGGGCTGGCTGGATGACAGGCAACAAGTGCAATGGCAGAGTGGCAGTGGTGGGAGCAGGAATGCTGTCATCTTGAATGAGGACAGCAGGTTCCTGCTCCATTGACCCACTCCCACTCCCCCGGGGCAGCACCTCAGCATCCCTACCAATCTGTTGGAGCACAGATTGCTGGCCTGCTGCAACACTGAGATCCCCGGTAGACTGTGGTGGACCCAGCGATGATGGCAGCAGTCAGAGCTTGTGTGGCATCAAGCAGAGACTGCATGAGAGCAGTCTGAGACTCGGTGCCACCAACCATTGGCTGCATTACAGCACTAAGACGTTGCGTGGCTTCCACCTGTGTTACAATGGAAGCTGCCACATCGCCCATGACACGCGGCATGAGGTCTGGATCCACACGGTCTCTCTGGGAGTCCACCATCCTCTGCAGACTGGAAATGCTGGGCTCCATGGTGTGCGCAGAGCCTTGTGCAACGTTGGAGGTGGACTCCTCCACACTCCTTACCATTGCCGAGAGGCTCTCAGGCACCCTTGCCATTGCACCTATCATCTCGGAGTGCATACCCATCACCCTTCTTGTGAACGCCTCTTCATCGAGGTCCTCATCTGAGTCCTGTGCAGCAGAACTCGCGCATAAACTCGCCCTCCGGGGAGCTGGCTCATCCCCGGTGCATCACCCAGTGCAGACCCCTCTACTAAACTTGCCTCTAAAGATTGTGTAGTGCCAATATCAGGAGCTGGAAATTGGAAAAGGCTTGCGGTGTGAGGGGGAAGTAGGATGAGCGAAGGAGAGGGGATGAACATTCTGTTGTTGCCCCAAGGGAGTCGACGTTGCCGACAGCCATGACGCCCACCACCTGCTGCCCAATGAGTCGCAGCACTCGCTCCTCCAGGTCTGAGAGCTGCTGGAGCTGTGCATCACCCCCACCTGTTCTCTGTTGCTCGCTCCTATTGTGAGTAATCTTGGCCTGCAAGAGAAACGAATGTGTGTGAGTCAGAGTCCAGCTATGTGTTTGGGAGATATGCCTGCCATAGTTGAATAGCTGTGATTGTAGGCAAGGTGTGAGATGTGGATGGGAGTTTGAGTAGATGCAGATGCTTGGTGGGTGAGTGGTGAGGGTGTGATGGTTTGTGCAGTGTGTACAGACTGAGGTTCAGATGCTGGTATGTAGGACCTGTTGAAGCATGTTCTCACCTTGACCACCTGTGTCAGGCTGCGTACAACCACGCTACTGGCCGAGATCTCCTGGGCCACTTCCCTCCAAATTGCCCTGGAGACCTGGGGCAATGACCTCCTGCCAGTAGCCAGGAACAGCACTGCCCTCATTCGTTCCACTCCAGCCACCAATGCCTCCAATGGCTCCAATTCTTCGTCCGCGAAATGACGAGCTCTCTCCCTGGGAGTGGGATCAGCCATCACGATCAGGGGATTGAGTTCCTTACAGGTCACCTTCACAGCCAGCAATGCTGTTAATGAGGACCTGCACAATGATGCAACTTCCCCTTTAGGAGCTGGAAGGGGCCAGTGTGAAGGATTATTCCTGATTGCATTGCACCTGAAATTCATTATCACTCTGCTGGTAGCGCCCCACTGAGGTCATTAGCACTCCAGCTCTTTCTAGGAGTGCTAACACCCAATTTAGGAAAACCTCAGACTCATTAGCACCTGGCACTAATTTTTCACGATTTTATTAAATATAATGGCCTGTATTTTCCGATCGCAGGCCTTCCGTGGGTGGAGACCTGCGTTCTGGAAAAATCTGCGCCCTTACCTGAGGGCTCCCGGGAAGCGCACACTTCCAATCCTGGGTCTCACCAAACTCCAAGTGCGCAGAGCCCACGTATCCCAGGGGCGCATGTAGTTCACAGCATCCCTGGGATCACGTGGGCCATGGGGAGCCAATCACAGAAGGGAATCTCCTTTCATACATTTGACAGGAAAATAAATTAAGTATTTTAAACAAAAATTTAATTTTTTGAAAAAAATAATTAAAGTATTTTACGGGGCTAAAAATAAACTTACCTTTTTTAAAAAAGTATTTTTAAATGATAAAAATGTTTTAAAAACTTTTTTTTACTCTTATCCTGGTAAAAGCAGGATTTATGCCTGCTTTTACCAGGCGTAAGAATTGTAAGGGTTTTCTGCAGGCAGAGGGTCTCCAAACAGGATTTTTGACAGATCGGAAATGCCATTTTTAAGCACATGCGCTGTGCATGCCTAAAGCCGGCATTTCCAATGTCCCTACTGGTGGGTGCACAGCGCATACCCACCCGTAGGGATTGGAATATCCGGCCCAATATATGTATAATAGTGCCTGTGCTATCTCTTCCCTAACTTCTTTTAATATGTACGGATGCAATCCCAGAAAACAGGAAACCAGTGAAAAATGTACCGGTGTTACCGGTGTGATGAGTAGGGGCACATAGCAGCACACTGCCCAAGCCTGGAGAAGCCCGTGCAATGCAGCCTTAGGGAACCCGGGGATGACAGCAGGGATTACCCGAGCTGGGTCGTGCAGCTTGTGAGCCATGTGGAGGCTGCTCACCCCTTCCTAGAAACAAAAAGGTGAATGGAGAGGAGGTGATGGCCCTTATGGACTCTGAGGTTTCCTCGAGTCTATACGGCCTTCAGGTCTAGACCATGTGGTTAAAAGTATGTACACAGGGACATATTTTATTACCACATGACCTGTGACAAGTGAAGTGAAGGGAGGTGCCTGGGAACTAAACGCTGGTGTGGTACCCAACATTCCTCGGCCTGTAATACTGGGGAGGGAGTTTCCAGGTTTAATACCCTGATCCAAAGGAAGGGAGGGGATCCAGACTGCCTGCAGGAAAGGGGGCAGATTGAGAGCCTCTCCCCAGTACTTCCCTTTGTAAATCTGGAGTTGTATCAGGGGTCCGGGAAACCCAGAAAATCAAAAAGGGAACGGAGAATAAATAAGGTGAGAGGAAGTAGGGCGGAGGTGCCTAGAGGTTTAGTAGATGAACAAGGCCCTATTCCCTCTGCTTCTCCAGCCCCAGAGGGGGAACCAGGGCCTGGTACGAAGGGAGAGAGGAGCCCCTTCAAACAACCACCCGGGGAGATGAGATCAATTTCAAGGGACTGGATTTGTGTACTTCTGGCTTTCAACAGGAGCAGATAAATGGTCCAGTCCCACACAATGAGTAAGATGTGGTGGTGATAAATGGGCACCCCATGGAGGGTAAAACAAGGTCCTGGGCCGTGTTACATAGTAAAGAATGACCTTTTATACAGGGTGACTCAGGGCTTCGGGAGGAAGTGGAGCAATTGCTGGCGCCACAGACACATAGGCGGACAGTCCTTGACTTGGCCCACAAGCACCTATTCGGAGGTCAGCTGGGAACGGAGAAGACTCTGGAAGGTCTGTTGAGGTGATTCTTCTGGTGTATGAAGAAGGATGCCAGTTCTGTCCCTCCTGTCCAGAGTGTCTGCTATGTAGACCCAGGCCTCACTATGGCGCTACATTAGTCCCTCTCCCAATAATTCAGGTGTCCTCGAAAGGATGGCTATGGACCTAGTAGGACCGCTGGAGAGGTCATCATGAGGACACCAGTATATTTTAGTAGTCCTTGACTGTGCCACGCGATATCCCGAGGCAATTCCCTAACATCTAAAACCTTAGCTGGTGAATTAGTGAAGATGTTCTCCAGGATCGAGATCCAAAGGAGATCATAATGGACCAGGGGACTCCCTTTGTGTCCAACCTGATGAAGGACCTTTGTACCCTGCTCCACATTAAGAGTCTAAGGACCTCCATGTACAATCTTCAAAACAATGGCCTTGTGGAGAGGCTCAATTGAATCCTCGAGTATGCTGAGAAAGATTGTGGATAAGGATGGGACAAACTATCTGACATTTGCAGTCAGGGAGGTGCACAGTTCTCTACAGTGTTTTCCCCATTTGAGCTGCAGCTGCAGTATGAGTGACAGCCTCACGGAATCCTCAACATCATTAAAGAGGAATAGGAGGAACAAAACGGTTCTTCCAATTTGCAGCTGATTTGCGCACAGCAAGCTCCCCACAAACAGCAGTGAGATATTGACCAGATAATTTGTATAAGAACATAAGAACATAAGAAATAGAAGCAGGAGTGGCCATTCGGCCCTTCGAGCCTGCTCCGCCATTCAATAAGATCATGGCTGATCTTCTACCTCATCTCCACTTTCCTGCACTATCCCCATATCCCTTAATTCCCTTAATATTCAAAAATCTATCGATCTGTGTCTTGAATATACTCAACGACTGAGCCTCCACCGCCCTCTGGGGTAGAGAATTCCAAAGATTCACCACCCTCTGAGTGAAGAAATTTCTCCTCATCTCAGTTCTAAATGGCCGAACCCTTATTCTGAGACTGTGACCCCTGGTTCTAGACTCCCCAGCCAGGGGAAACATCCTCCCTGCATCTACCCTGTCAGGCCCTGTAAGAATTTTGTATGTTTCAATGAGATCACCTCTCATTCTTCTAAACTCTAGAGAATATAGGCCTAGTCTACTCAATCTCTCCTCATAGGACAATCCCCTCATCTCAGGAACCAGTCTGGTGAACCTTCGTTGAGTTGAGGAGCTGGAGTCCGAGCTGCAGACATTGTGAGACATCAGGGAGGGAGAAAGTTACCTGGACCTTTTGCTCCAGGAGGCAGCCACACCCCTTAGATTAAACACTTTAGAATTGACACGTGGTCAGGGACAGGAGGGTGTCATAGAGTCATAGGCCTAGAAATTCAGCTGTTTGCGCCAGCCGTTAGCGCCAGATTTCCGGCGCTAGCCACTTAGCGCCCGGGCACCGCCGGATCTGCGCCTACGCCGAAATTCAGGTGGGATTTAGCGCCGGCGCAAAGTGTTAGCGCCCGCTCAGCTGCGCGTGCATCTTATGACGTCATTTCATCGTGCAACGCCGTTTGTGCGCCCCAAACCGGAAATTCAGTGGCGCCCGGCCGATGTGGGTGTGGCGCTGCTAAGAACTGTGAAATGGAACTCAACAGAGGCCCTGTGGGATTCGGGGAGCGCTAATTAAAGGGCACATCCACTCACCCATAAAAGCCAGCCATTTCGCTGCAATGACTTTACTGCTTTGGATTTCTGCACAGAGAGCAAGGCACAGAGATTACTGATTTTGGACACCATAGGAGAGGTATTTTTGGCTTCTAGCCAGTGCTTTGACATTTGCATCCTTGTGATTTTGCTGTTTGGAACTTTGTAATGGGGGCTGCATGGGGGGCCAACCCTCAGTTGCTACATTTTGTGCGAAGGGCTCGCAGACGCTTTGAGAGAGGGCCAGGCATGCCTAGATGCAGAGGGGCCATTAGGCGTCGCCAACGTAGGCCTTACCCAGTCAGGCAATACCGGGAGCAGGTCTCATATCTCACCATGACTGCGGCGCATTGTGTTAAGAGGCTGCGCTTCAGAAGGGAGGTGGTTGGAGAGATCTGCCAGCTGCTTCACGCAGATTTGCAGCCACAGCTCATGTCCAGGACGTCTCTCTCGGTGGAAGTGAAGGTCACGGTGGCTCTCAGCGTTTATGCAAGCGGCTCCTTCCAAGCCGCTGCTGGGGACATTGCGAACATCTCCCAGTTCGCCGCGCATCGCTGCATCCGACAGGTCACCGAAGCACTTTTCGCGAGGAGGCACCAATTCATCTCCTTCCCCATGACCCAACACAAGCAGGAGCAGCGTGCAGTCGGATTTGCCAGGATCGCGGCCTTCCCCATGGTGCAGGGCGCCATTGACTGCACGCATGTGGCTATGCGGGCACCTATCCACAATGCCGAGCAATACCGCAACCGGAAGGGCTACCATTCCCTAAATGTGCAGCTGGTGTGTGACCACAGGCAGCGCATCCTAGCTGTCAATGCCCGCTTCCCAGGAAGCAGCCACGATGCCTTTATCCTGCGCCAGACTACTGTGGCTGACATGTTCCAGGCACAGCCTCCACCAAGGGGATGGCTTATCGGGGACAAGGGCTACCCTTTGTGCACATGGCTCATGACCCCGCTCCGCGCGCCCAGGACCCCAGCGGAGCTGGCATACAACGAAAGCCATCAAGCCACAAGGAACCTAATAGAGCAAACGATAGGCGTCCTCAAGCAACGGTTCCGTTGCCTGGATCGTTCGGGCGGGTCTCTTCAGTATTCGCCGGATAGAGTCTCCCAGTTCGTCGTGGTGTGCTGCATGCTCCACAACCTGGCTATCCGCAGGACTCAGGCACTGCCACCTGACATTGCCCCACCACCTCAGGAGGACAAGCAGGAGGACCCTGAGGAGGAGGAGCACCAGGCCAGGAGGGAGCGACAAGGTCCAAGGGCCGTCCGCCGGGGGCTTATTGCTCGACACTTCTAGGCCCCCTGTCAGGGAATGGCCTGGGCCACTGAACGCAGCTGAAGGCAGCCGCTCCGCAAGCCCTCAGCCGGATAACCCAACAACCACTTGAAACATGACACCTGCACATGGTGAATAAATAAACATCTTTATTTCAAAAACTCAGGGCCCTTCCCACATGGAAGAGCAAAACAGAGAAGACCCCCAAAAAACAGTCACAAACTTCTGTCACTCCCAAAACCTGGGGAGGACTAACAAAACATCAACATCCAAATGGCCTTCCTCACTGGCCTAACAAAAACAAGCCCCCCCCACAACACAAACACCCCCATAAAACCAAACAACATAATGCCCCCCAGAACAGAAGCCCCCGCATCACCCAAACCCTCGCTCACCACACTCTATTCGGTGTGGCGAGAGGGCGAGTCCGTCGACAGCCGTCTTTTGCCCCGGCCCGTCCTGCTGCTGCGCCTCAAGCTGGGCCGTGAGGCTGTGGTGAGGCTGGGGGAAGGATCTTCAGGGCGACAAGGCGCCTCGCCAGATGCCCTTGGGGGTCGGCCTACACGAGGGCGGGCCCGGGATGGGCCGGCTGGTGGCTGCTGCAGCTGTGGGTGGCCCTCTTCACTGCCTGCAGCAGCTCCTTGCACCCTGGCTGGGGGAGTGGCAGGCTCGCCTGCACCAATGGGGACAAGGTGGGTGATGCCAGGCGCGCACTGCTCGCCAGACACACGTGCACTCGGGCGGCCTGGCCGGGGAGCAAGCGCGCCAAACTGTTGGTCGCCAGACCGGTGTGTGGCAGCAGGGCGGCGGCTGGCCTGGCGATGCCTCCGCGCCAGTGCGAGGGTGGCAGAAGTCAGTGCCCCAACTGCGCCGGCATGTGCCCGCATCTGCAGTGCCATTGTCTGCCCAGCACCTCTCAGCTGGCGACTGGCGTGCTGCGCTGCCTCGAGTTGTTGCACCCCCCTCTCATGCGCTGCCACAAGGAGCTCCACCCCCCTGGCGTGCGCTGCTGCGATTTGCTCCAGCCCCCTGGCCTGGGATTGGCCGAAAGCCACCACACTTTGTGCGAGGCTTTCGATGGCGTGAGGCATCTGTGCCACCACCTCCATGAATTCGACGTGCCGCCGCTCCGACGCCGCCGACATCTCGTCCAGGAGGCGCACCTCCTGGGCGACGTCCGAGTCCGGACTGGAGGGCGCCTCCCCCCTCTGGGCAGAAGGCTGGCGTGCCGCCGGAGCCTTGCCGCGCGCGGCCACGCCACTGGGAGCAGGTTCTGCCCTCCCCTCCACCGCCTCCCCCCTCTGGGCAGAAGGCTGGCGTGCCACTGGAGCCTTGCCGCGTGCGGCCACGCCACTGGGACCAGGTTCGGGGCTCCCCTCCCCCGCCTCCCCCTTGCTCTCCGGCACGCCAGAGGTCTCCCCTTCATTGCCATCTCCTGGAGCGGAGGAGTGTTCCCCCGAGGTGGCGCCTTCCTGCTGCTCCTCGACGTCCTCCTCCTCCGAGGGCCTGGCTGTCTGGGCTTCAGGGAGCACCTCCTCCTCACCAGCTGAAAGCAGGAAGGCACAAGTGTAGCTTTAGAGTGAGGACAGGCCGACAGCGAGGGAGGCCGCACTGGTGCATTATGCGCATTTTTCGGCCAGTGGGGAAGGATGTAGATCTGATGCGCGAGGGCAAGGAGAGAGGTGCACCCGGTCCTGTCCTTACCAGTGGGTTCCAGTATAGGGTCGGCGTTGCCGAGCGCCACAGGCCCAGTCACCGGGTGACGCAGGAGTCGGGCCACCCTCTCTTCCAGAACCGTTAGCTCCTGGTAATCGTGAGGGCCTCCACCAGTGACACGCAGGCTCTTGGCGTTCCTCGCCAGCTTGGCCTGCAAGAGAAAGGAGGGCGTCTAAGTACAGTGTGGTGCCCCGTTGGTGTGTGTGAGTCCTCCCATGGTGGAATAGCTTGGACAGTGTGGTGCCCTGTTGCTGTGTGTGAGGCCTCCCATGGTGGAATAGCTTGGACAGTGTGGTGCCCTGTTGCTGTGTGTGAGGCCTCCCATGGTGGAATAGCTTGGACAGTGTGGTGCCCTGTTGCTGTGTGTGAGGCCTCCCATGGTGGAATAGCTTGGACAGTGTGGTGCCCTGTTGCTGTGTGTGAGGCCTCCCATGGTGGAATAGCTTGGACAGTGTGGTGCCCTGTTGCTGTGTGTGAGGCCTCCCATGGTGGAATAGCTTGGACAGTGTGATAAGTGCAGAAAGAGCTATTGATTAACATGCAAGTGCCATTGCAGCGGGAGGAGGGCTGGGCATTAGACCTTTGATGTCCCTTTGGCCCTAATGGGAGGTGCACATGCAAGGATGAGGGGGACACTGGAAAGGGTACTCACCTTGACCAGCCGACATAGGTCATTGTATTTCTTGCGGCACTGGTCCGCACTCCTGGGAACATCGGAGTTGGAGGAGAGCCTCCGGGCAATTTTGGTCCAGGCCTCCCTGAACTTGCTCCTGGGAGCCTTCCTGCCACTAGCCGGGCACACGACCCGTCTTCTCTTGCGTACCCCATGAAGGAGCACACCCAGCGCATGGTCAGAGAACCGCTGGGCTCTTTCACGGGCCCTCTCCATTACCTCCAGGCGTTGATTTGGGACACAACCAGTGCTGAGGCCTAGTTGCAGGGCTACAGCATGCAGGGCGTGGCTGCAGTCAAAGTTGACCCTTCCCCCTTTAAGAGCTGGCCGGCGTCAGGGTGTCTGCTGACACTCAGCACATGATCGCACCTGCGCTGCGCCCGGAATTGGCGTTATCAGGCCGCATCACCGGATTAGCGCCTGAACACAGGGTTCCAACGCCTATTGCAGCACTCGGCCAAAAAGTTGGCCAAATCTACTGAATTTCGGCGAGGTCGCCTGCACTTTCCGGCGGCCGCTAAATTTGCCGAGCGCCCGACTTTAGCGCCGCAAGAGCGTCCGAACTGAATTTCTAGGCCATAGAGTTTTACAGCACAGAAGGAGGCCCTTCGGCCCATCGTGTCTGCGCCGCCCATCCATCCCTGTCCAGTCTAATCCCATTTTCCAGCATTTGGTCCATAGCCTTGTATGCAATGGCATTTCAAGTGCTCATCCAAATGCTTCTTGAATGTTGTGAGGGTTCCTGCCTCTACCACCCTTTCAGGCATTGAGTTCCACATTCCAACCACCCTCTGGGTGAAGAAGTTCCGCCTCAAATCCCCTCTAAATCTCCTGCCCCTGACCCTGAATCGATGCCCCCTTGTTATTGACCCCCCTACTAAGGGGAAAAGTTCCTCTTTGTCTACCCTATCTATGCCCCTCATCATTTTGTACACCTCAATCAGGTCCCCCCTCAGCCTTCTTTGCTCCAAGGAAAACAACCCCAGCCTGTCCAGCCTCTCTTCATAGCTGAGGCGCTCCATCCCAGGTAACATCCTGGTGAATCTTCTCTGCACCCTCTCCAAAGCAATCACATCCTTCCTATAGTGAGGCGACCAGAACTGCACACAGTACTCCAGCTGTGGCCTCACCAGCGTTTTGTACAGCTCCATCATAACCTCCCTGCTCTTATATTCTATGCCTCGGCTAATGAAGGCAAGTATCCCATATGCCTTTTTAACCACCTTATCTACCTGTTCCGCTGCCTTCAGGGATCTATGTACATGTACACCAAGGTCCCTCTGACCCTCTGTACTTCCTAGGGTCCTACCACTCATTGTGTATTCCCTTGCCTTATTTGTCCGTCCAAAATGCATCACCTCGCACTTTTCAGGGTTAAATTCCATTTGCCACTTTTCTGCCCATCTGACCAACCCGTTTATATCGTCCTGTAGCCTGAGGCTTTCCTCCTCGCAATTTACCACCCCACCAATTTTCGTGTCATCTGCGAACTTACTGATCATACCTTTTACATTCTCATCCAAATCATTTATGTAGATCACAAACAACAAGGGACCCAGCACCGATCCCTGAGGTACCCCACTGGACACAGGCTTCCAGTCACAAAAGCAACCTTCGACCATCACCCTCTGCCTCCTGCCACTCAGCCAGTTTAGGATCCAACGCGCCAAGGCACCCTGGATCCCATGGGCTCTTACCTTCTTGACCAGTCTCCTATGCGGGACTTTGTCAAAAGCTTTACTGAAGTCCATGTAAACCACATCCACAGCATTTCCCTCATCCACCCCCCTAGTCACCCCCTCGAAAAATTCAATCAGATTTGTCAGACATGATTTACCCTTGACAAAGCCATGCTGACTATCCCCGATTAATCCTTGCCTCTCCAAGTGGAGACTAATTTTGTCCCTCAGAATTTTTTCCAATAATTTCCCTACCACAGATGTTAGGCTCACTGGCCTGTAATTCCCTGGTTTATCCCTGCTACCCTTCTTGAATAATGGTACTATGTTAGCTGTTCTCCAGTCCTCTGGTACATCCCCTGTGGCCAGAGAGGTTCTGAAAATTTGTGTCAGAGCCCCTGCAATCTCCTCCTTTGCCTCCCACAGCAGCCTGGGATACATCTCGTCCGGGCCTGGGGATTTATCCACTTTTTGGCCTGCTAAAACCGCTAGCACCTCCTTCCTCTCGATGCTAATATGTTCAAGTATGTCACAGTCCCCTTGCCCGATTTCTATGTCTGCATCATCTTTCTCCATAGTGAACACAGATGCAAAAAATTCATTTAAAACCCCGCCTACCTCATCTGGCTCTACACACAGATTGCCACTTTGGTCCCTAATGGGCCCTACCCTTTCCCTGGTTATCCTCTTGCCCTTAATATACTTATAAAACATCTTAGGATTTTCCTTTATTTTGCTCGCCAGTGTTATTTCATGGCCCCTCCTCGCCCTCCTAATTTCTTTTTTAAGTACGCCCCTGCACTTTTTATACTCCTCTCGGGCTTCTTCCGTCTTTAGTCTTTTGTAACTGCCAAAAGCCCCCCTTTTATTCCTAATGCATTTTTGTATATCCCTTGTCATCCAAGGTTCCCTTTGCTTGTTGGTCCCACCCTTGACCTTTACAGGAACATGTTGGCGTTGTACTCTCTCTATTTCCCTTCTGAAAGTCTCCCACTGTTTTGATGTGGATTTTCCTATAAGTAGCTGCTCCCAGTCCACTTTGGCCAGATCCTGCCTTATCATATTAAAATCAGCCTTCCCCCAATTTAGAACCCTTATTTCCGGGCCGTCTTTGTCCTTTTCCATGACCACCTTAAATCTCACCGAATTATGGTCACTGTCGCCAAAATGCTCTCCTACTGACACTTCCACCACTTGCCCGGCTACATTCCCTAGAATTAGGTCCAGTACCGCCCCCTCTCTTGTAGGACTTTCTACATGTTGGCTCAAAAAGCTCTCCTGGATGCACTTTAAGAATTCTGCACCCTCTAAGCCTTTCACACTCTGACTATCCCAATTTATATTGGGGAAGTTGAAATCCTCCACTATTATTACCCTATTATTTTCGCACTTTTCTGAGATTTGCCTACATATCTGTTCCTCTATCTCCCCCTGACTGTTTGGGGGCCTATAGTACACTCCCAGCAAAGTGCTTGCCCCCTTTTTGTTTTTAAGTTCTACCCATATGGCCTCATTAGAGGAACCCGCTAATATATCATCCCTCCTTACAGCAGTAATAGACTCCTTAATTAATATTGCAACACCCCCTCCCCTTTTACACCCCCCTCTGTCTCGCCTGAAGATTCTATACCCCGGAATATTGAGCTGTCAGTCCTGACCCTCCCTCAACCATGTCTCCGTGATAGCAACAATATCGTACTCCCATGTGTTCAACAACAACTTCAGTTCATCCACCTTATTTGCAAGACTCCTTGCATTAAAATAAATGCCTTCCAGCCCTGCCATATTCTCTTTTGCCTTCACATATTTGCTCTGCCTTCCCAGCTGACTTCTTTTTCCCTCTGTATTTGGCTGTAAATCACCCCCTACTATAGCTCCACTCTGTACCACATCCCCCTGCCAAGTTAGTTTAAACCCCCCCCCAGCAGTGCTAGCAAACCTCCCCGCAAGGGTATTGGTTCCCCTCTGGTTCAGGTGTAAACCGTCCGACTTGTACAAGTCCCACCTTTTCCAGAAGCAGACCCAGTGATCCAGGAAACTAAAGCCCTCCCTCCTGCACCATCCCTTTAGCCACGCATTCATCTGTTCTATCTTCCTATTCCTATACTCACTAGCACGTGGCACCGGGAGTAATCCAGAGATTACAACCCTTGAGGTCCTGCTCCTTCATCCTTCACCTAGCTCCCTAAATTCTTGCTGCAGGACCTCATCCCTCTTTTTACCTATGTCGTTGGTACCAATGTGGACCACGACCACTGGCTGTTCACCCTCCCCCTCCAGAATGCCCTGCAGCCGCTCAGTGACATCCTTGACCCTGGCACCAGGGAGGCAACAAACCATCCTGGATTCACGTCTACGGCCACAGAAACGCCTATCTGTTCCCCTTACTATAGAATCCCCTACCACTATTGCTCTCCCACTCTTTTTCCCCCCTTCCTGGGCAGCAGGAGCGCCCCCAGTGCCAGGAAGTTGGCTGCTGCTGCCTTCCCCTGGTGAGTCATCCCCCTCAACAGTATCCAAAGCGGTATACTTGTTTGAAAGGGGGATGTCCGCAGGGGTTCCCTGCACTACCTGCCTGCCTTTGTTGCTCCGCCTGATGGTCACCCCCTGTGCTGCCCTACCCTGAGGCGTGAACAACTCGCTAAACGTGCTATCCACGAGCCTCTCAGCATCGCGCATGCTCCAAAATTCATCCACCCGCAGCTCGAGCGCCGCAATGCGGTCTACAAGTAGCTGCAGCTGGATGCATTTCCCGCACACATGGTCATCAGGGACACTGGCAGCATCCCTGACTTCCCACATGGAGCAAGAGGAGCAGAACACGGGCCTGAGCTCTCCTGCCATGACTTACTCCTTTAATTAATTAAAAAATTTATTCAATACCCCAGTTACAGGTATACTCTAGGGCGCTAGAGTGAGGCAGGTATTGGGATCCAGGAGGTAGTATTGCAGGAGCCTCAGTCCCTGCACTTGTCCAATAGATTCGAGGCTCTTGCAACCCTTGTGGACAAGTGCGGGGACTGCGGGGAGGACGAGCAAACTGACCATGGCACCATGGTACAGGAAGCAGTTCAAGTGCTAAAAAGGAAGGTGGTTGTAGTAGGTGACAGTATAGTTAGTGGGATAGACACAGTTCTCTGCAGCCAGGAGTGTGAATCCCGAAGGCTACGTTGCCAGGGTAAAGGTCATCTCCTCCGGGCTGGAGAAGAACTTGGAGTGGGAGGGGGAGGAGCCAGTTGTCGTGGTCCACGTAGGTACCAGCGACATAGGTAGGACAAAGAAAGAGGTTCTGCTGAGAGAGTTTGAGCAGCTAGGGACTAAATTAAAAAGCAGAACCACAAAGGTCATAATCTCTGGATTATTACCGGAGCCACGGGCAAATAGGCATAGGATCAATAGGATCAGGGAGATGAATGCGTGGCTCAAAGATTGGTGTGGGAGAAGTGGGTTTCAATTCATGGGGCACTGGCACCAGTACTGGGGAAAGAGGGAGCTGTTCCGTTGGGACGGACTACACCTGAACCATGCTGGGACCAGAGTTCTAGCAAATCGAATAACTAGGGAGGTAGATAGGGCTTTAAACTAAATAAGTGGGGTGGGGAGGGTCCCGGTTGAGAGAAATCTCGAATGCTAAAGAGAAAAGACAAGGAAGCAGTGCAGGAAAGTGATTGGGGTAAGGGTAACCAGGTTGTGTCAGGAAGGGACAGAGCGTACAAACAAAGGAGTGCACTAACAAGTAGGGTCCGGGTAAGAAAACATGGTAATAAGACAAATTGGGCCATAGTACAAAAAAATGTTAAGATGTCTAAAAATGTTAAAAAGACAAATCTAAAGGCACTGTATCTGAATGCACGAAGCATTCGTAATAAGGTAGACGAATTAACAGCGCAAATAGATGTAAACGGATATGATATAATTGCAATTACGGAGACAGGGCTGCAGGGTGACCAAGTCTGGGAGCTGACTATCCAAGGATATTCGATATTTAGGAAGGACAGGCAAAAAGGAAAAGGAGGTGGGGTGGTGTTGTTCGTAAAGGATGAAATCAGAGCAACAGCGAGAAAGGATATTGGCTCAGGAAATCAGGATGTAGAATCAGTCTGGGTGGAGCTAAGAAGCACCAAGGGGCAGAAAACATTGGTGGGCATTGTCTATAGGCCTCCAAACAGTAGTGGTAATGTAGGGGATGGCATCAAACAGGAAATTAGAGATGCATGTAACAAGGGTACTACAGTAATCATGGGGGACTTTATTCTACATATAGACTGGCCAAACCAAATTAGCAATAATACTGTGGAGGATGAATTCCTGGAGTGTGTACGAGATGGTTTTTTAGACCAGTACATTGAGGAGCCAACTAGGGAACAGACTATCCTAGATTGGGTATTGTGCAATGAGAAGGGGTTAATTAATAATCTTGTCGTGCAGGGTTCTTAAGGGAAGAGTGACCATAACATGATAGAATTCTTCATTAAGATGGAAAGTGAAGAAGTCCAATCTGAAACCAGGGTCCTAAATATAAACAAAGGAAACTACGAAGGTATGAGGAGTGAGTTGGCTATGATAGATTGGGGAGCTTCATTAAAAGGCATGATGGTGGATAGGCAATGGCTAACATTTAAGGAATGAATGCATGAATTGCAACAGTTATACATTCCTTTCTGGTGCAAAAACACAAAAGGAAAAGCAGCACAACCATGGCTAACAAAAGAAATTAAGGATAGTATTAGATCCAAAGAGGAGCCATATAAAGTTGCCAGAAAAAGTAGCAAGCCTGAGGATTGGGAGCAGTTTAGAGTTCAACAAAAAAGGACCAAGAGATTGATTAGGAGAGGAAAAATAGAGTATGAGAGTAAACGTGGAAGGAACATAAAAGCAGACTGTAAAAGCTTTTACAAGTATGTAAAAAGAAAAAGATTAGTGAAGACAAATGTAGGTCCCTTACAGTCAGAAACGGGAGAATTTATAATGGGGAACAAGGAAATAGCTGAGCAATTAAACAAATACTTTGGTCCTGTCTTCACGGAAGAGGACACAAATAACTTCCCAGAAATGCTAGGGAACCAAGGGTCTAGTGAGAAGGAGGAATCAAAGGAAATTAGTATTAGTAAAAAAATAGTGCTGGAGAAATTAATGGGACTGAAAGCTGATAAATCCCCAGGGCCTGATAATCTGCATGCCAGAGTACTAAAAGAGGTAGCCATGGAAATAGTGGATGCATTGGTTGTCATCTTCCAAAATTCTGTAGATTATGGAACAGTTCCTACAGATTGGAGGGTGGCAAATGTAACCCCACTATTTAAAAATGGAGGGAGAGAGAAAACAGGGAACTAAAGACCAGTTAGCCTAATGTCAGTAGTAGGGAAAATGCTAGAGTCTATTATAAAGGATGTGATAACAGGGCACTTAGAAAATATCAACGGGATTAGCCAAAGTCAACATGGATTTATTAAAGGGAAATCCTGTTTGACAAACCTACTGGAGTTTTTTGAGGATGTAACTGGTAGAATAGATAAAGGAGAACCAGTGGATGTGGTGTATTTAGATTTTCAGAAGGCCTTTGATAAAGCCCCACATAAGACGTTACTGTGCAAAATTAAAGCTCATGGGATTGGGGGTAATATACTGGCATGGATTGAAAATTGGTTAACAGACAGGAAACAGAAAGTAGGAATAAATGGGTCTTTTTCGGGATGGCAGGCGGTGACTAGTGCGGTACCGCAGGGATCAGTGCTTGGGCCCCAGCTATTCACATTATATATCAATGATTTGGATGAGGGAACCAAATGTAATATTTCCAAGTTTGCTGACGACACGAAACTAGGGGATTGTGAGTTGTGAGGGGGATGCAAAGAGGCTTCAAGGCGATTTAGACAAGTTGAGTGAGTGGGCAAATACATAGCAGTTGCAGTGTAATGTGGATAAATGTGAAGTTATCCACTTCGGTAGGAAAAACAGAAAGGCAGAGTATTATTTAAATGGTGATAGATTGGGAAATGTTGATGTACAAAAAGGGGACCTGGGTATCCTTATACATCAGTCACTGAAAGCAAACATGCAGGTGCAGCAAGCAGTTTGGAAGGCAAATGGTATGTTGGCCTTCATTGCAAGAGGATTTGAGTACAGGAACAAGGATGTCTTACTACAGTTATACAGGGCTTTGGCGAGACCACACCTGGAGTACTGTGTGCAGTTTTGGTCTCCTTACCTAAGAAAGGATATACTTGCCATAGAGGGAGTGCAGCGAAGGTTCACCAGACTGATTCCTGAGATGGCAGGACTGTCGTATGAGGAGAGATTGGGTCGACTAGTATTCACTAGAGTTTAGAAGAATGAGAGGGGATCTCATTGAAACGTATAAAATGTTGACAGGGCTAGAGAGACTGGATGCAGGGAGGATGTTTCCCCTGGCTGGGGGGTCTAGAACAAGGGGTCACAGTCTCAGGATACGGGGTAGGACATTTGGGACTGAGAGGAGGAGAAATCTCTTCACTCAGAGGGTGGTGAACCTGTGGAATTCTCTACCACAGAAGGCTGTGGAGACCAAGTCACTGAATATATTTAAGAAGGAGATAGATAGATTTCTAGACACAAAAGGCATCAAGGGGTATGGGGAGAGAGCGGGAATATGGTATTGAGATAGAGGATCAGCCATGATCATATTGAATGGCGGAGCAGGCTCGAAGGGCCGAATGGCCGACTCCTGCTCCGATTTTTCTATGTTTCTATGTTTCTACGTTTCTATGTTGGCCATCAGGTCCTGGGGATTTATCGGCTTTCAGTCCTATTAATTTCTCCAGTACTACTTTTTTACGAATGCTAATATCTTACAGTTCCTCATTCTCACTAGACCCTTGGTTGTCCGCTAGTTCCGGGAAGTTTTTTGTGTCTTCTTCCGTGAAGGCAGAGACAAAGGGCTGGATTTTCATTGAGGAGGCGTGTAAGAGGCGGGACTACAATTTTCAGGGTTGTAGTCCCGCCTCCATCGAGTTGTGGCCAACCCACGCGATTTTCACTTGATTGACCTTGTTGAGCCTGCCCAGCGGGCTCAGCAGGCCAATTAAGGGCCACCTGGCAACAGGTGATCTCACAGACATTTCATCTGTCAAGAGGTTTTGACAGATGAATTATTAGCCAATTTAATCAACTGGAACTTGCACCACACTCTGAGTGATTTTGGGAAGAGATGGCTACGACTCAAATGGTAGAAGGGAACCAGATGTAGTAATCAATGCATCATGGAGAAACTACTCAGACCTGCCCGTCTTGACCTGGACCCGAATTCACCTACAACTGCTAAGGTATGGAAACACTGGTATCGTACCTTCAGCAAATTCCTCGGGGCTTGTGGTGAGAATGTTCCTGATAAGTTACAAATGCTTGCCAATTATGTATCTCCTCATGTGTTTGACTATATTGAAGACTGTGTAGACTATGACTCTGCTATCCAAATACTGCAGCAACTATATGTTAAGGCCCCAAATGAAATTTTTGCTTGGATCTTACTGGCCACAACTCAACAACAACCTGGGGTATCACTTGACGAATTCCTTCAAAAGCTTCGCAGGCTCAGCAAGACTGTAATCTCAAAGTTGTCTCAGTTGAGCAGTACCAGGAGGAATTAATTCATGATTCTTTTATCAATGGAATTACATCTCCCTTCATACGCAAGCATCTGTTGGGGAATAAACCCTTGAGTTACAAGCTGCCTATGACCAGGCATATTCTCTGGACTTAGCAAAATTAATGCAGATGCCTATCTTTTACCACGTGCATAGACTGCTGCTATCACTTTTAGTGACTCCTCCGATAAGCCTCCGGCAGAAGCCCTCACTGATGACGACTCTATTTTTAAAAAATTTATTCATTGATGGGATGTGGGCGTCGCTGGCTGGCTAGGCCTGCATTTAGTGCCCATCCCTAATTGCCCTTGAGAAGATGGTGGTGAGCCGCCTTCTTGAACTGCTGCAGTCCATATGGTGTAGGTACACCCACAATGCTGTTTGGAAGGGAGTTCCAGGATTTTGGCCCAGCGAAAGTGAAGGAACGGCGATACAGGTCCAAGTCAGGATGGTGTGTGGCTTGGAGGGGAACTTGTAGGTGGTGATGTTCCCATGCGTCTGCTGCCCTTGTCCTTCTAAGTGGTAGAGGTTGCGGGTTTGGAAGGTGCTGTTGAAGGAGCTTTAGCGAGTTGCTGCAGTGCATCTTGTAGATGGTACACACTGCAGCCACAGTGTGCCGGTGGTGGAGGGAGTGAATGTTGAAGTGCCAATCAAGCGGGCTGCTTTATCCTGAATGGTGTCGAGCTTCTTGAGTGTTGTTGGAGCTGCACTCATCCAGGCAAGTGGAGAGTATTCCATCACACTCCTGACTTGTGCCTTGTAGATGGTGGAAAGGCTTTGGGGAGTCAGGAGGTGAGACACTTGCCACAGAATTCCCAGCCTCTGGCCTGCTCTTGTAGCCACGGTATTTATATGGCTGGTCCAGTTCAGTTTCTGATCAATGGTAAACCCCAGGATGTTGATAGTGGGGGATTCAGCGATGGTAATGCCATTGAATGTCAAGGGGAGATGGTTAGAGTCTTGCTTGTTGGAGATGGTCATTGCCTGGCACTTGTGTGGTGCGAATGTTACTTGCCACTTGTCAGCCCAAGTCTGAATGTTGTCCAGGTCTTGCTGCATACGGACACGGACTGCGTCAGTATCTGATGAGTCTCGAATGATGCTGAACAGTGTGCAATCATCAGCGAATATCCCCACTTCTGACCTTATGATGGAGGGAAGGTCATTGATGAAACAGCTGAAGATGGCTGGGCCTAGGACACTGCCCTGAGGAACTCCTGCTGATGACGATCCTACCCTAGCGGCATCTTGGCAATCTAAAAAGAAGTGTTTCTTCTGTGGAGGTGCATTTCACTATAGGAAATTTTGTCCTGCTTGTAATGCAACCTGCAATCATTGCAGTAAGAAAGGTCACTTTTCTAAAATATGTCAGTCAGGAGCCTCTCCTAGGGTTACAGCTGTTAGCTATAAAACTGCTCCTTCCCCAAGAATCACTACTAATGTTATAGCTTTCATCTATAAAACTGCTCTTCCCCCAAGAGCCACTACTAATGTTACAGCTGTCAAGTATAAAACTGCCCCTCCTCCCATCCCAGCTGTTTTTCCCCAAAGCCTGTCCCATGCAGCCACGAAGGTTTCGGTAAATGGACGCATTTTGAGTGCACTAATCGACTCATGTAGCTCTGACAGCTTCATCAGTGAGCAGGCTGTCAGTAAGTTAAAACTGCGTATTTAACCCTTGGACAGGGAAATTGCAATGGCTCTGATGACACTGACCACCAACTCTTCCGGCTTTTGTCTTGTCGACCTTATTTTCAATGGCTGCACTTATTTTTCCACCCGCCTTAGGGTGCTCAACCTTTGCAGTGATGTGCTCCTGGGACAGGATTTCCAGAAGCAACACAAAAGACTCACTTTCGAGTTTGGAGGGTCAAAGCCGAAGCTTACTATTTCCAAAGTACCGTTTTGCGCGCTTTTGGCGACTTCGCTCGACAAGCCCTCATTGTTCGCCAATCTTTCCCCCCGATGTAAGCGCATAGTCACTAAATCACGATGTTTCAGTCAAGATGATCTATCCTTTATCGAGGCAGAAATCTCTCGCTTTCTAGCGGATGGTATCATTGAGCCATGTTCATCTTCCTGGCGGGCTCAAGTCGTCGTTGTTAAAAATCTTCTGAAGCAACACAAGAAACATCTTTGCATCGATTACTCACAAACTATTAACCAGTATACTGTCCTGGATGCCTACCCACTGCCACGCATCGATGACATGGTCAATAACCTTGCCAACTGCAGGGTATTTTCAACTTTTGACTTAAAGAGCACATATCATTCAATTGCCGTTAAAGGACTCTGACAAGAAGTATACGGCCTTTGAGGCCAACGGTCGGTTTTACCAGTTTTGTCGCCTTCCGTTTGGGGTCACCAATGGGTTGGCCGTCTTTCAACGGGCAATGGACAGCCTAGTCAAACAGGAGAACTTAATGGATACTTTTCCATATCTGGATAATATCACTGGCCAACCTCCAGAAATTTCTTGACATTCTCCGTCATCGCAACTTAACCTTAAATGAGTCCAAATCTGTGAAATCAGTACCATCAGTCAACATCCTTGGCTACTGGGTGGGCAATGGTGTCATCAAACCGATCCGGAGCGACTTCGTCCGCTTCAGGAGCTCCCTCCTCCTACGAATCTTGGCTCTCTTCGTCGGGCCCTCGGCATGTTCGCCTATTATGCGAAGTGGATACCGCACTTTTCCAACAAGATCCAGCCACTGCTTCACGCGAAGTCATTTCCGTTGGAGGCAACGGTTATTTCAGCTTTCGACCTCCTCAAGCAACAACTGGAAAAAGCCGCGCTTCGTTCCATCGATGAAAATCTCCCTTTCGTGGTCGAGTGCGATGCATCGGAGGTGGTGATCTCGGCTACCTTGAAACAAGGTGGTCAACCCGTTGCATTTCTGTCCAGAACTTTGCAGGGTAGCGAGTTCCATTATCCTCCTGTCGAGAAGGAGGCTACGGCTATCATCGAAGCAGTACATAAATGGAGTCATTTTCTCGCTTGTCGCTCCGTCGCCTTTATGCTGGATAACCGGAAACATACTAAGGTCAAGAATAACAAGATACAACTCTGGAGGATGGAATTGGCTGCCTTTGACTACACCATACATTATCGACCCGGCAAAGATAATGTGGCCCCGGATACCCTCATGCGTGCATTCTGCTCTTCCATGTCAACTTCGACTCTTGCGGATCTTCATACTGATTTATGCCATCCTGGCGTTACCCCTATGTTACACTTTGTATGATCTAAAAATCTCCCATTTTCGATGGAAGATGTGAAAAGAACATGCTCCACTTGTAGAATTTGCGCGGAATTAAAACCGCAATTCTTCCGTCCATCGGATGGCTCGCTCATACATGCTATGCAGCCTATGCAGTGACTCAGCATTGACTTTAAAGGGCCACTGTCTTCTTCAACGCGAAACACCTATTTGCTTACTATGGTGGATGAATATTCACGCTTTCCCTTTGCTTTCCCCTGTCCCAATATGCTTACTTCGACAGTGATCATATGCCTCGATCAGGTCTTTTCCCTTTGCGGTACGGCCAATTTCATCCATGCTGATCGGGGTCCCTCCTTCATGTCAAGTGAACGCAAAAGTTACCTTTCCCAACGGGGGATCGCCACAAGTAAAACGACACCGTATCATCCTATTGGAAACGGACAGGTTGAGAGATACAACGCTATCATTTGGAACGCTGTTCGTCTTGCACTGAGGTCACACAACCTATCAGACCAGCCGTGGGAAACTATGCTCCCTGACGCGTTGCGTTCCATCAGGTCTCTTCTTTCTACATCCACCAATGTTACTCCTCATGAATGATTCTTCGGGTTCCAGCGTCGCTCCACCCATGGGACGTCCCTACCATCATGGTTGGCAGCTCCTGGCTCCATGCTGCTCCGAAGATTCATCCGATCCTCCAAGAGTGATCCCCTCATCGACGAAGTGGAACTAACGGATGTCAATCCTACATACGCGTACGTGCGGTACCCTGATGGCCGGGAGTCTACAGTTTCACTTTGGGATCTGGCTCCCTGCCCAACTGATCCCATGGACCCAATCGATTGAGGGATCCATATTAACGACGCCAATACTCTGCGCTCCTCTGAGGGTGACACCCTACCCGGGACGTCAAGGGATCTGTCAGCTACTCCGCTGGATCAACCTGGGGAACAGAGCGCTCCCTGCGGGGTGACCACCTGAAGCCAGGACGCCGGTCAATCACCAACTACTGAGCAGGATGAAGCCAGCTCTGCGCCTGTGGGGGCCGCACCCAGAGTCACGACCTCCCCAGTCCCCCTCAGGTTGATCAAGGCGACATGGGCTCTGCCAGCCCGCCGGTACAAACCAAGTGACCCAGAGACCCAGACACGGTCCGAGGAGAAGTGCTTTCCAGCCACAAATGGAGATCCAAATGACTGCTGCTATTCGTAGTCTGATTAATCCGATAGAAGGAAGTCGCCGGACTACCAATCCTTCAGGCGGGAAGAATGACATGAATCAGTCATTCATGAAAGAAAGACTTATGAAATAATACTGAGCGGCCTATGGGTGACGCTGTCCAGGGAGAGTATAAATACGCGGGCACGGGCCCAGCTTGCGCAGGAAATTCTTAACAGGAACTAGTGAAGGACACAACTAGACCTCCATGTTGTAAAACAGTTGATTAAAGCTTTGTTTAATGCTTAGACCAAGTGCCCAGTAGTTTTCTTACGTCACCCCTGACAACTTTTCACCCCCTTGCTTACTAAGAATCTATCTACCTCTGCCTTAAAAATATTCAAAGACTCCGCTTCCACCGCCCTCTGAGGAAGAGAGTTCCAAAGACTCACGACCCTCTGTGAGAAAAAAATTCTCCTCATCTCTGTCTTAAATGGGCGACCCCTTATTTTTAAACAGTGACCCCCTTGTTCTAGATTCTCCCACAAGAGGAAAGATCCTCTCCACATCCACCTGTCAAGACCCCTCAGGATCTTATATGTTTCAATCAAGTCACCTCTTATTCTTCTAAACTCCAACGGATACAAGCCTAGCCTGTCCAACCTTTCCTCATAAGACAACCCGCCCATTCCAGGTATTAGTCTAGTAAACCTTCTCTGTACTGCCTCCAACGCATTTACATCCTTCCTTAAATAAGGAGACCAATACTGTACACAGCACTCCAGATGTGGTCTCAACAATGCCCTGTACAACTGAAGCATAACCTCCCTACTTTTGTATTCAATTCCCCTCGCAATAAACGATAACATTCTATTAGCTTTCCTAATTACTTGCTGTACCTGCATACTAACCTTTTGTGATTCATGCACTAGGACACCCAGATCCCTCTGCATCTCAGAGCTCTGCAATCGCTCACCATTTAGATAATATGCTTCTTTTTTATTCTTCCTGTCAACATGGACATCTTCACATTTTCCCACATTATACTCCATCTGCCAGATCTTTGCCCACTCACTTAACTTATCTATATCCCCTTGTAGCCTCCTTATGTCCTCTTCACAATTTACTTTCCTACCTATCTTTGTGTCATCAGTAAATTTAGCAACCATACCTTCGGTCCCTTCATCCAAGTCATTTATATAAATTGTAAAAAGTTGAGGTCCCAGCAATGATCCCTGTGGCACACCACTCGTTACATCTTGCCAATCAGAAAATTACCCATTTATGCCTACTCTCTGTTTCCTGTTAGCTAGCCATTCTTCTATCCATGCCAATATGTTACCTCCTACACCATGAGCTTTTATTTTCTGCAATAACCTTTGATGTGGCACCTTATCAAATGCCTTCTGGAAATCTAAGTACAGTATGTCCACCGGTTCCCCTTTATCCACAGCACATGTTACTTCCTTAAAGAACTCCAATAAATTGTTCTTTCCTTATCACTCATTTTATATTTATCTTTCTACTCATCTCCCTTTTTACTTCCCTTATTTCCTACTTTCTCTCCTCATCTCTCTTGTCTCTATTTTTCATTCTTTCTCTCTCAACTTTTCCTCTTCTCATCTCCCTCATTTTTCTAGTTACCTTTGTTCTCCTTGATCTCATGTTTAGGCTCCCTTATCTCTCCATCTCTTTCACTTTCTACAAACCTTGGCCTTTCTCTGTCTCCTATTTCCCATTTTCTCTCCTTCCTTTCTTTTACTTCAATGTAGGGGGCACGATTAAGAAGTTTGCAGATGATACAAATATTGGCCGTGTGGTTGATAGTGAAGAAGAAAGCTGTAGACTGCAGGAAGATATCAATGGACTGGTCAGGTGGGCAGAACAGTGGCAAATGGAATTCAATCTGGAGAAGTGTGAGGTAATGCATTTAGGGAGGGGTAACAAGACAAGGGAATACACAATAAGTGGTAGGATACTGAGAAGTGCAGAGGATCAGAGGGATCTTGTGCATGTCCACAGACCCCTAAAGGTAGCAGGACAGGTAGATAAGGTGGTTAAGAAGGCATACGGAATACTTATAGAATGTAAGAGCAGGGAGGTTATGCTTGAACTGTATAAAACACTAGTTAGGCCGCAGCTAGATTACTGCGTGCTGTTCTGGTCACCACATTACAGGAAAGATGTGATTGCACTAGAGAGGGTACAGAGGAGATTTACCAGGATGTTGGCAGGAATGGAGAATTTTAGCTATGAGGAAAGATTGTATTGTCAGGAATGACCCAGGTTCTGCCTTGCCTCGCCACTAGAGGGCACCATGAACTCTTAATTGTTTCCTTCTTTATTCCTAATTGTACTCACCTGTGCATGGTTATATGCCTGCTATTTAAGTGGTGCTTAGTTTATGTTCATTGCTCAGTCTTGAGTTTCACTGCCTTGTGATCTTCTTGCTGGCCTGCTAGCCTGTATCTGTGCTGTTGTTATTTTGTTTATTTGAAGTAAAGTCTATCTTTGTTATTGCAACCTAACCTCTGCCTCAGTTTGTCTTCCTGCAGTTGGGTTCACCAAGTTCCATTCCTCACAGCAAGACTGAGCCAAACATGGACCCAGCAGAGAAGGACCAATGGCTACGACAAGTCTTTGAACATCTACAACTGATCTTGGATGAACTGCGGTGCTTCGCCACGTCGTTCTCCCGAAGCCAGAAACAGCTGGAGGCCCTCGTCATTGCTTTCCATCAGAGCCAGAGTCAGGCGACCCAAGCTACTCCAGCACCATTACCCGCTCCTCAGGTTTCGCCTCCCCCTCTGAAAGAACCCCGATTACCTGCAGCCGAGCGCTACGATGGTAACCCAGGAGGATGTCGAGGCTTTCTAACCCAGTGTTCCCTGGTTTTCCAACTGCAAGGTTCATTATTTCCCAGTGACTGTTCCCGAGTAGCCTACATCATTTCGCTACTCACCGGCAAAGCACTTACCTGGGCTACGGCCGTCTGGGAACAGCAAACTCCGGCATGTTCAAACTACCAACTTTTCTCTGAGGAAATGAGAAGGGTCTTTGATCATCCTGTCAGTGGGAGAGAGGCATCTAACAAACTGCTTCGGCGTCGCCAGGTGGCTCGTAGCGTTGCGGACTACGCTATTGAGTTTCGCACTCTCGCTGCAGAGAGCCAATGGAATTCGGAGGCGCTCATCGCCACTTTTCGCCATGGTCTCATTAATGAAATCAAGGACGAACTGGCTTCCAGAGATCCGGTGAGTGATTTGGAGTCTCTCTTTGATATCTCCATTCGAGTAGATAATCGTCTCCGTGAGAGGCGAAGAGAACGCCACTCCTTTTTCACCCCACTTCCGGAGACAAGAGCCTTCCCTGCTTCGAAGCCATCCGAGAACCTCCGAGCCATCCCGAGTCCATCTTTGACTGATCCAGAGGAGCCCATGCAGTTGGGAGTAACTCGTCTCTCGCAGCCTGAACGTGATCGCCGAATGAGAGAGGGATCTTGCCTCTATTGTGGGGAACCGGGCCACTTTCACTCTTCTTGCCCAAAGTTGGTGGGAAAAGCCAGGGCTCGTCCAGGACGGAGGGACCTGAGATGAGCGTAGCCATCCCTCCCGGTCCCACTGTTTCTAGGGTCCTGCTGGCATCCTCCCTTTTCTGGGGCAATTAACAACATGATCTTAAGGCCCTGGTGGATTCTGGGTCCGATGGTAACTTCATGGATCTGGGTTTAGCTAAACAGCTCAAGATTCCCCTGACCCATCCAGTTCACCCCCTCACTGTTATTGCCCTGGATGGAAGACCCCTGGGCTCCGGAACTATTCACCATCTTACTGCCCCCCTGTGTTTGGGCGTGGAAGGACAACATTTCGAGACCATCCAACTCTCCCTTATCCACTCTCCCAAGTTTCCATTAGTTCTGGGTTACCCTTGGTTGGCCTGCCATAATCCACGCATGGATTGGGCCGCCGGCCGGCTTACGGAATGGGGCTCCGCCTGCCATACCACCTGTCTTCGCTCCAAGTCTCCTTCCCAGCCCCAGGAGCCCCCATCGCACTCTGAATTGTCCCGAGTGCCTCCCGAGTATGAGGATTTAAAAGAGGTCTTCAGTAAGGTTCGAGCCACATCACTTCCCCCTCATAGGCCATATGACTGTGCCATTGACCTCCTGCCTGGGACATGCCCACCTAGGGGTAGGATCTTCTCCCTTTCTGCTCCAGAGACCGCCGCCATGGAGGATTACATCCGTGATGCCCTCGCCGCTGGCTTCATCCGTCCATCCACCTCTCCTGCTGGTGCCGGTTTTTTCTTCGTGAGTAAGAAAGATGGAGGTCTTCGCCCCTACATCGACTACCGTGGCCTTAACAAGATTACTATAAAAAACTGTTATCCTCTTCCGCTCATGTCGACGGCCTTCGAGCTACTGCAGGGAGCCACAGTCTTCACAAAATTGGATCTCCGCAACGCCTACAACCTCATCCGCGTCCGCGAAGGGGACGAGTGGAAGACGGCATTCAACACACCTACTGGGCACTATGAGAACCTGGTCATGCCTTTTAGATTGGCCAACGCCCCTGCTGTGTTCCAGGCGCTCATCAACGACGTCCTCCGAGACATGCTGAATCGCTTTGTCTTTGTCTACCTGGACGACATTCTCATTTTCTCCAAAACTCTTCACGATCATGTCCAGCGTGTAAGGCAAGTCCTGCAACGTCTGCTTAACAACCTCTTGTTTGTCAAGGCTGAGAAGTGTGAGTTTCACGTTTCCACGGTTTCATTCCTGGGCTTCATCATCTCCAGCGGCAACATCCAAATGGACCCTGGCAAGACCCAAGCTGTCCGAGATTGGCCACCACCCACCTCTCTCAAACAGGTGCAACGTTTCTTGGGGTTTGCTCATTTCTATCGGAGACTCATCAGGAACTTCGGCACCATTGCTGCCCCTCTCAACGCCCTCACCAAAACCGCTTCCACCCGCTTCAGTTGGTCCGCGGAGGCTGCGCAGGCTTTCGAGGATCTCAAGCGGCGCGTCACGTCTGCTCCTGTCCTCGTGATTCCGGATCCCTCACTCCCCTTCATTGTCGAGGTGGATGCCTCTGATATAGGAGCGGGTGCCGTTTTGTCCCAGCGGTCTAACGACAACAAACTGCACCCTTGCGCCTTCTTTTCTCGCCGACTCACTCCTGCAGAGCGAAACTATGATATTGGAAACAGGGAACTACTAGCAGTTAAGTTGGCACTGGAGGAGTGGAGACATTGGCTGGAGGGGTCTAAACACCCGTTCATTGTCTGGACAGACCATCAGAATCTGGCCTATATCCAGGAGGCCAAACAGCTTAACTCTCGTCAAGCTCGCTGGGCACTGTTTTTCAATCGTTTCTGTTAAATCTGGATATCTTTAGGCAGTGTGTCCTTCAAATAATCGACAGAGGCTGCAGATAACAATTAGCAGGTGTTTACTGGATAAGGGTTGCTCTAAAACTAAGCAGTACAGATCCCTACTCAGGGTTATATACAGGTGTGGTCACTGCCGGTACTACAGTATACAGGAGCTGTAAAAAGTAGTTCTCCCCTTAAAGGTACATACACTACAATTCCTCCCCTTTTAGCGTAACAGTACCATAACATTCATTTAACAATTAACACTTTTAACATGCAACATTAACTGAAAATAGCCCATTTATAGCTTCAGTCTTTGGGGCGGCTTCCTGATCCTTTCTGGATAGCGCCTTTCCTGAGTGTCTTGCTCTTGGTGCGGAGGCGATTCTGCCCCCCCTGTCGTCGGTTGGTTCATCAGCTTCCGATGCTACTGTTTCTGGGGTAGATGCTACCTGTATGTCGGGTTCATCACCAGGTACCCGAGACATGGGGTTGACTCGTTCCTGTGATGCTAGGATCTGGTCGACATGGCATCTCACAATGTTCTCCCCAACATCCACTGTGTACATTAGTGGCCCCTGCCGTGTGCATATCGTTCCTGGTTGCCATTTCTCTGTTTGGTAGTCGCGGGCCAAGACTGGTTGCCCTACATTGAAGCTCCTTGTCGGCTTCTCATTGATGTGCTAGAATTGCTTATTCTCAACATTTCTTCGTACATTTGGTCTGAGCAAATCCAGACGAGATCTCAACCTTCGGTTAAAGAACATCATGGCCGGGGTCTGGTTGGTAACTGCATGTGTCGCATTTCTGTAGGCTAACAGGAAATTGTCCACCTTATGCTGCAGTGGAATGTCGTCATTGCACATGGCCCTTACTGCCTTTTTAAAGGTTTGTACGAACCTCTCAGCCAATCCATTTATGGCTGGATGATACGGGGCGGATGTGTAATGCCTTACCCCATTCCTTTTCATAAATTTCCGAAACTCTTCGGACACAAACTGTGGTCCGTTATCAGAGCAAATCTGCTCTGGCAAGCCGTTCCTGGCAAATATGGTCCATAGGACTGCAATCGTTTTCTCCGTGGTGGTGGAGGACATTTTGATCACCTCAGGCCATTTTGAGTGCGCATCCACGGCTATTAAAAACATTGAGTCCATGAATGGAACAGCAAAATCAATATGCACCCATTGCCATGGAGAGGAGGGCCACTCCCATGGGTGTAGAGGGGCATGTGGTGGTGCATTTTGGACCTTCTGGCATCCTGAGCAGCTCTTTGTCAGGTCCTCGATTTGCTGATCGATCCCCAGCCACCACACATAAGCCCTAGCAAGGCTTTTCATTTTCATCCCTCCCAGATGGCCTTCGTGAAGCTCATTAAGCACTCTCTCCCTTAACTTGGGTGGAATTACCACTCGGGATCCACACATCAAGGTCCCCTAGCATACTGACAGCTGTTCTCTTCTGGATCAGAATGCTGGCAACAGTGAGTCGCCATGTGTTGGCCATCCCTTCACCGTTAAATCATATACCCAAGACAGTGTCGTGTCATTTCGGGTCTCCTCTATATCCGCGTTAGTTACTGGCAAGCGTTCAATTATAGACGAATAAAATATTTCGACAGGGTCCACTGCTGGTGCTTCCTCCGCAGTAGGCAGTGGCAGGCGTGATAGCCCATCAGCATTTCCATGCTGTTTCGTGCCCTTATACTCTATTTCATATTGGTTCGCCCCTAGAAAAAGGGACCATCTTTGTAGCCGTTGCGCAGTCATCACCGGAACGCCCTTCTTTGGATTAAAGATGGAGACCAGTGGTTGGTGGTCAGTCAGCAAGGTGAACATCTGCTCGTGCAGATAGTGGTTGAACTTTTTCACTCCCCACACTAGGCTGAGGGCCTCCCTGTCAATCTGGGCGTAGTTACGCTCGGCTGAGGTTAGTGACCGAGACGCAAAGGCTACTGGCCTCTCCGAGCCGTCCGGGTATTTGTGCGACAGCACCGCTCCAATGCCATAGGGTGATGCATCACACGCCAACCGAATTGGTAGTGCTGGGTTGAAATGAGCCAACACCTCTTTTGATGTGATCAATTCTTTGCACTTCTGGAAAGCTCGTTTACCTTCGTCATTCAACTTCCATGGTACCCCCGTTTGCAGTAGGGTGTTCAGTGGGTGTAGTACTGTAGACAAATTCGGCAAGAACTTATGATAGTAGTTCACCAGCCCGAGGAACGACCTCAGTTGTGACACATTTTCCGGTGCTGGAGCCTTGACTACTGCCTCAATCTTTTCAGGGGACTTATGTAACCCCTCTTCATCAATAACGTGGCCACAATACGAGATCTGCTTCTGGAAAAACTCGCATTTGTGGTGATTTGCTCGGAGCCCATATTCCTTCAATCTAGTGAGCACCTGCTCCAGGTTGGCAAGGTGAGCACTGTCATTTTCGCCCGTGACCAGGATGTCGTCCAAATAACACTGGGTCCTTGGAATCCCTTGCAGGACTTGATCCATTGCCCTTTGCCAAATAGCCGGAGCTGATGCTACCCCGAACACCAGCTGGTTGTATTGGTAGAGGCCTTTATGAGTGTTGATCGTGAGGTATTGTTTCGAGGCTTCTTCTAGCTCCATTTGCAGGTGCGCCTGGGCCAGATCAATCTTAGTGAAGCGTTTTCCTCCAGATAGCGAGGCGAAAATATCTTCAATCCGCGGAAGCGGATATTGTACCGTGTGAAGGACTGGGTTCACTGTCACCTTAAAGTCCCCACAGATGCGAACCTTCTCTGGTTCCCCAGGCGTATTACTCAATGACCTCTTCATTACAGGAATGATGGGTGTAGCCCACTCGCTCCAGTCAACTTTGGACAGTACTCCAGAATGTTCCAAACCTTCCAGCTCTGCTTCGACGGCTGGGCGGATTGCATAAGGCACTGGTCTGGCCTTAAAAAACTTTGGGCTTGCATTTTCCTCTATTTTGATCATCGCTGTTATGCCTTTTAGTGTTCCGAGTCCCTCCTGGAACACTTCTTGTGCGTCAGTTAGCATTTTTGACAGTCATCCAGGTGTGACGTCGTCATCCTTTTTGGCATCTACCGTCAGTGCTTGTATGGCATGCCAATCTAACTGTATCTTCCGGATCCATTCACGTCCTAGTAGTGGTGGTCCTCCATCTGGCAATACATATAGGTCCATTTTTGGTGTTTCCTTGCCGTTGTATATCAAGTTCACCCTTATTTTTCCTTTGGGGTAGACTTTTTGCCCCGTGTACGTCTTCAAGACAATCTCTGTATCTCTCAAGGGTATATGTGAGAATAGCCGCTTGTAGTCCCTTCGGTTTATGACTGTTAGGGCTGATCCTATGTCCAATTCCATTTTCACTTGGACTCCGTCTATCTTGAGCATAACCCAGATAGTTTGGTGATCCTCCATTTTGATTACATTATGTAGTTTCAGACAACCCAGATCCTTGCTTCCGGAGTCTGTATCACTTTTCTGTTCATCTGAACTACTCTCCGTCACCTTATGTACCTTTTTGTACTTCTCCTGTGGAGATTTCTTGCTGCTGGTTTTCTTTCCCGACCTGCAGACTCTTGCTATGTGTCCTACTTCTCCACACTGTCTGCACACTTGGTCCTTAAACCAACAATCCTTATGGTCGTGTGTTGTTCTGCCGCAGCGATAACACTTCCCTGTTCCATATGACATTTCATTTGTGCCATATTCTCGCGGTCTCCGTTGTATCTCTGCAGCGCCCCGTGCGGCTGCTTCGTGTGATACTGCCATGCTGAAAGCCTTGTCCAGCGTAAGATCCTTTTCTGATAGAAGCCGTTTCTGGGTTCCTTCACTTTGAAGCCCACGCACAAACTTGTCCCTTAAAGTATCTGCTAGTCCCGTTCCAAACTGGCAGTGTTTCGATAGCTTGCGCAGTTCCGTTAAATACTCAGCATTACTTTCATCTTTATGCTGGTTCCTTTTGTGGAACTTAAATCTTTCTGTTATCAGCAGCGGTGTGGGGTTTAAGTGGTCCTGTAGGATTGCCACTATGCTTTCAAAATCCTTTTTCACTGGCTTCTCTGGGGTTACTAGGTTTCGCAGTAAGCCGTATGTTTTTGCACCCATGAAATTCAACAATACCAGTGCTTTCCTGGCATCTGGCACCTCATTCGCCTTGCAGTACACCTCTATGCGCTCTATATATGTCGCCCAATCTTCGGCTTCATTGTCGAACGCTGTGACACTACCACTCTTCGGCATCCCTAGGTGTGGTTAGACTGGCTAAAAATGGCGTCTCCCGTGCTCTCCCTTCTTCTCCGCTGGCTCAAAATGGCGTCTCCTGCGCTTTCCTTTCTTCCCGCGCTCTCCCTTTTTCTCCACTGGCTCAAAATGGCGTCTTCCCGCGCTCTCCCTTCTTTTCTTCCCCCGCGGACACTGCTCAGCCCTTGAACACCGGCCGCGCTCTGCGCGTTTTCCCCTCTCTCTTCGGCGCCGCTCGGTCTTCAACCCCGGCTGCGCCCTGTGCGCTTTACCCTCTCTCTTACCCGTCGACGCTGCTCGGCCTTTTTCTGTGCCGTCGGTCAGCTCCCGCCGCCGCTGTCCAGGAAGTGTCTGCGCCGTACCTGCTGCCAGCCCGCTGCGCTGGATCGTCGCGGCTGGAGAACCAAGCCCAGCTCTCTACAGCCTCCTCTGCGATGCTCAAGTTCTCCCTGGATGGTCGACGCCCGCACTGGTGGAATCGGTCTTCTTCTTCAGAGTTGCAGGTAGGTTCAAAACGACTCGTCGCCAATGTTAAATCTGGATATCTTAAGGTAGTGTGTCCTTCAAATAATTGACAGAGGCTGCAGATAACAATCAACAGGTGTTTACTGGATGAGGGTTGCTCTAAAACTAAGCAGTACAGATCCCTACTCAGGGTTATATACAGGTGTGGTCACTGCCGGTACTACAGTATACAGGAGCTGTAAAAAGTAGTTCTCCCCTTAAAGGTACATACACTACAGTTTCGACTTTGTCCTGTCATATCGTCCAGGATCCAAGAATCTCAAGCCTGATGCTCTCTCCAGGCAATTTGCTCCACCCAAGCGGGAGAGACAACCAGAACCTATTCTTCCAACTTCTCGAATTGTAGCACTGGTTCGCTGGGGGATCGAGACGCTGGTCAGAAAGGCGCAACAGAGGGAGGCAGACCCTGGCAACGGCCCACCAGGTCGCCTTTTTGTTCCCAACATGGCACGCTCACAAGTCCTGCAGTGGGGTCATTCGTCGCGACTCACCGGTCATCCAGGCACATCCAGGACGCTGGAGTTCCTTCACAGAAGGTTCTGGTGGCCCACCATGGAGAAGGACGTAAAGGCATTCATGGCAGCTTGTGCTATTTGTGCACGAAACAAGAACCCTCGATCTCGCCCCCAGGGTGTGCTGCATCCTCTCCCCATTCCCACCTGCCCCTGGTCACACCTCGCTGTGGATTTCATCACAGGTCTTCCACCATCTCAAGGCAACACTGTCATTCTGGTCATCGTAGATTGCTTCTCCAAAGCCTGTCGCTTTCTGCCCTTGCCCAAGCTTCCCTCAGCCCAAGAGACAGCCGAGCTCATGGTCCAGCATGTTTTCAGGTTGTTCGGTTTGCCTCTTGACATCGTCTCTGACCGTGGTCCACAATTCACCTCCCGGTTTTGGAGAGCTTTCTATAAGCTCATTGGAGCTACTGTCAGCCTTTCCTCGGGCTTCCACCTTCAGTCTAACGGTCAAACAGAACGGATGAACCAAGACCTAGAGATGACCCTGAGGTGTATCGTGTCCGCTAACCCTGCGACCTGGAGTCGTCACATCGTCTGGGCTGAGTATGTGCACAACACCTTGCGCTGCTCCCCCACAGGAATATCACCATTCGAGTGCCAGTTCGGTTTTCAGCCTCCACTGTTCCAGGAGCAGGAGCTCGAGTGGGGGTTCCCTCCGCGGAGAAGTCTGTCCAGCGCTGTCGATGGACCTGGAGGAGAACGTGGCTGGCCTTACAACGAGCTTCTCGGCAACGACGGATCCAGGCCAACAAGCGGCGCAGACCGGCTCCTTCATTCCGTCCTGGTCAGAGGGTCTGGCTTTCTACGCAGGATCTCCCGCTGCGAGTGGAGTCCCGCAAGCTGGCGCCCCGTTTCATCGGTCCCTTCATGGTGTTGAGGAAGGTCAACCCGGTGTCCTACCGTCTCCAGCTGCCCCGCTCCATGCGGATTCATCCTACCTTCCACGTCTCCCGGCTCCGGCCAGTGGCCATCAGTTCCCTGGTGCCCGCCACGAGGCCTCCTCCTGCTCCCCGCATCATCGAAGGCCAGCCTGCCTACACGGTCCGTCGCCTGATGGACTCTCGCCGGGTTCGTGGGGGCCTCCAGTTCCTGGTGGACTGGGAGGGATATGGTCCGGAGGAACGCTCCTGGGTCCCGGACCGGAACATCCTGGATCGCGATTTAGTGCAGAACTTTCTTCATCGTCGCCGTGGACCTTCTGGGGGAATGTCAGGGGCCGTTCCTAGGGCAGGGGGTCCTGTCAGGAATGACCCAGGTTCTGCCTTGCCTCGCCACTAGAGGGCACCATGAACTCTTAATTGTTTCCTTCTTTATTCCTAGTTGTACTCACCTGTGCATGGTTATATGCCTACTATTTAAGTGGTGCTTAGTTGATGTTCATTGCTCAGTCTTGAGTTTCACTGCCTTGTGATCCTCTTGCTGGTCTGCTAGCCTGTATCTGTGCTGTTGTTACTTTGTTTATTTGAAGTAAAGTCTATCTTTGTTTTTGCAACCTAACCTCTGCCTCAGTTTGCCTTCCTGCAGTTGGGTTCACCAAGTTCCATTCCTCACATGTATAGGCTGGAGTTGTTTACTTTGGAATCAAGGAGGCTGAGGGGAGACTTGATTGAGGCGTATAAAATTATGAGGGGCCTAGATAGAGTGGATAGGAAGGACCTACTTCCCTTAGCAGAGAGGACAATAACTAGGGGGCATAGATTTAAAGTTCCCAGAGATTTGCCCCAACACATTGCCTTCACCCTCAATCACACTCTGCTTCAACTGGGTCTGGGCGCTACACCTGGGTTCACAGTTACAAAAACTAGACTGCAGGGAAGTCTGTAAACTGAGAAAAGGAATCCTAGGAAGACCGGTAAGGTCAAGCTGGTTTTTTTTGATGCAGGAGATGATAAAGGGATGTTCTGCTATTGATGGGAGAAACAGGCCTAAGGGCAGTGTTGTCCATTAGACAGGAGTCTCCTCCATTTCATTATGTGCCAGAGACTGGATTCTACATCAGTCAGATGAAGCTCTCCATGGCTATGGAGATGTCATCAAAGCACTTCAGAGGGACAGAGACAGGGACAGGGACAGAGGGTCCACAATCTGGCCCAGCATTGACAAGAATGGTGACTAAGGGGGCCAAAATTTGCAGCTTGTGTCTCCAAAGAGTTATAGGTGAGGTAAAAGGTGAAAATGATCTCCACAAATGTGCCCTGTGATTCAGCATTGGCCAGTGTCGGTACATTGGTCGACTCTGTGCCATCCACCTCTGGAGAGGAAACTAACTATAAACTGAATTTAAACAAACTGGGTCTTAGAAACAAATGGTGAGATTCAGTGCAGGCCCATCTAATGGGGCTAACCCACTCCATAAACAGCAGTGGGAAAGTATATGAGAGTGGGAAGAGTTGATCCTCCTGTTCAATCCCTGGCACAGCATATTGGTGCTTCAATGTCCCACTTATTACAGATCAGCACCTACCTTCCGTCTTTCATTCCTGCCTTCCTGCAGGGTCAAATTTCATCTCATGTCTACAATTCAGATCTTCTCATTGATCAATACTTCGGAGTTATTTACCTTTGTCCTGTTAGGTTTCCAACACCTTTGTAACAGGCCTCATGTGTTAGTCTGGAATAGACTGGTACTCCTCCTTGACCTGCAGGTAATCCTAAACAGCAAACATTTCTGACACATGTAATCTGGTGTGAACACACCATGATCCGAGGAACCTCATTTTGTTCAGAATCCAGTTCCTCAAAGCTTTACATTTTCTGATTCTCCTTCACTTTCTCTCGTGCCGAGTGACTATTTATTGCAGCAGAGCTGCCGTTATCTCCCTCCGCAGGAGAACTCCAGCATTTCTCAACCTGCCGCAGCACAGCAACAGGTGCGGGCGAGATCGATGTTAATGAGTGTGACCGCACATGTGCTACCTCTTTGGCGTCACTCTCTAGTACAGTGTAGGAAAGGTGCGGTCAGGAAATGCGTGACATCTGAAGGACAGTCCTGGTCTTCAAAGCTGAGCTGAAATAAAGGAATTCAAGAGGTCAAAGGTGGGAAATTCCTTAGCTTTGATGTCACACATCCTCAATATTCCAACTGCAACCACAAGAAAATCAGGAAGTAGGATGGGAGCGGACAGGGACTGATCGCTAGAGGTTGCTAATGTTCCTGTAGAGGTAGAGCTGCACCATCCCAGGGTCTGCTCCTGTGATTGGGAAATGTCCTGCTGATCTCTGTGAGTGTGCGGAATGGACCTGATTTCAGGCCAGTGCTGGGTACATGAATGAAATGGTCAGTGACGATGACAGTCAGAGTCATCGGGCAATTCAAACCCAGAGGGAAGCTACTTACCCCAAAGAGGAATCTCCATCACTTGTTGGTCATCTTTGGGAGGGGTGGCAGGAGGTTTAAAACCTTTTGCTGGGACTTTTAGCTCAGTTTTTTTCATTGAATGTTTGATCCTATCCCATGTCAGTGACAGCAGAAGAGAAATGGCTGAACAGTGATGGGTCTCCGCCCTCTAGGGATGTCCTGGGTCCTCCTGACTTTGGGCTGAACAGTGATGGATCTCCGCCCTCCAGGGATGTCCTGGGCCCTCCTGACTTTGGGCTGAACAGTGATGGGTCATCGCCCTCCAGGGATGTCCTGGGCCCTCCTGACTTTGGGCTGAACAGTGATGGGTCACCACCCTCCAGGGATGTCCTGGGCCCTCCTGACTTTGGGCTGAACAGTGATGGGTCACCACCCTCCAGGGATGTCCTGGGCCCTCCTGACTTTGGGCTGAACAGTGATGGGTCACCGCCCTCCACGGATGTCCTGGGCCCTCCTGACTTTGGGCTGAACAGTGATGGGTCTCCACCCTCCAGGGATGTCCTGGGCCCTCCTGACTTTGGGCTGAACAGTGATGGGTCACCGCCCTCCAGGGATGTCCTGGGCCCTCCTGACTTTGGGATGAACAGTGATGGGTCACCGCCCTCCAGGGATGTCCTGGGCCCTCCTGACTTTGGGCTGAACAGTGATGGGTCTCCACCCTCCAGGGTTGTCCTGGGCCCTCCTGACTTTGGGCTGAACGGTGATGGGTCATTGCCCTCCAGGGATGTCCTGGGCCCTCCTGACTTTGGGCAGAATCCAACATAAACCTCACAGATCTTTGGGACAAAACTCTAAAATAAAAGCATTCTTTCCCAGGGATGGTGAAGAATATTGGGAACAAAGGGTGCCAGTCCCGAAAATGGAATGAAATCTGCTGCACTCGAATGTTTCCAACAGCATTACAACACCAGAAACCTGTGGGTAGAACACACGGGACATTGCTGGTTGTGAGGAACTTACAATGTGAAGCCCTCCCATATAGATAGTTATAACTTATGTTAATTATTTGTCCTCCTTATCAGGACAAATGGGCCATTTCCTTCATTCCCAGCAGGCTGCGGGGGATGGGCCCTGCCGTGTCCTCTCTCAGAGATGCCAGAGCGCAGGAACAAGTCCGTGAGGAAGGGGCTCCCATTGAGGGCTGGGCTCAGGTTTGACTTCCTGTTTTATCCAGTCTTCCACACTGAGGGTCTTGGTCCCACCAGATCTGCCCTGTGAACCCAGCAACATTTCTCCAGTTCCAGTTAGTGCGACGATGTTTCAACTTCTCTCTCTCCACCTTCCTGAGATTTTGCTCTCTCCAAGAAACTATCAATAGAAAAATGATTCATGTTAATCCTAGAATCTGTAACTGGAATACAATGGGACTGTTTTTGTGACTATGATTATATTTAATTTCAATATATTTGCAATTAATGACATTACTTACTTTAATATTAAATTGTTCTTTTCTGTCCTGTGTCCTATTTATAGGGACTAAACTCACTCCCAATGTCAGTTGTCACTCCAGCTCCTCCCACTGATGGGCCGTGACCAGGGGCATACACATGCCTCCAGGTGACATCACAAAGGAGCCAGCAGCCAATCACACAGCAGCCATGAACTATGTCACAAAGCAGCTCAAGCCCCTCCCACTCGAGGTGTTACAGGGTCACAGGAGCAGGCTCTGCTCCTGGTGTGCAGTCTCACTGGGCATGAACGCAGGTTGTACAATCAGCCCTGTCTCTGACCCCGCTCCCATGTACTGAGACTCCAGGCAGGGAGCACAGACTCAAAATTCTCTCCCTCATCCTCCGAATGTGAGGTCCCACTATTCAATGTCCCCCATGTCCACCATTGCTTTTATAGACTCCAAATTCTCCTTCTCTTTATATCAACAGTGTAGAATACAAGATCTGTACAGACCCCTAAAGGGCAAGAGCTCTACTTTTGCAATTAATCAACCTTGGCCAACATAAAAAGTGAGAGACAGTATAAAACTAAAAGAAAGAGCTTCTACAAAGACAAAGAACAGCCGAGATCCCGTGAACTGGGAGAGATATAAAGAACAGCAAAGGGATACAAAGAAAGTGGCAAGAACTGCAACAAGGGAATGCGAGAAAAGGCTTGTGAGGGATCTCAGGAACAACACTAAAGGGTTTTACAAATATATTAGGAGCAAGAAGGTGGCTAAGAGTAGTGTGGGTCTGCACAAAGCGGGAATAAACGGAGTGGACTTGAACAGTGTGTTTCATTTTGGGAATTTGGAAAGAGTGGGAATTCGAAGAGGGGGAAGGAGTTGCTGCTTTTTGCCTGCACTACTGGCAGTGTTTTGTGTTACAGCTAGATATTTAATTTCAGTACCCTTAACGTAATCTAGATCAAGTAAATAGTCAAGAAACTACACTGTAAACTGAGTTACCTAATGACAAATTCAATTCAATAATAACAAGGTCCTATAGGGATGGCAGTGCAGGTGGTGTGCTGCAACTGCAGCATGTGGGAGTTTGTGCAGAGCATTGTGATCCCGAGCAACCACGTTTGCAGTAAGTGCCTGCATCTTGAGGAATTTCAGCTCAGAGTTTTTGAGCTGAAGTCTGAGGTGCAGATATTACAGGGCATCGGGGATGGGGAGGAGTTACCTGGACACTTTGATCCAGGAGGCAGTCACGCTCCTTAGGTTAGGTAGTGGTACAGGTCTGGTTAGTGGTCAGGGACAGGAGGGTGTGACTGCAACTCAGGCAGGTAAAGGGAACCCAGGTGCAGTGCTGGAGGAGCCTCTGCCTTTGCCCTTGTCCTACAGGTATGAGGTTCTTGCTGCCTGTGTGGATCAAGGAAAAGCCTGCAGGATGGATGAGCAAGCTGACCATGGCACCTTGGTGCAGAGGCCATTCAAGTCGGGGGAGTGAAAGGGAATGTAGTTGTGGTAGGGGACAGTATAGTCAGGGGGATAGATACTGTTCTCTGCAGCCGCGATCAAGAGTTCCGAAGGTTGTGTTGCCTGCCCGGTGCCAGGGTTAAAGATACTTCCTCACAGCTGGAGAAGAACTTGGAGTGGGAAGGGGAGGATGCAGTTGTTGTGGTCTATTATGTCCGTGAATGTTTGAGACACGGACAGCAGGAGTTGAACAAAACAAGTCTTTACTGGTGGAAGTCAATAGTGAAACTAAAACAACAGAGGCTCACTAGCGCCTTTTATACAGGGGTGGTCACTGCCGGTACTGCAATCTGAGAACCAGTTATTCTCTTAAAGGTACATACACAACAATTCCTCCCCTTTTAGATAAACAGTACATAACATTCATTTAACAAATAAATGATAACTAATTACAATCACAATTACGGTTGCTAGATACATTGGTTAAGTTTAAGCAATTATAAGTTCAGTCTTTGAGGAGGCTTCCTGATTCTGTCTGGATAACGCCTCTTGGGGTATCAGGTTCTTCTGGCAATGTTGAGTCGGGATCAATGTCGTTGTTTGGTTCATCTGCTTCCAATATCATCGGTTCTGCGGTAGCTGCAATTGGTACGTCGATTTCATTGCCAGGTGTATCAGATCGTGGTGTGGAGTTGACGTTTTCCAGTGACTCTAGAATCTGGTCAGCATGGCATCTTACAATGCTCTCTCCAACGTCTATGGTATACATGAGAGGTCCTTGCCGTGTACAAATCGTTCCTGGCTGCCATTTCTCAGTGCGGTAGTCCCGGGCCAAAACTGGTTGACCTATCTTAAAACTCCTGGTCGGCCTTTCATTCATATTCTGAAACTGCCTGTTCTCCACATCTCTTCGAACGTTTGGCTTAACCAAATCCAAGCGGCATCGTAGTCTTCGATTGAAGAACATCATGGCTGGAGTTTGGTTAGTAACCGCATGTGTCGCATTCCGGTAGGCAAACAAGAAGTTGTCCACCTTGTGTTGTAGGGGTATATCTTCATTACACATTGCCTTGATAGCCTTCTTGAATGTTTGGACAAACCTCTCGGCCAATCCATTAGTGGCTGGATGATATGGGGCAGATGTGTAATGCTTAACACCATTGTTCTTTAAGAACCTCCGGAACTCTTCAGACACAAACTGTGGTCCATTGTCAGAGCAAATCTGTTCAGGCAGCCCATTCCTGGCGAATATGGTTCGTAAGACTGTGATAGTTTTTTCCGTGGTGGTTGAGGACATTTTTATTACCTCTGGCCACTTTAAATGTGCGTCCACCGCAATTAAAAACATCGAGTGCATGAAGGGACCAGCAAAATCAATGTGCACCCTTTGTCATGGAGATGAAGGCCACTCCCATGGATGCAGAGGAGCTTGTGGTGGAGCGTTTTGGACTTTCTGGCATCCTGCATAACTCTTGGTCATCTCTTCGATTTCTCTATCGATTCCCGGCCACCACACAAACGCTCTGGCTAAGTTCTTCATTTTTACCCCACCCAGATGACCCTCATGAAGCTCATTGAGCACTCTATCCGTCAACTTAGGTGGAATTACTACTCTGGATCCACACATCAAGGTTCCTCTGCACACTGACAGCTGTTCTCTTCTCGGCGAGAATGCTGGCAGCAGTGGTTCGCCATGAGCTGGCCATCCCTTCACCGTTAAATCATAGACCCATGATAGTGTCGGGTCATTCCGTGTTTCCTTTTCTATGTTTGCATTCGTCACAGGGAGACATTCGACTATGGTCGAGTGGAATAACTCCATTGGATCCACTGCAAGGTCTTCTTCTTCCACCGTCGGCAACGGTAGGCGTGACAATCCATCAGCATTCCCATGCTGTTTAGTTCCTTTGTACTCGATGTCATATTGGTGTGCCCCTAGGAAAAGGGACCACCTCTGCAGCCGTTGTGCTGTCATTATCGGTACGCCCTTCTGAGGGTTGAAAATGGAGACAAGAGGTTGATGATCGGTTAGTAGAGTAAATTTTTGACCGTGCAGGTAGTGATTGAACTTCTTCACCCCCCACACTAGGCTGCGGGCCTCTCTGTCAATCTGGGTGTAGTTACGCTCGGCAGAAGTTAACGAGCGTGATGCAAAAGCTATCGGCCTCTCTAAACCATCAAGGGATTTATGTGACAGTACCGCCCCAATGCTGTAGGGAGACGCATCACACGCCAGTCTGATCGGCAGTGCTGGGTTGTAGTGAGCCAATACTTCCCTTGAAGTGATTAAGTCCTTACTCTTCTGAAAGGCCCGCTTACAATCATCGGTCCATTTCCATGCTACCCCCGTTCGTAGCAGGGCGTTCAGTGGGTGCAGAATTGTCGACAAATTCGGCAAAAACTTATGGTAGTAATTCACCAATCCGAGGAATGACCTCAGTTGCAACACATTTTCAGGTGCTGGGGCCTTAACAACCGCTTCAATTTTGTCAGGGGACTTATGTAACCCCTCTTCATCAATCATGTGGCCGCAATACGATATCTGTTTCTTAAAAAACTCGAACTTGGGGCGGTTGGCTCGTAGCCCATGTTCCCGTAGTCTAGCGAGCACCTGTTCTAGGTTGTTAAGGTGTTCACTGTCATCTTCACCTGTCACAAGGATGTCGTCCAAGTAACACTGAGTCCCCGGAATCCCTTGCAGGACTTGTTCCATCGCTCTTTGCCATATCGCTGGAGCCGATGCTACTCGGAATACCAATCGATGATACTGGTAAAGACCTTTGTGAGTGTTTATCGTGAGATACTTCCTAGAGGACTCTTCAACCTCCATCTGCAAATATGCTTGTGCTAGGTCAATTTTTGTAAAACGCTTCCCTCCAGACAGTGAGGCGAAGATGTCTTCTATCCTTGGAAGAGGATATTGTACTGTGTGAAGCACTGGGTTCACCGTCACCTTGAAATCCCCACAGATGCGAATCTTCCTTGGCTCCCCGGACTTATTGCTTAACGTTTTCTTCATGACAGGAACGATGGGTGTCGCCCACTCGCTCCAGTCGACCTTAGACAACACGCCTGCCTTCTCCAGATTCTCCAGCTCTGCCTCGACGGCTGGGCGAATTGCATATGGTACCGGTCTTGCTTTGAAAAACTTGGGAACTGCATTCTCTTCTATTTTTATCGAGGCGGTTACGCCTTTAAGCGTGCCCAGTTCTTGTTGAAATACCTCTTTGGCGTTAGCTAAGATTGTTGACAATCGTCCAGGAGTGACGTCTTCATCTTTTGTACCGTCCACCGTCATTGCATGAATGGAGTGCCAATCTAAGTTTATCTTCCTGATCCATTCACATCCCAATAACGGTGGTCCACCATTTGGCAGTATGTAGAGATACAATTTTCGTATTTTCTTGCCGTTGTATTCGACAGGCACCCTTATTTTTCCTCTGGGGTATACTTTTTGCCCCGTACACATCGTCAAGACGATGGATGTCTCTCTCAAGGGTATGTGTGAGAATAACCGCTCGTAGTCTCGTCGATTCATGACGGTTAGCGCTGATCCTGTATCCAATTCCATTTTAACTTGGGACCCTGCTATCGTGAGGGTGACCCAAATGGTTCGGTGATCCTCTTCTGCGATTACATTGTGAAGTTTGAGACAGCTTAGTCTCCTGTTCCCGGATTCACTATCGCTCATCTGGTCTTCGGAGCTACTGTCCGTCATCTTTTGTACTTTCTTGTACGGTCCCCTAGTAGCCTTTTTGTTGTCGCTGGTCTTCTTCCCAGACCTGCAAACTCGTGCAATGTGTCCCATTTTTCCGCATTGCCTGCATATTTTGTCTTTGGACCAGCAGTCCTTCTGGTCATGGTTAGTTCTGCCGCAGCGATAACATTTTGCAAATCCCCGTGTCATTTCGTGGGTGCCGTATTCCTGTGGCGTTTGTTGAATTTCTGCAGCTCCCCTGGCTGCTGTTTCATACGATACTGCCACGCTGAAAGCCTTATCTAGCGTCAGCTCTTTCTCTGATAGTAACTTCTTCTGTGTTCCTTCACTCAGGAGTCCACAGACAAATTTGTCCCGTAGGGTATCTGCCAGTCCTGCTCCGAACTGGCAGTGCTTTGATAGCTTGTGTAGTTCCGTAAGGTACTCCGCATTGCTCTCATCTTTATGCTGAGTTCTCCTGTGGAATTTAAACCTTTTTGCTATCAACAGCGGTGCAGGGTTTAGGTGTTCCTGTAGGACAGCAACAATTTCGTTAAAACTCTTCGCCTTCGGTTTGGCTGGAGTAATCAGGTCCCGCAATAGGCCGTACGTTCTAGCGCCCATTAAGTTTATCAATATCGATGCCTTTTTCTCCTCAGCTATTTTGTTTGCCTCGCAATATACCTCGACTCTTTCCACATACGTGGTCCAGTCCTCTATTGTATTATCAAAGGCAGTGATACAGCCAGTCTTCGGCATCTTGCAAATCTAAAATGGCACCTCCCGCGCTTTGCCTTCTTCCCCGATTTAACAAAATGGCGCCTCCCGCGCTTTGCCTTCTTCCCCGCTGATTAAGATGGCACCTCCCGCGCTTTGCCTTCTTCCCCGCTGTTGCTAGCGCTGCTTTCCACGGTTCCCGTTGCAACCTGCAGCTCCTCGCGGTTTCTTGCGCGTTTAATATTTCTTTTTTTTTTTAAATTTTCCCGTCGTGGGACAACCCTGTGGGACTCTTGCCTCCCTCTTCTCGGGTCTATATGCAGCCCGGTTTTGTAGCACCGGCCGCGCCCTGTGTGCTCCACCCTCTCTCTCTCTTCTTCCCGACAACGCTGCTCGGCCCCGTCGCAAACCACCCGCTCGAGTTCGCGACCGCCGCAGCCCAGGAAGGATCAGTGCACTACCTGCCACCAGCCCGATTAGCTGAAGCACCATCGACAGGAACCAGGCCCTGCTTCCGACAGCTTCTCCAGCAATCTTCAACTCTGCTAACACAGGGGCGGATGCCCACGGTCGACGCCCGTTTCTACTGCCTCTTACTTTCTTTTCTTTCTGGCCTCGACCTCTGCTCACTTCGCTGTAGGAATGGATCCCAGGAGGTGGTGCAGACTGTAGGTAGGTTCGTATCTGCTCGTCGCCAGTATTATGTCCGTGAATGATTGAGACACGGACAGCAGGAGTTGAACAAAACAAGTCTTTACTGGTGGAAGTCAATAGTGAAACTGAAAACAACAGAGGCTCACTAGCGCCTTTTATACAGGGGTGGTCACTGCCGGTACTGCAGTCTGAGACCAGTTATTCTCTTAAAGGTACATACACAACATGGTCCACGTAGGAACCAACGACATAGGTAGAAGTAGGAATGAGGTTCTGCTGAGGGAGTTTGAGGAGCTAGGGTCCAAATTAAAAAGCAGAACCTCAAAGTTAATAATCTCTGGATTGTTACCTGAGCCACGCGCAAATTGGCATAGGGACAAACAGATTAGAGGTTTAAATGCGTGGCTCAAAGAGTGGTGTGGGCGGAAGGGGTTTCAGTTCATGGGGCACTGGCACCAGTATCGGGGAAAGAGGGAGCTGTTCTGTTGGGACGGGCTCCACTTAAACTGGGCTGGGACCAGTGTCCTAGCAAACCGAATAACTAGGGCAGTAGACAGGGCTTTAAACTAATGAAGGGGTGGGTGGGAGGATTCAGGAAAGATTAAATTTAAAAGCAGTGAGAGAAATGTCAAGGCTCTAGAGCAGAGTAGAGTTTTGGGTAAAAATAAGCAGCGTGGATCAGGAAGGGACAGAGAGTAACAAAGGTAATAGGGCATCAGTGACTATGGTGACATCAGGGAAAAATAGAAATAAGTCTAAGTTAAAGGCACTATATCTGAATGCGCAAGCATTTGCAACAAAATAGATGAATCAATAGCGCAGATAGAAATGAACAGGTTTGATCTAATAGCCACTACGGAGATGTGGTTGCAATGTGGCCAAGGTTGGGAACTAAATATTCCAGGATACTTAACTTTTACAAGAGACAGGCAAAATGGAAAAGGAGGAGGGGTCGCCCTGATAATAAAGGATGGGATAAAGACAGTAGAGAGAAAGGATCTTAGCTCCGAAAATCAAGAAGTAGAATCAGTTTGGGTGGAGCTAAGAAACAGCAAGGGGCAGAAAACATTGGTGGGAGTTGTTTATAGGCCCCCAAACAGTAGTTGTAATGTAGGGCAGAGTATAAATCAGGAAATTAGAGGTGCATGCAACAAGGGTCATACAGTAATCATGGGGGTCTTTAATCTACACATAGACTGGACAAGCCAAATTTGCAGTAATAGTGTGGAGGACGAGTTCATGGAATGTATGCAAGAAAGTTTTCTAGATCAGTATGTTGAGGAACCAACTAGGGAAGATGTTATTTTAGATCTAGTATTGTGCAATGAGAAAGGGTTAACTAATAACCTTGTAATAAAGGGGCCTTTAGGGAAGACTGACCATAAAATGATAGAATTTTATATCGAGTTTGAAAGTGACTTAGTTAAATCCGAAACTAGGGTCTTAAATCTAAACAAAGCAAACTACGTAGGTATGAAGGGCGAGTTGGCTAAGGTAGATTGGGAAACTACATTAAAAGGTATGATGGTAGAAAAGCTATGGCTAGCATTTAAAGAATTAATTCATAACTTACAACAAATATACATTCCTTTAAGGCACAAAAACCCCACAAGAAAATTGGTCCAACTGTGGCTAACGAGAAGTTAAAGATAGTATTAGATCAAAGGAAGAGGCTTGTAATGTTGCCAAAAAAGAGCAGTAAGCCTGAGGATTGGGAGGATTTTAGAATTCAGTAAAGGAGGACCAAGAAATTGCTAAAGAAAGGGAAAATAGAATTTGAGAGTAAACTAGCGAGAGACATAAAAACAGACTGTAAAAGCTTCTATAGGTATGTAAACAGGAAAAGATTAGCGTAAGTAAATGTGGGTCCCTTACAGGCTGAGACAGGAGAAATTATAGTGGGGAATAAGGAAATGGCAGAGAAACTAAACAAATACTTTGGGTCTGTCTTCACGGAAGAAGATACAAAAAACTTCCCGGAAATAGTGGAGAACCAAGGCTTTAGTGAGAATGAGGAACTGAAAGAAATCAGTATTAGTAAAAAAAATAGTACAGGAAAAATTAATGGGACTGAAAGCTGATAAATCCCCTGGACCTGATGGTCTACATCCTAGGGTTTTGAAAGAGGTGGCTATAGAGATAGTGGATGCATTGGTTGTCATTTTCCAAAATTCTATAGATTCTGGAACAGTTCCCATGGATTGGAAGGTAGCAAATATAACCCAACTATTTAAGAAAGGAGGGAGAGAGAAAACGGGGAACTACAGACTAATTAGCCTGACATCAATAGTAGGGAGAATGCTAGAATCTATTATTAAGGACGTGGTAACAGGGCACTTAGGAAATAATAATAGGATTGGGCAGAGTCAACACGGATTTATGAAAGGGAAATCGTGTTTGACAAATCTTTTAGAGTTTTTTGAGGTTGTAACTAGTAGAATAGATACTGCGGAACCAGTGGATGTGGTGTATTTGGATTTTCAGAAGGCATTCGATAAGGTGCCACACAAGAGGTTATTAAACATAATTAGGGCTCATGGGATTGGGGGTAATATACGAGCATGGTTTGAGGATTGGTTAATGGACAGAAAACAGAGAGCAGAAATAAATGGGTCATTATTGGATTGGCAGGCTGTAACTAGTGGGGTACCGCAAGGATCAGTGCTTGGTCCTCAGCTATGCACAATCTACATCAATGATTTGGATGAGGGGATCAAATGTAATGGCCCAGTAATTCCCCTCTGAACGCGTGAGTACGGTCGGGGTACTCACGCGTCTGGCCGGAGGAAATGCCCGTGTTCAGCATGCACAGCGCATGCGGGGAAAACCGGCATTTCCAGTCCTCTGAACGAAGGGGTTCAGAGGCACAGCACGTGCGACTGCACAGGCAGCGCTTGCGCAGTGAACTTCGTCGATTTCATTCATGGATTCAGTGAGGATAAGTCCTTACAAGTTACACTTGAAAAAAGCATGTGTAAAGTTGCTCCAAGGCTGCGGAGGAAGATATATTTTATCGTGGAGCTTCTGAAAGGCAATATTTTTGTTTGGGAAAGGGAGGAAAGTTATTTTAAGAAATGCTGAGGTAAGTTTTAAAGATTAAATTTTTTTTTTAAACGGGTTTTCAGTACGGTAGGTAGAAGGAGCAATTGTGGCTGTGTGAATTGAATGTGAGAATGAGTGTTCTAAAATGAGTAATGTAACATTTCCAACACTTTTAAGAAAGAAACTTTTCATCAGTAATAAGTAATTATGTATGTATGTCCGCATATATTCCTTTACATTTATGTATGTATGTTTTATATTCCTTTACTTATGTGTATGAATGTATGTTTTTAATTATGATTTTCCAATAAGTTACTTTCTCTGAAAGTCATAATTAAATACATACATTCATACACATAAGTAAAGGAATATATACATACACGCAAAGGAATATATACAGACATACATACATAATTACTTAAAAGAATATATTACTGATGAAAAGTTTCTTTCTTAAAAATGTTGGAGTCATTTTCACATTTAATAAACACAGCAAATTCAATTCACATAGCCACAATTGATCCTTTTACCTACAGTACTGAAAACCCGTTTTAAAAAACAAAAATAAACTTTAAAACTTACCTCAGCATTTCTTAAAATAACTTTCCTCCCTTTCCCAAACAAAAATATTGCCTTTCAGAAGCTCCACGATAAGAAATATCTTCCTCCGCAGCCTCTGGAGCAACTGTACTCATGCTTTATTCATGTGTAAGTTGTAAGGACTTGACCTCACTGAAAGCATGAATGAAAGCGGCGAATTTTACTGTGCACGCGCTGCCTGTACAGTCGCACGCATTCTGCCTCTGAACCCCTTCGTTCAGAGGACAGGAAATGCCGGTTTTCCCCGCATGCGCTGTGCATGCTGAAAACCGGCATTTCCTCCGGCCAGATGCGTAAGTACCCCGACCGTACTTGCGCATTTGGAAGGGAATTACTGGGCCAACATTTTACATGTCAATAAAATGAAAAATTTAACAATTGCACGATTTGCCCCCTCGCATCTGCGACTGAGGGTCCAAGGAGGTGCATTGCGCAAGAGGTCATCGTCGTACGTATCCTCACACTGTTCCCTTTCGGGAACTGTATGAAGTGGTGGAAGGATTTCTGGCCACGTTAACACTCCTTCCGTGACCATAACCATCTTCATACCAGCCATTAGGGTGGTTAGTCCTATGGCGTGAGGGTTTTACGGGCTCCCACAACCCATCTGAGGGGGGGGGCCACCCACACCCGCGGACGCAAGTATCCCGCTGGATGTCCATCCAGAATTTATAGTTGGAGCTCCGACTCCACTTGCCGGGACTGTCTGGAGCGGGGTTCGAAACCCTACTCCTTCTGGCCCAGCGGCGGGGATGCTTACCGCTACGCAAAAGGCCCACTCCGTGCAAAAGGTGACACCCATACGTTTCCTGCACCTTTTCCCTCCCCGTGACTGGAGCCCTATGCTGCCACTTGAAAGACCAAGCTATCATCTGTCCTTTTTGCGGCGCCTTTGACTTCTCATTACCAATGATGAGCAGGCGCTGCGCCTCCACCTCGTTGAGGAGATTGCTGAGGTCATCATCAGTTCAATTGTGAGTTCTTTTAATGCCGTGAATTGTGCTCATTCCAGCCATTTCACGTTGCTAATCGGATTGGGCCTTTGGCGTAGCGGTAGGATCCCCGCCACTGGGCCAGACGGGGTAGGGTTTCTAACCCCGCTCCAGACAGTCCTGGCAAGTGGAGTCGGAGCTCCGGCTCTAAATTCTGGGTTGACATCCAGTGGGATATTTGCGTCCGTGGGTGTGGGTGGCCCCCCCTCCTTGTATAGCTTGTGGGAGCCCGTAAAACCCTCCCGCCATAGGACTAACCACCCTAATGGCTGGTTCAAAGATGGTTATGGTCACGGAATGAGCATTAATCACGGCCATAAATCCTTCCACCACTTCATACAGTTCCCCAAAGGGAACAGTGTGAAGACACGTATGACGACGACATTGCTAAATAAATAAATGGAATAAAAAAAATTCTTTTAGGGCTTTTAAAAGTCTTTAAATTGCTTTAATTCTGTTTAAAACTACTTCAGATCCTTCAAAATAATGTAAACGTTTTTAAAAGTTTATAAAAGTTACCAAAAGCTTCATAAAAATACCAAAAACCTATTTAAAATGCTGCTTTGCATGTAAAAATGCTTAGCAGCTTGTGAGAAACATTGGGGGCGTGTCCTATTAAACTGAGACCTCAAGGGGCGTGTCTCAGTTGCACAGCGCGCTCCAGGCTTCGCGCTGGCTGCACTCCTGGGCGGCGTGACGTCAGACGCTGCCCGGGAGTCAACATTTTAAAACAGCAATTCCAGGCGTCCCTGAAGCTCAACGGCCGGCGCGTCGCGTAAGTGCATATCGGGGGCTTGCACGCGCGGCAAGCCCCCGACCCGAATTTCTGGGCCATTATATCCAAGTTTGCTGATGACACAGAGCTCGGTGGGAATGTAAGTTGTGAGGAGGATGCAAAGAGGCTTCAAGAGGATATGGACAGGCTAAGTGAGGGGGCAAGAACATGGCAAATGGAATATAATGTGGAGAAATGTGAAGTTATCCACTTTGGTAGGAAAAATAGAAAAGCAGAATACTTTTTAAATGGTGAGAGACTGGGAAATGTTGGTGTTCAGAGGGACCTGGGTGTCCTTGTACATGAATCACTGAAAGTTAACATGCAGGTACAGCAAGAAATTGGAAAGCAAATGGTATGTTAGCCTTTATTACAAGAGGATTTGAGTATAAGAGTAAAGACATCTTACTGCAATTATATAGGGCCCTGGTGAGACCACATCTGGAGTATTGTGTCCAGTTTTGGTCTCCTTACCTAAGGAAGGATATACTTGCCATAGAGGGAGTGCAACGAAGGTTCACCAGACTGGTTCCTGGGATGGGGGGATTGTCCTATGAGGAGAGATTGAGTAGACTAGGCCTATATTCTCCAGAGTTTAGAAGAGTGAGAGGTGATCTCATTGAAACATACAACATTTTACATGGCTTGACAGGGTAGATACAGGGAGGATGTTTCCCCTGGCTGGGGAGTCTAGAACCAGGGGTCACAGTCTCAGAATAAGGGGTCGGGCATTTAGGACTGAGATAAGGAGAAATTTCTTCACTTAGAGGGCGGTGAATCTTTGGAATTCTCTGCCCCAGAGGGCTGTGGAGGCTCAGTCATTGAGTATATTCAAGACAGAGATCGATAGATTTTTGAATATTAAGGGACTCAAGGGATATGGGGATAGTGCAGGAAAGTGGAGTTGAGGTAGAAGATCAGCCATGATCTCATTGAATGGCGGAGCAGGCTTGAGGGGCCAAATGGCCGACTCCTGCTCCTATTTCTTATGTTCTTATGTTCTTTAAAGACAGATGCAGGTGATATTGTAATTGGAAATCAGGAATTGGTAGAATTACTAAATAACTTTTTCACAGCAGAGGATAAGGATAAATACCAGAGATGCAAGGAAAACTACAAATAAATCAAGGGGAGGAGCTAACTCGATTCAATGCAAGTAAAAACATGGTGATGGAGAAACTAATGAGATTAAAGATAGACAAATCTCCAGGACCCGATGGTTTTAAAAGAAGGAGGTGAGGAAATTGTAGATGCTTTAGTCATGATCTTCCAAAACTCTCTCGATTGAGGAATTGTCCCCTTGGATTGGCAAATTACGAATGTCAATCCATTATTTAAGAAGGGCAAGAGAGATAAACTAGAAAATTATAGGCCTATTAGTCTAACGTCAGTTGTGGGGAATTTACTCGAATCTGTTATTAGGGACAGAGGGACTGAGCATTTGGACAATATGAGCTGATCAGAGAGAGCCAGCGTGGATTGTAAAGGGCAAGTCATGTCTAACGAACAGTTGAATTTTTCAGGAGGTAACTAACGTGTTAGATAAGGGATTGTCAATGGATGTTATTTATATGAACTTCCAGAAGGCTTTCGATAAAGTTCCACGAAAGTGTCTGCTAACAAAAATGAGAGTGCATGTAATTGGAGGCAACCTATTGCCTCGACAGGGGATTGGTTAGAAGGCAGGAGACAGAGTAGGGATATTGGGTCTGTACTCCAATTGGCAGGATGTGACTAGTGGTGTTCCCCAGGGATCTGTACTGGGGCCTCAGCTTTTCACTATATTTATCAGTGACTTGGGTGAAGCAATAGAGAGCCGAATATCCAAGTTTGCTGATGACACCAAGTTAGGTGGCACAGTAAGTAGTGTAGATGGGAGCAGAAAGTTACAACGGGACACTGAGTGATTGAGCGAGTGGGCAAAACTGTGGCAGATGGAGTTCAATGTGAGGAAGTGTGAGGTCATTCACTCTGGACCTAAGAAAGATAGATCAGAGTATTTCCTAAATGGCGAGAAGCGAGGAACTGTGGAGGAGCAGAGAGATTGAGGGGTCCAAGTACAGACATCACTAAAAACTAGTGGACAGGTACAGAAAATAATTATAAAGGCTAATAGAATGTCAGCCTTTAGCTCGAGGGCTGGAATACAATGGGGTGAAGTTAAGTTCCAGCTGTACAGAGCTCTGTTCAGACCCCACCTGGACACTGTGTTCAGTCTGGGCCCCGCACCTCAGGAAGGCTATATTGGCCTTGGAGGGGGTGCAGCGCAGATTCACCAGAATTATACTAGGTCTAAAAGGGTTAAATACTGAGGACAGATTGCATAGACTAGGCTTGCATTCCTTGAGTGTGGAAGATTAAACGGTGATCTAATTCAGGAGTTTAAGATGATTAAAGGATGTGATAGGGTAGATAGAAACTAATTCCTCTGGTGAGATTATCCAGAACAAATGGGTACAACCTTAAAATTAAAATTAGGCTGTTCAGGGGTATGTCAGGACATAGAAACATAGAAGATAGGAGCAGGAGTAGGCCGTTCGGCCCCTCGAGCCTGCTCCGCCATTCAATGAGATCATGGCTGATCATCCAAATTCAGTACCCTGTCCCTGCCTTCTCCCCATACCCCTTGATCCCTTTAGCCTTAAGAAATATATATAAATCCTTCATGAATATATTTAATGAATTGGCCTCTACTGCCTTCTGTGGTAGAGAATTTCACAGGTTCACCACTCTCTGGGTGAAGAAATTCCTCCTCATCTCTGTCTTAAATGGCTTACCCCTTATCCTAACAGCCTAACTTTAATGAGAGGGAGGAAATGAAAGAAATCAGTATTTGTAGGGAAATGGTGTTAGGGAAATTGATGGGATTGAAGGCCGATAAACTCCCAGGGCCTGATAATCTACATCCTAGGGTACTTAAGGAATTGGCCTAGAAATAGTAGATGCATTGCTGATCACCTTCCAAAAATTCGATAGACTCTGGAATAGTTCCCATGGATTGGAGGGTAGCTAAAGTTACTCCACTACTCAAAAAAGGGTGGTAGAGAGAAAACGGGGAATTATAGACCGGTAAGCCTGACATCGGTAGTGGGGAGTCCATTTTAAAAGATGTAATAGCAGAGCACTTGAAAAACAGTGACAAGATCGGACAAAGTCAACATGGATTTACAAAAGGTAAATCGTGCTTGACTAAACTACTGGAAATTTTTGAGGATGTAACTGGTAGAATAGATAAGGGAGAACCAGTGGATGTGGTGTATTTGGACTTTCAGAAGGCTTTCGATAAGGTCCAGCATAAGAGATTAGCGTGTAAAGTTAAGGCACATGGGATTGGGGGCAAGGTACTGACTTGGATAAAGAACTGGTTGGCAGACAGGGAGCAAAGAGTTGGAATAAACGGCTCTTTTTCCGAGTGGCAGGCAGTGACTAGTGGGGTACCGCAGGGATCAGTCCTAGGACCCCAGTTATTCACAATATATATAAATGATCTGGACGAGGGAACTAGATGTAATATCTCCAAGTTTGCAGATGACACAAAGCTGGGTGGGCGTGTGTGCTGTGAGGAGGATGCTGAGAAACTCCAGCATGATTTGAACAGGTTGGGTGATTGGGCAGAAGAATGGCAGATGCAGTATAATGTGGATAAATGCGATGTTATCCACTTTGGTGGCAAAAGCAGGAAGGCAGATTATTATCTGAATGGCAATAGATTGGGAGAAGGGGTATTGCAACGAGACCTGGGTGTCCTTGTGCACCAGTCGCTGAAGGTAAGCATGCAGGTGCAGCAGGCGGTTAAGAAGGCAAATGGTATGTTGGCCTTCATAGAGAGAGGGTTCGAGTACAAGAACAAGGATGTCTTGCTGCAGTTGTACAGGGCCTTAGTGAGACGACACCTTGAGTACTGTGTGCAGTTTTGGTCGCCTTATCTGAGGAAGGATGTTCTTGCCATGGAGGGAGTGCAGCGAAGATTCACCAGACTGATACCTAGGATTGCAGGAATGACGTATGAGGAGAGATTGGGCTGATTGGACTTATACTCGCTGGAGTTTAGAGGAATGAGAAGGGATCTCATTGAAATATATAAAATTCTAACAGGACTGGACAGACTGGATGCAGGAAGGATGTTCGCGATGGTCGGGGAGTCCAGAACCAGGGGTCACAGTCTAAGGATACGGGGTAAGCCATTTAGGACAGAGATGAGGAGGAATTTCTTCACCCAGAGAGTGGTGAACCTGTGGAATTCTCTTCCACAAAAGGCACTGGAGACCAATTCATTAAATATATTCAAGAAGGAGTTGGATCTATTTCTTAAGGCTAAAGGGATCAAGGGATATGGGGAGAAGATAGGGACAGGGTACTGAAATTGGATGATCAGCCATGATCTCATTGAATGGCGGAGCAGGCTCGAGGGGCTGAATGGCCTACTCCTGCTCCTATCTTCTATGTTTCTATGTTTCTTAGACTGTGATCCCTGGTTCTGGACTCCCCGGCCATCGGGAACATCCTTCCTGCATCTAGTCTGTCTAGTCCTGTTAGAATTTTATAAGTTTCAATGAGATCCCCTCTCATTCTTCTAAACTCCAGCGAGTATAAGCCCAATCGACCCAATCTCTCCTCATACGGCATTCCTGCCATCCCAGGTATCAGCCTGGTGAATCTTCGCTGCACTCCCTCCATGACAAGAACATCCTTCCTCAGATAAGGCAACCAAAACTACACACAATACTCAAGATGTGGTCTCACCAAGGCCCTGTACAACTGCAGCAAGACATCCTTGTTCCTGTACTCAAACTCTCTCACTACGAAGGCCAACATACCATTTGGCTTCTTAACCGCCTGCTGCACCTGCATGCTTACCTTCAGCGACTGGTGCACAAGGACACCCAGGTCTCGTTGCACTTCCCCTTCTCCCAATCTATTGCCATTCAGATAATAATCTGCCTTCCTGGTTTGACACCAAAGTGGATAACCTCACATTTATCCATATTATACTGCATCTGCCATGCTTCTGCCCAATCAACCAACCTGTCCAAATCATACTGGAGTTTCTCGGCATCCTCCTCACAGCACACACGCCCACCCAGCTTTGTGATGTCTGCAAACTTGGAGATGTTACATCTAGTTCCCTCGTCTAGATCATTAATATATATTGGGAATAGCTGGGTTCCTAGGATCGATCCCTGCGGTACCCCACTAGTCACTGCCTGCCACTCGGAAAAAGACCCGTTTATTCCAAGTCTTTGCTTTCTGTCTGCCAACCAGTTCTCTATCCAAGTCAATACCTTGCCACCAATCCCATGTGCCTTAACTTTACATGCTAATCTCTTATGCAGGACCTTATCGAAAGCCTTCTGAAAGTCCAAATACACCACACCCACCGGTTCTCCCTTATCTATTTTACCAGCTACATCCTCAAAAAATTCCAGTAGATTAGTCAAGCACGATTTACCTTTTGTAAATCCATGTTGACTTTGTCCGATCCTGTCACCGTTTTCCAAGTGCTCTGCTATTACATCTTTTACAATGGACTCTAGCATTTTCCCCACTATCGATGTCAGGCTTACCGGTCTATAATTCCCTGTTTTCTCTCTATCACCTTTTTTGAATAGTGGGGTAACATTAGCTACCCTCCAATCCATGGGTACTGTTCCAGAGTCTATCGAATTTTGGAAGATGGCCAGCAATGCATCTACTATTTCTAGGGCCACTTCCTTAAATACCCTAGGATGTAGATTATCAGGCCCTGGGGATTTATCGGCCTTCAATCCCGTCAATTTCCCTAACGCCATTTCCCTGCAAATACTGATTTATTTCAGTTCCTCCCTCTCATTAGACCATATGTTCCCCGACATCTCTGGGAGGTTATTTGTGTCCTCCTTTGTGAAGACAGAACCAAAGTATGTATTTAATTGGTCTGCCATTTCTTTGTTCCCCATTATAAATTCCCCTGTTTCTGACTGCAAGGGACCTACGCTTGACTTCACCAAACTTTTTCTCTTCACATATCTATAAAAGCTTTTACGGTCAGTTTTTATGTTCCCTGAAAGCTTACTCTCATACTCTATATTCCCCCTCTTAATTAATCCCTTTGTCCTCCTTTGCTGAATCCTAAACCATTCCCAATCCTCTGGTTTACTGCTTTTTCTGGCCAATTTATATGTCCTCTCCTTGGATCTTATGCTATCCCTAATTTCCCTTGTTAGCCACGGTTGAGTCAGCTTTTTTGTTTTATTTTTATGCCAAACTGTGATGAACAGATTCTGCAGTTCATCCATGCGATCTTTGAATGTTTGCCATTGCCTATCCACCATCAACCCTTTGAGTGCCATTCCCCAATCAATCCTACCCAACTCGTGCCTCATACCATCGTAGTTTCCTTTATTTAAATTCAGGACCCTAGTCTCTGAGTCAACTACTTCACTCTTCATCTTAATGAAGAATTCTATCATATTATGATCGCTCCGACCCAAGGGGCCTCGCACAACAAGATTGCTAATTAATCCTTTCTCATTACATAACACCCAGTCTAAGATGGCCTGATATCTAGTTGGTTCCTCGACATATTGGTCCAGGAAACCATCCCATATACACTCCAGGAATTCCTCCTCCACAGTATTGTTACTAATTTGGTTAGCCCAATCTACATGTAGATTAAAGTCACCCATGATAACTGCTATGCCCTTATTGCACGCGTCTCTAATTTCCCTTTTAATGCCATCCCCAATGTCCGCATTACTGTTTGGGGGTCTATATACCACTCCCACTAACGTTTTCTGCCCCTTGGTATTTCTCATTTCTACCCATACAGATTCCATATCATCAGAGCTAATACCCTTCCACACAATTGTGTTAATCCCCTATTTAACCAGCAATGCTACCCCACCTCCTTTTCCTTTTTGCCTATCTTTCCTGAATATTGAATAACCCTGGATGTTGAGTTCCCAGCCTTCGTCACCCTGGAGCCATGTTTCCGTAATCCCAATCATATCATATTCGTTTACCTCTATTTGCGCAGCTAATTCATCCACCTTATTACGAATGCTCCTTGCATTAAGACATAAAGCCTTCAGGCTTGTTTTTTAATGCTCTTAGACCTTTTCAAATTATTATTTACTGTGGCCATGTTTGATTTAAACCCTTGATTTCTCTGACTGCTAACTTTATTTTTCTCCTTCCTGTCATTTGCTTCTATCCTTGTTTCCCTTTCCTCTGTCTCCCTGCTCAGCTTCCCAACCCCCTGCCATTTTAGTTTAAACCCTCCCCCAGAGCACTAGCAAACACTCCCCCTAGGACATTGCTTCCGGCCCTGCCCAGGTGCAAACCATCCGTTTTGTACTGGTCCCACCTCCCCCAGAACCAGTTCCAATGTCCCAGGAATTTGAATCCCTCCCCCTTGCACCATTCCTCTAGCCACGTATTCATCTGAAATATCCTTCTATTTCTACTCTGACTAGCACGTGTCACTGGTAGCAATCCTGAGATTACTACCTTTGAGGTCCTATTTTTTAATTTACCTCCTAACTCCCTATATTCAGCTATTAGGACCTCATCCCGTTTTTTACCTATATCGTTGGTACCTATATGCACCATGACAACTGGCTGTTCACCCTCCCCTTACAAAATGTTCTGCAGCCGCTCCGAGACATCCTTGACCCTTGCATCAGGGAGGCAACACACCATCCTGGAGTCTTGTTTGCGGCCGCAGCAACGCCTATCTATTCCCCTTACAATAGAATCTCCTATTACTATAGCTCTACCCCTCTTTTTCCTCCCATCCTGTACAGCAGAACCACCCCTAGTGCCAGGAAGTTGGCTGCTGCTGCCTTCCTCTGATAAGCCATCTGCCTCACCAATATCCAAAGCGGTCTATCTGTTTGAGAGGGGGATGACCACAGGGGACTCCTGCACTACCTGCCTGCACCTACTACTCTGCCTGGTGGTCACCCATTCCCTTTCTGCCTTTGCAACCTTTACCTGTGGTGTGACCAACTGTGTAAACGTGATATTTACGATGTCCTCAGCATCGCGAATGCTCCAGTATGTATCCATTCGCAGCTCCAGTGCCGCAATGCGGTCTGTCAGTAGCTGCAGCTGGATACACTTCCTGCACACATGGTTGTCAGGGACACAGAAAGTGTCCCTGATTTCCCACATAGCGCAGGAGGAGCATACAATGGTGCCGGGCTCCCCTGCCATACTATGGGGCCGAGCTGTGCTGCCATGACTTACCCTTTAATTAATTTAAATTAAATTAAATCAAATCAATCCCACCAATTACACTATAATTAAATGGTATACTCAAGGGCCCTTGTTCACCAACAGTCCCCGCTACACCACAGAGAGCTTAGAAACTATAAACCACAGAGTGTAAATTTGGGAAAAAAAAGTAGAAAGAGAGAAATACTCACCAACCAATCACTTACCTGCTTTCTGGTGATGTCACACTTCGATTACTTTTTACTTCCCTCTCTCCCGCTCTGAGATTGGTAAACCTACCTGCTGCTGCCACCTTGGTTTAAATTAACTCCGCCGCCGCCGCCGCTTCACCCAGGTATGCCGCCGCTGTGGGGTCTACCTGCTGCTGCCGCCTCGGTTTAAATTAGCTCCGCCGCCGCTGCTGCTTCACCCAGGTCCGCTGCACAGGAATGTAGGAACAGGAGGAGGCCATTTAGCCTCTCAAGCCTTTTCTGTCATTCATTGAGATCATGGCTGATCCGTGGCCTAACTCCATATACCCGCCTCTACCCCATATCCCTTAGTACCTTTGGATAACAAAAATCTATCAATCTCAGATTTAAAATTAACAATTGATCTACCATCAACTGCCACTTGCGGAAGAGAGTTCCAAACTTCAACCACCCTCCGCATGTAGGAATGTTTCCTAACTTCACTCCGGAAAGATTTGGCACTAATTTTTAGGCTATGGCCTAGAAATTCACGGACTTACTATTCTCCGTTGAAGCCAGTTTCTGGATAAAAAATAGCGACCACCTCACTTTTGCCCACCTCCGGCATGGGACTCAGGGCTGCCATTTTGGTAAAGGCTATTGCTCTGCCATTAGCCACATCTGCAAACTTTGACCTTTTCACTTTCTTTACCGCTGGATCCAAAGCACACTCAGAAAAGCGGTGACGGCCTCGGTGATCTGGTCCCACATCATTCTTTCTGGAGAGTCTCCTGGCCCCTGTGGGTAGAGGGCCTGTCTTGCAGTGTTGACCCCCTGCATAAAGCTGGAGTGCTGCGTGCAAGACCCTGGGTGCCCTTCCCTGCTTGCTGATCCATTTGTGTTAGTGCTGAAGCACTTTTAGCATTTTTTTAGGCGCAGAAGGCAATTCAGCTTTAAGAGCTGAAGACTGCCATTTTGGAATTATTTTTAATGGCCCAGAGATTCGGGTCTCCACGGGTGAGTACGCATGGGGTACTCACCTGTAAGCCCAATGGAAGTGCCGGTTTCCTGCATGCACTGCGCATGCGCGGGAAACCGGCACTTCCGCTCCCCTGAAAGAAGGGGTTCAGAAGTCGAATGTATGCGCAGTAGAGGCTGCGTGTGCACATCGACTTACTTTTTTTTGCAGGTTTTCCCGGGAGGGTAAGTCTCCAGGAGTTACACATATAAAAAGTAGTCGCAAGGCCTGCTTTTTACAAGGTAAGTGGTGAATTAATTAAAATTAAAACATTTTTTCCACAGATTTATTATTTTTAAATACTTTAAAGAAAGGTAAGTTTATTTTTAGCCCCGTTAGAAAATAAAACTATTTTTTTCAAAAATTTAAATTATTGCTTAAAATAGTTATTTCATATAACTTATAGTTTATTTAAAAATGTGATTTTTTTAAAAAATTTGTTTGAAGATTTAGTAATGTTTTGGGGCTTATAGTATTTATAAGTTTGACAGCCCTTCCTGTCAAACTTATGAATGAAGCATTCCCTGCTCCGATTGGCTCCCCATGGCCCACGTGATCCCAGGGGACGCATCGCACTAACTGTGCCCCTGGGATACACAAGCACTGCGCGCCGGCAGTTGGAGGAGGCCCAACATCGCAATTCCACGGGGGCCCACAGCTCAATGGCCGGCGCGCAAGGTAAGTGCAGGTTGGGGGCTTACACCCGCGGGAAGCCCTCAACCCAAATTTCTGGGCCAATGTTTATTTATTTTTCAGAAGGCTCTAAGGGCTAACAGCTGCCTATTTTTAAATCATTTTAATTTTTATCATTTGAGAAGGCAGTTCCCCTTTAAGGGACCGAATCTGCTTTCTAAAATTGGTTCAAGGCAATGCTGCTCTTGCTCCAGGGACGCTACGGCCACGCTACATTGGGCCTCCTGCCGAGAATAGCGCCGGAAATAGAGGGTTGTCCGTAAGTTTAACACTGTGCTAATTTAAATTAGTAGGCAGCACCAACATAGCTGCACTGTGAATTCAGATGGCCATTAACTTCGGCTCACAGTAGCACCAGCATTTTGCCGGCATGCTTGAATTTCTCAGCCTATGTCCCCTAGTCCTAGACTGCCCAACCAGTGGAAATAGATTCTCGCCACCCTATCAGTTCCCCTTAATAGCTTGAAAACTTCAATTATATCATCCGGTAACCTTTTAAATTCCAGGGAATACAAACCTAGTTTGTGTAATCTCTCATCGTAATTTAACCCTTGGAGTCCAGGTATCATTCTGGGCAACCTACGCTGCACTCCCTCCAAGGCCAGTATATCCTTCCTGAGGTGCGGTGCCCAGAGCTGAACACAGTACTCCAGGTGTGGTCTAACCAGGGTTTTGTATACCTGCAGCATGACTTCTACCCCCTTGTATTCTGGTCTTCTAGATATAAAGACCAACATTAGCCTTTTTGATTATTTTCTGTACCTGTCCATGACATTTCAATGATCTATGTACACGGACCTCTAAGTCTCTTTGGACCACGACTGCTTCTAGCTTTTCACCATTTAGAAAGTATTCTGATCTATCCTTTTTTAGGTCCAAAGTGGATGACCTCACCCTTGCCTATATTGAAATCCAGGTTTGCCCATTCACTTAATCTATTAATATTGCTTTGTAACTTTATGCTTCCAATGCCGCCTAGCTTTGTGTTATTGGCAAACTTGGATATGTGGCTCTCTATCCCATCAGCTAAGTCATTATTAAATACAGTGAATAGTTGAGGCCCCAACACAGATCCTTGCAGGATACCACTAGTCACATCCTGCCAATTAGAGTACCTGCCCATTATCCCTATGCTCTGTCTCCTGCCATTCAGCCAATTTCATAACTAGCTCAATAATTTGCTTTCAATTCCATAAGCTTCAAGTTAAGCTAACAGTCTCTTATGAGGGACTTTATCAAATGCCTTCTGAAACTCCATATAACTAGCATCCATAGAGATTCCCCTGTCCACTATTTTACGCACCTCTTCAAAAAATTCAATCAGGTTCATTAGGCGTGATCAACCCTTTACAAATCCATGCTGGCTCTCTGATCAGCTGAAAATTTTCAAGGTGTTCAGTCACTATCCTTAATTATAGACTCTAGCAATTTCCCAAAAAAAAGATGTTAGGCTAACAGGTATACAATTCCCTGGTTTCCCTCTCTCGCCTTCCTTAAATAGCAGAGTGACATGTGCAATTTTCCAATCTAAAAGGACGGTTCCTGAAGCAAGAGAACTTTGGAAGATTATAGTTAGGGCACCTCCAATGTTCTCACCTACTTCCTTTAAAATCCTGGGATGGAAACCATCTGGTCCTGGGGATTTGTCACTCTTTAGTGGCATTATTTTCCTTAATAGTTATTTTGTTTACATTAATTTTGTTGACTCCCCGTCCCTGAGTCAATATTATTTTCCATGGGATGTCCGGGTTGCTATCTGTGCTAGATTTTGCATTTTTGTCTGCTTTTTCTTTTAGTTTTATGCCCCTTACCTCTTCTGTCACCCCTGGCTGTTTTTAGGCATGTAGAGCTGTTGCCCCTTAGAGATATTAATTGGGTCTGTATCACGTTAAATTCTTTCTTGAACACCTCCCACTGCTCTTCTATCATTTTACTCATTACTAGATTTGCCCAGTTTACTGTGGACAGTTTCTGTCTCATCCAGTTGGACTCAGCCTTACCTAAATCTAGAATCTTCATAGCTGTTTCGCGTTTCTCCCATTCAAACACAGCATTGAACTCCATCATATTCTTATCGCAATTAGATAAATGTTCACATACCTGGCTAAATCTGGGTCTTTACTCATTATTAAATCTAATTTGGCCTGCCCCCATGTTGGTCCCAGGACATATTGTTACAGAAAACTATCCTGAACACACCCAAGAAATTTGCTACCTTTCTGACATTAGATAGTCTGCTTAGTCCAATCTAAATGAAAGTTGAAATTCCCCCATTAAAACCACTCTGCCTTTACGACATGCTTGTCTAATCTCTGTATTTATACATTCTGCCACTTCAGAGCTGCTACCAAGGGGCCTATACACTACTCCCACTACTGTCTTAAAACATTATTTATTTTTTAATTCTACCCATAAAGTCTCCACTGCCTGATTACCTCTCATTATATCCTCTCGTATCATTGCAGTAATTTTATCCTTAATCACCAATGCTACTCCTTCCTGTCTACTAGCTTCCCCATCCTTCCTGTAGACCTCATAACCTGGTACATTCAGTTCCGAGTCATGACCGTCTTTCAGCCTTGCCTCAGCAATGGCTACCATGTTGTACCCTCTAAATTGAATTTGCACCTGCAATTCATTCAATTTATTCCTTATACTCTGTGCATTTGTATAAAGAACGTTTATTTGGACCACACAACCCAACCCAACCCAAAAGACCAGTGCTAGTGCGAGCAAGCACTGAGTGCGAGTCAGCAGAGAGTGCTGTGAGTTTGGGGAGGTGTGAGAGTTCTTTAATTGTTATTTCTCTTTAAATCATTCTTGATAAGATTACTTAAGCAGTTTAAGTAAAGGGGAAAAGATAAATATTTGGGATTCTGTTGGTTTAAGAAGAGTAAAACAAGGTTACACTGCAGTAGGAGTAAATTGGCACAGCAGCCAGTGGAAACCAGTTTTCTAATCAATCAGCAGGGGTGACTCATTTGGCTGTAAACAAACAAACAGTATAAAAAGATCAGTGCTAGTGCGAGCAAGCACTGAGTGCGAGTCAGCAGAGAGTGCTGTGAGTTAGGGTAAGCGGGGTGTTAGGTGTTCTTTTCAAGCTTTAACTCTGTGGGTTGTAGTTAATAAGGCCTTTCTGGTGCAGAGTGACTGTTGGTAAACCATTTAACTGGTGTAATTAGAGGGATTGATTTAATTTAAATCCAATTAATTAAAGGGGATACTAGCATCTAAAATCGGGCAGAGGGTGTCCATAACTAACAATAAAAAATGTAATTAATTACATAGAATGGAGCAGGTGATGTGTTACTGTTGCAAAATGTGGGAGCCGGTGGACCCCATTGAGGTTCACGGTGATTACGTCTGTGACAAGTGTCTGCTGCTACAGGAACTCCAGCTCCGTGTTGATGAGCTGGAGTCTGAGCTTCAGACACTGCGACACAACAGGGAGGGGGAGAAGTACCTGGACTCTGTGTATCAGGAGGTGGTCACACCTATGAAGTTAATTAATTCAGATGTAGCCCATGGTCAGGGACAGGACGGTGTGACTACAAGTGAGGCAGGTACGGGGATCCAGGAGGTAGTGTTGGAGGAGCCGCAGCCCTTGCTCTTGTATAACAGGTTCGAGGTTCTTACTCCCTGTGGGGACAGGAGCAGGGACTGCAGGGAGGATGAGCAACCTGGCCACAGCACCGTGGAACAGGGGGCCATTCAAGAGGGGGGAGTAAATAGAAATGTTGTAGTGGTAGGGGATAGTATTATTAGGGGGATAGATAGAGTTCTCTGCAGCCGAGAGCGAGAGTCCCAAAGGCCAGGGTTAAGGACATCTCCTCTGGGCTGGAAAGAAACTTGCAGTGGGAGGGGGTGGATCCAATTGTCGTGGTCCATGTTGGTACAAACGACGTAGATAGGACTAGGAAGCTGGTTCTGTTAAAGGAGTATGAACAGCTAGGGGTCAAATTAAAAAATAGAACCTCAAGGGTAATAATCTCTGGATATTACCTGAGCCACGAGTGAATTTGGCTAGGACAAATAAAATTAGAGAGTTAAATGCGTGGCTCAAAGACTGGTGTCGGAGAAATAGGTTTTGCTTCCTGGGACACTGGCACCAGTACTGGGGCAGGAGGGAGCTGTTCCATTGGGACGGGCTTCACTTGGCCAGTGCTGGGACTAGAGTCCTGGCGGATCATATAACTAGGGCTGTAGAGAGGGCTTTAAACTAACTAGTGGGGGGGGAGGTTCCTAGAGAGCAAATAATAAAAATGACAACAGAGAAGGTCATAGACTTAGGTAGCAGTGGGGAAATTAAAAACCAGAGTGTGTCAGGAAGGGGCAGAAGGTATGGAGTAAAAGGTAAAGTAATAAAAAGGGCAAAAGCAGGAACTAAGTGTCACAAAACATATTTGAAAGTTCTCTATCTGAATGCACGTAGCATTCGTAACAAAATAGACGAGTTAATGGCACAAATAACTACATATGGGTATGATCTTGTGGCCATTACAGAAACATGGCTGCAGGGTGACAATGCCTGGGAATTAAACATACCAGGTTATTTAACGATCAGGAAGGACAGGCAGGAAGGAAGGGGAGGTGGGGTGGCTATTCTAATAAAGGAAGGAATCACTGTAATACAGAGAAATGATATTGGGTCAAAAGATCAGGATAATGAAACAGTTTGGGTGGAGGTAAGGAATAATAAGGGGAAAAAAACACTGGTGGGCGTCATCTATAGGCCTCCGAACAGTTGCAACTCTGTTGGAAGGAGTATCAATCAGGAAATAGTTGAGGCTTGTAATAAGGGAACATCTATAATTATGGGGGAATTTAACGATCATATCACAATTGGACAAATCAAATTGGGCCGGGCTGCCTTGAGGATGAGTTCATTGAGTGTATTAGGGATGGGTTTCTTGAGCAGTATGTAACTGAACCGACCAGGGGTCAAGCAACCTTAGATCTGGTCCTGTGTAATGAGACAGAATTAATTAAAAATGTCCTAGTAAAGGATCCCCTTGGAATGGGTGACCATAACATGGTTGAATTCCATATTCAATTAGAGGGTCAGAAGGTTGGATCTCAAACAAGCGTGCTAAGCTTGAATAAAGGAGACTATGAATGTATGAGGGCGGAATTGAGTAGAGTGGATTGGGAAAATAGATTAAAGGGTAAGACGATACATGATCAGTGGTGTACATTTAAGGTGTTATTTTACAACTTCCAAAAAAAATATATTCCACTGAGAAGAAAAGGGTGTAAAAGAAAAGACAGCCATCCGTAGCTAATTAAAGAAATTAAGGATAGTATTCGAATAAAAACAAGGGCATATAAGGTAGCCAAATCTAGTGGGAGGATAGAGGATTGGGAAAACTTTAAAAGACAGCAAAAAATAACAAAAAGATTGATTAAGAAAGGGAAGATAGATTATGAAAGTAAATTAGCAAAAAATATAAAAACAGATAATAAGAGATTTTATAGTTATATAAAAAGAAAAAGGGTGGCTAAAGTAAATGTTGGTCCCTTAGAGGATGAGACCGGGAAATTAATGGTGGGAAATATGGAGATGGCAAAAACACTGAATGAATATTTTGTATCAGTCTTTACAGTAGAAGACACTAAGAATATCCCAACACTGGACAAACAGGGGGCTATGGGGGGGGGAGCTAAACATGATCAAAATCACTAAGGAAGTGGTACTCGGTAAAATAATGGGACTCAAGGTGGATAAATCACCTGGACCTGATGGCTTACATCCTAGGGTCTTGAGGGAAGTGGCGGTAGGGATTGTGGATGCATTAGTAATAATTTTCCAAAACTCCCTGGACTCAGCAAAGGTCCCGGCAGACTGGAAATCTGCTAATGTAACACCCTTATTTAAAAAGGGCAGTAGACAGAAGGCTGGAAACTATAGACCGGTTAGCCTAACATCTGGGGTAGGTAAAATTTTGGAGTCCATTATTAAGGAGACAGTAACAGGACATTTGGATAATCATAATTTAATAGGACAAAGTCAGCATGGTTTTATGAAGGGGAAGTCATGTTTGACAAATTTGCTGGATTTCTTTGAGGAAGTAACATATAGGGTGGATAAAGGGGAACCAGTGGACGTAGTGTATTTAGACTTCCAAAAGGCATTTGACAAGGTGCCACACAAAAGATTATTGCTTAAGATAAAAAATCATGGGATTGGGGGTAATATTCTGGCATGGATAGAGGATTGGCTATCTAACAGAAAGCAGAGAGTTGGGATAAATGGTTCATTCTCAGACTGGCAATCATTAACTAGTGGTGTTCCGCAGGGGTCAGTGCTGGGTCCCCAACTCTTTACAATCTATATTAACGATTTGGAGGAGGGGGCCGAGTGTAACATATCAAAGTTTGCAGATGATACTAAGATGGGAGGGAAAGTAGTGAGTGAGGAGGACATAAATAAACCTGCAAGGGGACATAGACAGGCTAAGTAAGTGGGCAGAGATTTGGCAGATGGAATACAATCCTGGAAAGTGTGAGGTTATGCACTTTGGCAGGAAAAATCGTAGAGCAAGTTATTATCTTAATGGCAAGAAACTGGAAAGTACTGAAGTACAAAGGGATCTGGGGGTCCTGGTGCACGAAACTCAAAAGGTTAGTATGCAGGTGCAGCAAGTGATTAAGAAGGCCAATGGAATGTTAGCTTTCATTGCTCGGGGGATAGAATATAAAAATAGGGAGGTATTGGTTCAGTTGTACAAGGTATTGGTGAGACCGCACCTGGAATACTGCATACAGTTTTGGTGTCCATACTTAAGAAAAGGCATACTTGCTCTCGAGTCAGTACAAATAAGGTTCACTCGGTTAATCCCGGGGATGAGGGGATGGACATATGAGGAGAGGTTGAGTAGATTGGGACTCTACTCATTGGAGTTCAGAAGAATGAGAGGCTGTGGGAGACTACAGTCTCCCGCGTAAAGAAATAGGCAACACAGCGAGCTACAAGAAATAGGTCTTTACTCCAACTCTCACAATACAGTACTGAATTCGTAATGCCCGCGAACCTGTGATGACTCACGGATTGGTCACCTGCTGGAACCTGATTGGTTTTCCTTCTCTCAGCAGCAGGCAAGTCTGAACATGTCTTATTCCTCTCAGCTTGCAACTGTCTTGCGGGGGGAGGGGAATACAGCAGTTAAAAGGGGATTATACAGGTTTATCTACATACACACAGTGTTTCCCCAATGTGGCAATGCCACAAGGCGATCTTATTGAAACATATAAGATTGTGAGGGGGTTGGATCGGGTGGATGCGGGGAGGATGTTCCCGATGATGGGTGAGACTAGAACTAGGGGGCATAGTCTTAGAATAAGGGGCTGCTCTTTCAAAACTGAGATGAGGAGGAACTACTTCACTCAGAGGGTGGTAGGTCCATGGAATGTGCTGCCCCAAAAAGCTGTAGAAGCTACATCATTACATAAATTTAAAACAGAAATAGACAGTTTCCTAGAAGTAATGGGAATTAAGGGTTACGGGGAGCGGGCAGGAATTTGGACATGAGTCTAGGTTCGGATCGGAGATGGCCCTGTGGGTAGCGGAGTGGGCCCAGGGGCCATGTAGCCTGATCCTGCTCCTATTTCATGTGTCTAATTCTGTTAGATTCTGGAGATGGTTCTGTGATAGTGGATTGGCGGTTAGGATCAGATCAGCCATGGTCTTATTGAATGGCGGAGCAGGCTCAAGGGGCCGATTGGCCTACTCCTGCTCCTATTTCTTATGTTCTTATGTTCTTATGTAACCTGTCTTTCTGCTCTAATGTTGTTTTTCTCACACATTTCTTATTTCTCTCTCCTGGTTTAATTACTTTACATCTTTTTGTTTTCCCTTTACCTGTGGTGCCTGAAGCACAATTTCTGATTATTACTCCATCTCTTCCCTTTCATTTGTTTTAGAACCATTATTTATATTACCTTTTCTACCTGAGCCCTCGTCCCATTTACTAGTTTAAAGTCCTCATCACCGCCCTATTCATCCTTTCTGCTGGGACCCTGCCCAGCCTGGTTCAGGTGGTGTCCATCCCAATGGTACAGTTCCTTCCTGTCCCAGTACTGGTGCCAATGTCCCATCAAATTGAACCCACCTATCTCACACCACTCCTTCAGCCATGTGTTCACCTCCTTAATCTATTTATCCCTACGCCAATTTGAACGTGGCTTGGGAAATAATCCATGAGGTCCTGTTTTTTTTAAATTTAGCTCCTGGTTTTCTCTGACTAAGACATCTTGCCTACTCTTTATGTTGCTGGTCTCAACATAGACTATAACGACCATTCACCCCCTCCAATATCCTTTCAAGCCACTTTGAAATGTCTCTCACGCTGGAACCAGGTAGGCAACATACCATGTGGGACTCTCGATCCTGCTTACAAAGGATGCTATCGGGTCCCCCATATTATTGAATCCCCTACAACTACCACATTACACTTCCCCCCGCCTATTCTCTTTGGACAGCCTCCTGCACCAAAGTGCCATGGTCAGTATTCTGGTTGTCCTTCCGCCAGCCTTCATCCTTATTTTCACAGGTAGCAAGTACATTCTGCCTGTTGGATAGGATCAGTTTCTGCAGAACCTGATTCTCTATCTCATCTCCGTTTTGATCCTGCACCTCTCTATGATGTGTGTTTTATGATGGGGAACAAGGAATCGGCGGAGCAATTAAACAAATACTTTGGTCCTGTCTTCATGGAAGAGGACGCAAATAACTTCCCATAAATGTTAGGGAACCAAGGGTCTAGTGAGAAGGAGGAATTAAAGGAAATTAGTAATAGTATAAAAAATAGTGCTGGAGAAATTAATGGGACTGAAAGCTGATAAATCCCCAGGGCCTGATAATCAGAGTACTAAAAGAGGTAGTCATGGAAATAGTGGATGCATTGGTTATCATTGTTAAGTATGTGTATTGTATTGAACAATTAACACAAAGACTTAAACGTATAACTCAAACAGGTCTTTACTGGTTGGAGGTAGGGACTGCACGTAGGTCTTTACTTCATGCCCACAGGCGGGAACTGAGGGGAGATCAGTACCCACAGTACTATTTATACCCCTATGGCCAGGAGTGGTACTGCGTATCACTACGCCCTACAAGTAGTGCAGTCCTGTCCATAGGTTCAAAGTAGCACACATATTACATACACAACATTCCTCCCTTCTTAGCTTTACAGTCATCTCCCCATTTAACATAACGTAATAACATATATACATATATAACTTCAGGTTTACATAACAGAATAACATAGATACATAGATAACTTCATGTCAAAACAGATCACAGATTCAGTCTCTGCGGAAAACAGTTCACAGATTCAATCTCTGTGGTGTAGTCGGTTCACGTTGCTGGAGTGACTCATTCAATAGTCCTTCCATGGATTTAACAGTTTGAACTTCCGAACTGAATTGGCTCCGTTCGGAGGGACCACGTGTGTGATCTGGTAGAGGTAATAATGGTTCAGATGGGTCATCTTCTGTTTCGACTTTTCCATTTCTGCTTCTTGGAGACTCTCTGGGCTCCACTGTCAGCTGCCAGCTGCATGCGCAGTTCCTCCTTCTCTTCCTCCTTTTTCCGTAGTAGAGCCACCTTCTCCCGATGTTCCGTAGACTTTCGGTGCTCCTCCATGATTTCTGTATGGTGGGAGTCGAAGTTACAAGTTGGGCAGGATAGGACATAGTAATATTCGGTGTCGTCCTGATCTAGGCCAGCGAGAGGGTCTTCTATTTCCTCCATACCCAGCTGGACGTTAGCCAGCTCTTGTTCCAAATCCAGACATCTTTCCTGAAGAGACTTCTTCATGTGTACCTCTGCATCCAGCTTTTTCTGGGCTTTCAGCAAGTCGTTTACTAGTGACCTCATTTGTGATTTTAATACTTCAACTTCCTTTGGAGATTGATTGATGCAATCCCTCTACCGGAGCAGCTGTTTCAGCGGTCTGTTGTTCTACATTGACGTGAGTCAGCGTACTTTTGGCATCCAATGGCTGCTCTGTTGCAGTCGTTTCAGTCTGTGTCGTCACATCAGCCATCTCAATGACTTTTGAGAGCTCCGAACCCTTTTCCTTTGAAGATCGCAGCTCGTGTTCAAGTTTTTCCCATTTCAGAGTCTTGTCCCTCAGCATATGAAGGAGTTGGCTGACCATTAACTCTTCTGACACCAGATTATGGCACGCACCTTCAGAACCTGAATCAGCTTTGATTCGTTCGGCCTCCTCGCGCAGATGGTTGGTGTGCTCCTGCTCCATTTTCTCCATCAGTTGCTTCTGTTGCCTTTCCAGATTCTCCCACTCTGTAACAAAGAACTTTTTTATTTCATTCATCTCTTGCTCAAAACGGCGAATCATTTGTTCTAATTGCTGTTGTAGTTTGAAATGGAGTTGAGTTCGAGCCCAGTGTCCCTCAAAAATGTGCATATCAGTAGACTTGACAGACTCAGAATTCTCTGTTAAACTATGTTGTTGTTGCTCAGTGGAATTCTGTGCTGAAACTTTGTCTTTTGCACATGGGTTGGTCTTACCATCATCAGTTCTAGAGTCTGGGCTGATTATCTGCACCAAGTTCTCACTCGTTATTGTTTGTAGGAAATGCCAGTCCATATTCATTTTCCTAATCCACTCCCGTCCTAGTAGTGGAGGACCTCCTTCAGATATCACATATAAGTCCATTATTTGACTGTCTTCGCCCTTGTGGACCACTGCAACCTCTATTTTCCCGATGGGGTACACTCTTTGCCCCGTGTATGTTTTCAATATAATCCCCGTATCCTGTAGGGGAATATGTTGGAATAACTTTCCGTAATCTTTCTTATTTATGACCGTCAATGCCGATCCAGTGTCCAATTCCAGTTTTACTTGGACTCCTTCTATCTGAAGAGTGACCCAAATTGTCTGGAGGTCTGCACCCTTACCAACATTGAGTACCCTTAAGCTAGCCAGTTCAATACTGCTAGCGTCTGAATTGGACTCCTGTTCGGCCACCTTGTGTACTTTTGCGTATTTTCCTTGCGGTGACTTCTTGTTGCTGGTCTTCTTCCCTGACCTGCATACTCTAGCTATGTGTCCAAGCCTACCACAAGTTCTGCATTCTTGGCTTTTAAACCAATACTGGTTCTGATCATGCGTTGTCTTTCCACAACGATAACATTTGCCAGAACTCACACCCAATTTGTGTGCACTGAGCTCCGGTGACCGTAGCTGCATTACTGCCGTGCCTCTCGCTGCGGATTCATGTGCTGCTGCCATAGTGACCGCCTTCTCAAGCGTCAGCTCATTCTCCTCGAGCAGTCGCTTTTGTGTATCCTGTTTAAATAAACCACACACAAATTTGTCTCGTAGTGCACCTGTCAGTCCCGTTCCAAACTGGCAATATTTCGCTAATTTACGCAATTCCAGCAAATATTCAGCATTGCTTTCATGCTGTAGCTGCCTTCTGTCATAAAATTTTAATCGTTCCGCTAGCATCAGCGGCGTGGGGTTTAGATGATCTTTCAGGACAGTAACAATCTCATCGAACGTCTTATCCGCCGGTTCATCTGGTGATAACAGGTGTTTCAATTGCCCGTATGTCTTCGCACCCATTAAATTTAATAATGTTAGAGCTTTATCTTGGTCACGAATTTTATTGGCCTTACAATAATTTTTTACTCTTTCAACATATATGGCCCAATCTTCGAGGTCACTATCAAAGGTGCTAATATTCCCGTGTTTAGGCATTGTAGATTTGCAATTTCTCAGATTTTATTTTCTTTACTTGTTATCAAAGATGGCGGCTTCCCGCTCTTGCCGTCGTCCTCCGCCCACAAAATGGCGGTTTTCCCGCGCTTGGCGGTCTTCACCCGTCCCCCGACGCCGTCTCCCTTCAGCCCCCGAGTGCGGCCCTTATCTTCGCCGCGATCGCCCGAGTGCGGCCCTTATCAGCGGATGCGATCGCTGGATCGCGAAGTGGCTCCCGACCGAAGCGGCTCTCGGCCCTTATCTTCTGTGCGATCGATAGCCCGCGCTGTGCACCGCGGCTCTCGCACCTTGAGCTTCTGCAGCCGCCGCACCTTTCAGTCCGAGTGCGGCCCTTATCTTTGGTCCCGATCGCTGGCCCGCGCTGCGCCTCGCACTTGAAGCGGCTCCCGGCCTCTGGCTCACCCGCTCGCGCGGCTCTTGCTCGCTCCCTCCCGGGCTCTGGCTCGCTCCCTCCCGGGCTCTGGCTTACCCGCTCGCGCATTTCACCGCGGCTCTTATCAGGGATTGCGATCGCCCTTATCTCCCGATCGGTGGCCCTGTCTTTGCAGCCAACGCTGCTCGGCTTACCCACGAGGTTATGGAGGCTTCAGGGTCCTAATGTCTGTCGCTTCCAGTCGCTGGAAGCTGTCAGGATTTCTGCTGCCCTTCAGTTTTGAGTGGGGTGTTGAGGATTGAAACCTCTCTTCAACGTCCTGTCTTTGGACGAAGCCGCCGTGGAATAACTGCCGCAGGGTTCGAACCGACTCGTCGCCAGTGTTAAGTATGTGTATTGTATTGAACAATTAACACAAAGACTTAAACGTATAACTCAAACAGGTCTTTACTGGTTGGAGGTAGGGACTGCACGTAGGTCTTTACTTCATGCCCACAGGCGGGAACTGAGGGGAGATCAGTACCCACAGTACTATTTATACCCCTATGGCCAGGAGTGGTACTGCGTATCACTACGCCCTACAAGTAGTGCAGTCCTGTCCATAGGTTCAAAGTAGCACACATATTACATACACAACAATCATCTTCCAAAATTCTATAGATTATGGATCAGTTCCTGCAGATTGGAGGGTGGCAAATGTAACCCTACTATTTAAAAAAGAAGGGAGAGAGAAAACAGGGAACTACAGACCGGTTAGCCAAACATCTGTAGTAGGGGAAATGCGAGAGTTTATTATAAAGGATGTGATAACAGGACACTTAGAAAATATCAACGGGATTAAACAAAGTCAAAATGGATTTATGAAAGGCAAATCATGTTTGACAAACCTACTAGAGTATTTTGAGGATGTAACTGGTAGAATAGATAAGGGAGAACCAGTGGATGTGGTGTATTTGGATTTTCAGAAGGCCTTTGATAAAGCCCCACATGTAGTGTATGTAACCGTTCTACCTTTAAGAGAACTATTGTATGTAACCGTCCACCTTTAAGAGAACTATTTTAGGTGTTGCACTACTTTATGTTGGCTGATGTATACTGTAATACCGGTGGTGACCACACCGGTATATAAGTGCTGTGGCAGAATTTATTGGGCAGATTCGCCCTGACCTTCGAATAGTAAAGTCCTGTTTAAGTTACTCTTGTAGTCTGTGTATTACTTCGCTATACAAACCACAGACTTTACAGTGGCGACGAGTTCGATCTTACCCTGCGGCAACAATACTTCTGAAGAAGTAAACGAGCATTGAGAAGAGGCACCCGCCCTTGTCGTTTTGCTGAGAGAAAACTCGAGTCTGCAGACCAAGAAAGGAGGAAGAGTTCAAACACGAAGTCTTCCATCAGCAACAGGCATGGATTGTCCCTTCTGCCACGGTGGTGAGTGAGCCGATCAACACGAGAGGCAAGTCGGCCACGGTGACTGTGAGTAAAGGGAAAATAGAAACAAATAAACGGAGGATAAGGGCGGTGCACTCGACCACGGTCGAGGGGGAAAGGAGCCGGACAGAAGTCGGGCCCAGAGGGGCTGAGACTGGGGCAGCATGGAGCAGAAGCCGCGGTACAAGCGGGCTGGGGAGCGTCGTGAGACGGCTAGACCGCGACGGGGAAAAAGGCCGGACAACTACCGCGACCACGAGGCGCTGCGACCGGGATCGTAAGGCGCGGGAAGATATAAAAATAAATAAGCCACGGAGAACTCAGCCGCAGCCGGGGAGGAAAGCACCGGACTGCGAGAAGCTGGGAGGCGCGATTGGGGTGAAAAAGGCCAGACAGTGATTGAGGCCACGAAGCGCTGCGACCGGATCGTAAGGCGCGGGACGATTTAAAATAAATAAACCGCGGAGAACGTAGCCGCAGCCAGGGAGGAAAGGACCGGACTGCGGGAGGTCTGGGAGAGGCGTTTAAAGCCGCTGAGGGAGAGCCGCGCGAGCGGGAGAGACAGAGCCCGAGAGAGAGACCGAGCGAGGTTCCGGCCAGCGGCTCACAGCAGCTGCCGTGAAGGACCAGGAGCTGGATCTGTCCGACGCCAACTGGTTGTCCCCAGCGCCGGTTGCCCCTGCCGAAAAGAAGAAGGGGGGGGGGAACAAGGAACGCGATCGGCTTTTCTAGCGCGCGCTTCAGAATAAACTGAAGCCGGCGCACAGACCGCAAACCCCGTAAACCAGCGGTCGGCGCCCGAGGGCAAAGCTTACCCTCCCACCAGAAGAAGACAAGCGCGGGAAACCGCCATTTTCGGAGGTGGGGAAGAAGACAAGCGCGGGAAACCACCATTTTGCCAGTAGGCGGGGAAGAAGACAAGCGCGGGAAACCGCCATTTTTGAAAAAAAAAGAGGAAAAGTTAAAAAGTTAAAGAGAAATTCTGTTGTTTCGCAGAGAGATAGTGAGAGATAGTGAAGAGGCCTAAGCATGGTAACATCAATAACTTCAATGCCGAGGTGGAAGATTGGGCCACGTATGTAGAACGTATCGAGATATATTGTGAGGCCAATAAAATAGAAGATGATGATAAAGCTCTCACCTTATTAAACGCAATGGGGGCGAAGACATACGGGCTATTGAGGCATCTTCTATCACCAGCTAAACTGGCGGATCAGACCTTCGCTAATATTGTTGCTGTTCTGAAGGATCACTTGAACCCCACACCGCTGATGTTGGCGGAACGATTCAAATTTTATGCGAGAACGCAACGGAAAGAGGAAAGCAACGCGGAATACTTGGTCGAACTGCGTAGGCTAGCGAAATACTGCCAGTTTGGAGGAAATCTGACAGAGGCATTGCGAGACAAGTTCGTGTGCGGGTTGTCGAAGGAAGGAATGCAAAAGCGACTGCTCGAAGAGAACGACCTTACACTGGATAGGGCTGTCCTTATTGCAGCATCACACAAGCCGCAGCGAAAGGAACTGCGGAAATGCAGCTGAAGGCAGCGGTCCTTAGTGTGGATCAAATTACTTCGGGTGCAACGAAATGTTATCGTTGTGGGAAGACAACACACGACCAGAACCAATGCTGGTTTAAAAACCAGGACTGTAGGAAATGTGGCAAACTGGGTCACATAGCCAAAGTATGCCGGTCAGGGAAGAAGACCAACAACCAAAAAAAAAAGCCATCACAGGAAAAGTACAACAAAGTACACAAGGTGGCGGAGAAGAGTTCAGACGAACAGAATTCGGATTCAGACCCAAACGGCCAGGAACTGGGTAGTCTGAGAATTCACAATGTGAGTAAGGAAGATGACCTACAAACTATCTGGGTCATGCTAAAAATAGCCGGAGTCCAAGTAAAAATGGAGTTGGACACTGGATCAGCCTTATCAGTCATAAATCAAAGGGATTACAACCAGCTATTCTCACATATACCCTTGAGAGATACCAAGTTCGTATTGCAGACATACATGGGGCATAAAGTATACCCCATGGGAAAGATAAGAGTCAAGGTGAGAGACAGGGGCAAAGAACACCCAGGAATGGACTTATATGTACTACCTGAGGGAGGACCACCACTTCTAGGATGGGAGTGGATCAAGAAAATAGACATGGAATGGCACTACCTAAAAGCAATAACGAGTGAGGACTCGGTGCGGACAATCAGCTCAGACTCTGAAACGGATGACGATAAGTCCAACCCAAGTATGAAAGACAAGGCTAAAATGGACTTGCTGACTAAGGTTGGAAAAACGAAGGCGTGCATAAAGGCTTATGCTCCAGAGGAGAACAAAGTTGCAGAACAGAACTCCACTGAACAACAACAACATAGTTTGACAGAGAATTCTGAGTCTGTTCAGTTTACAGACATATACATTACTGAGGAACACCGAGCTCGAACTCAAACTTATTTCAAATTACGACAGCAATTAGAGCAATTGAGTTGCCGTCTCGAACAAGAGATGAAAACAATGAAAAAGTTCTATGACACTGAATGGGAGAATCTGGAAAGACAACAGAAGCAGCTGAGGGAGAAAAGGGAGCAGGAGCACACAAACCGTCTGCGAGAGGAGGCCAAACGAATCAAAGCTGATTCGGGTTCTGAAGGTGCGTGCTCTAAGCTGGTGGAACAAGATGTGCAGCAACTGAAGGCGCTTGTTAGCAGGTTGCAGGCAGAAAAGGCTGATTTGGTCGACATGACTTCCGAGCTCCTACTGAAGTTGGGTGCAGCATCACCGGACGATTCATTTGTGGAAATTCGAATGGTGGAGGCTGCGGATGATGGCAAAGTAGAAACAGCAAAGGAGCCCCAGGGCAAGTTTATAAACAGCCCTGCAGCTAATGGGAAACGGATGATGGCAGAAGAGTTAACAGTCAGCCAACTTCTTCATATGCTGAGGGACAAGACCCTGAAATGGGAAAAACTTGAACACGAGCCTCAATCTTCAAAGAAAAGGGGTTCGGAACTCTCAAAAGTTATTGAAATAGCTGAGGTGGCAACACAGACTGAGAAGACTGCAGCGGAGCCGCTCTTGGATGCTGAAAGTATGCTGACTCACGTCAATGCAGAACAACAGAATACTGAAACAGCTACTTCAGTAGAGGGAGTGAATAGTCCGATCAATCAATCTCCGAATGAAGTTGAAGTATTGAAATCACAAATGATGTCATTAGTAAAAGACTTGCAGGAAGCCCAGGAAAAGCGGGATGAAGCTGAACACATGAAGAAGTCTCTTCAGGAAAGATGTCAGGATTTGGAACAAAAGTTGGCTAACATCCAGCTGGGTAGGGAGGAAATAGAAGACCCTCCCGCTGGCTTAGCTCAGGACGACACCGAATATTACCATGACCTGTTGAGCGACACCGAATATTACGAGGACCTATTCTGCCCAGCTTGTGATTGAAAACTCCCAAAGTGCAGAAACCTTGATGAATCACAAAAAGTCTAAGGAACATCGGGAGATGGTGGCGCTACTACGGGAGGAACTGTGCAGGCAGCTGGCAGCTGACAGTGGAGCCCAGAGAGTCTCCAAGAAGCAGAAAAGGAAAAGACGAAGCAGAAAATAATGACCATCTGAACCATTATCACCTCTACCAGACCACGCACGTGCTCCCTCCGAATGGAGCCAAATCAGTTGGAAGTAGAAAAACTTCCCAAGGAATCCAGTGGTTTTTAAAAGTCAGCAATGCTGGTTCAGAAGTGACGGAAGTTCAAGCTGTTAAGTTTAGGGAAGGACTATTGGATGAGTCACTCCAGCAACGTGAACCGAGTACACCACCGGGAACTGCTACACCACGGAGGCATTGTCCGGACTGAGTTAAGAAGCACAGGAGACGCCTCCACAGAGACTAAATCTGTGAACTGTTTTCCACAGAGACTGAAATTGTGAACTGTTTTCCACAGAGACTATATCTGTGAATTGTTTTACATGAAGTTGAATACATGTATGTTTAATGGAGAATAAGTATGTTGTAAACTAAAAAAGGAGGATTGTAGTGTATGTAACCGTTCTACCTTTAAGAGAACTATTGTATGTAACCGTCCACCTTTAAGAGAACTATTTTAGGTGTTGCACTACTTTATGTTGGCTGATGTATACTGTAATACCGGTGGTGACCACACCGGTATATAAGTGCTGTGGCAGAATTTATTGGGCAGATTCGCCCTGACCTTCGAATAGTAAAGTCCTGTTTAAGTTACTCTTGTAGTCTGTGTATTACTTCGCTATACAAACCACAGACTTTACACCACATAAGAGGTTAGTGTGCAAAATTAAAGCACATGGGATTGGGGGTAATATACTGGCATGGATTGAAAATTGGTTAACAGACAGGAAACAGAGAGTAGGAATAAATGGGTCTTTTTCGGGGTGGCAGGCGGTGACTAGTGGGGTACCGCAGGGATCAGTGCTTGGGCCCCAGCTATTCACAATATATATCAATGATTTGGATGAGGGGACCAAATGTAATATTTCCAAGTTTGCTGACAACATGAAACTAGGTGGGATTGTGAGTTGTGAGGAGGATGCAAAGAGGCTTCAAGGCAATTTAGACAAGTTGAGTGAGTGGGCAAATACATGGCAGATGCAGTATAACGTGGATAAATGTGAATTTATCCACTTCGGTAGGAAAAACAGAAAGGCAGAGTATTATTTAAATGGTGATAGATTGGGAAATGCTGATGTACAAAGGGACCTGGGTGTTCTTGTACACCAGTCACTGAAAGCAAACATGCAGGTGCAGCAAGCAGTTTGGAAGACAAATGGTATGTTGGCCTTCATTGCAAGAGGATTTGAGTACAGGAGCAAGGATGTCTTACCACAGTTATACAGGGCCTTGGTGAGACCACACCTGGAGTACTGTGTGCCGTTTTGGTCTCCTTACCTAAGAAAGGATATACTTGCCATAGAGGGAGTGCAGCGAAGGTTCACCAGACTGATTCCTGGGATGGCAGGACTGTCGTATGAGGAGAGATTGGGTCGACTAGGCCTGTATTCACTTACCTTTTAAAATGCAGGCCTTACGCCTGCTTTTTACATTTCTAATGTGAGAGGATCTCATTGAAACGTATAAATTGTGACAGGGCTAGACAGACTGGATGCAGGGAGGATGTTTCCCCTGGCTGGGGGGTCTAGAACAAGGGGTCACAGTCTCAGGATATGGGGTAGGACATTTAGGACTGAGATGAGGAGAAATTTCTTCACTCAGAGGGTGGTGAACCTGTGGAATTCTCTACCACAGAAGGCTGTGGAGGCCAAGTCACTGAATATATTTAAGAAGGAGATAGATAGATTTCTAGATGCAAAAGGCATCAAGGGGTATGGGGAGAGAGCGGGAATATGGTATTGAGATAGAGGTTCAGCCATGATCATATTGGATGGCGGAGCAGGCTCGAAGGGCCAAATGGCCTACTCCTGCTCTGATTTTTCTATGTTTCTATGTAGAACGATGGCCAAGAGCATCTCAGCAGTCAGAGCAGTGATGAGGGCAGCCTGCCTCTACCTCTGCTCAAGCCACAGGGGTTGCAGCACCTAAGAGGAGCGGGAAAAGGAAGATTCAAAATTTGTAGCTACACCAGGATATGCACATGGATGTCTTAGACATTGGCCCAGAAATTCGGCTCTCCACGGTTGAGTACGCATGGGGTACTCACGCGTGGGCCCGATGGAAGTGCCGGTTTCTTGCATGCGCGGGAAACCGGCACTTCTGTTCCCCTGAATGAAGAGGTTCAGAGGTCAAACGCGTGCGTGGGGGAGTCTGCGCGTGCGCTTTGAACTTACGTTTTTTTTACAGGTTTTTCCGTGAGGGAAAGTCTTTAGATTTTAGAAATGTAAAAAGCAGGCGTAAGGCCTGCATTTTAAAAGGTAAGTGGTCAATTAATTAAAATTAGAACATTTTTTCCACAGGTTTATTATTTTTAAATACTTTAAAGCAAGGTAAGTTTATTTTTAGCCCCGTTAGAATATAAAATTATTTTTTTCAAAAATTTAAATTATTGTTTAAAATAGTTATTTAATGTAATTTATAGTTTATTTAAAAAGTGTGATAATTTTTAAAAATGTATTTGAAGGTTTATTACTATTTTGAGGCCGTAGTATTTATAAGTTTTGACGGGTCTTCCTGTCACTACTTATGAATGGGCTTTTCCCTGCGCCGATTGGCTGCCCATAGCTCATGGGATGCCAGGGGACGCATCAAACTAACTACGCCCCTGGGACACGCAAGCACAGTGCGCTGGCAGCTGGGCCAGGCCCCGGAGCAGAATTCCATGGGGCCCTACAGCTCAACTGCCGGCGCGCAAGGTAAGCGCAGGTCGGGGGCTTGCACCCGCGGGAAGCCCCCGACCTGAATTTCTGGGCCAGTGTTACGTTGTTAAGTTTCTGTTCTTAGCTTGAAGCACATAAGCATTATATTTTTGCACCACTTTCCCATCTTGCCCATCATAATAGAATCATAGAATAGTACAGCACAGAAGGAAGCCATTCGGCCCTTCGAGTCTGCACCAGCTCTTTCGAAGTGCGATCCAGTTAGTCCCACTCCCCCGCTCTTTCCCCATATCCCTGCAATTTTTTCCTCCTCCAAGTATTTATCCAACTCCCTTTTGAAGGCTGCTATTGAATCTGTATCCACCATCCTATCAGGCAGTGCATTCCAAATCCTAACCACTCATTGTGAAAAAAGTTTCTCATGTCGCCTCTGGTTCTTTTGCCAATCACCTTAAATCTGTGCCCTCTGGTTATCGACCCTTCAGCCACTGGAAACAGTTTCTCTTTATTTACTCTATCTAAACCCTTCATGATTTTAAATACCTCTATCAAATCTCCTCTTAGCCTTCTCTACTCCAAGGAACAACCCCAGCTTCCCTAGTCTATCCACGTTACTGTATTCGCTCATCCCTGGATCCATTCTAGTAAATCTCTTCTGTACCCTCTCCAAAGCCTTCACGTCCTTCCTAAAATGGTGTCCAGAATTGGACACAATGCTCCAGCTGGGGCCGAACTAGTGATTTATAAAGGTTCAGTATAACTTCCTGACTGTTGCACTCTGTGCCTCTACTAATAAAGTCCAGGATCCCAGATGCTTTATTAACTGCTTTGTTAACCTGTCCTGCCAGCTTCAGAGATTTGTTCACAAACACCCCCAGGTCTCTCTGTTCTTGCACCCCCTTTAAAATTGTACCATTTAGTGTGTACAGTCTCTCCTCATTCTTCCAAACAAAATATATCACCTTACAAAAGCAAAATAAAAGATGCTGGAAATCTGAAATAAAAACATAGAAACATAGAAACATAGAAGATAGGAGCAGGAGTTGGCCATTCAGCCCCTTGAGCCTGCTCCGCCATTCAATGCGATCATGGCTGATCATCCAAATTCTGTACCCTGTCCCTGCTTTCTCCCCATACCCCTTGATCCCTTTAGCCTTAAGAAATATATCCAACTCCTTCTTGAATATATTTAAGAATGAATTGGCCTCCACTGCCTTCTGTGGTAGAGAATTCCACAGGTTCACTAATCTCTGGGTGAAGAAATTCCTCCTCATTTCTGTCCTAAATGGCCTACCTCTTATCCTTAGACTGTGACCCCTGGTTCTGGACTCCCCGACCATTGGGAACATCCTTCCAGCATCTAGTCTGTCTAGTCCTGTTAGAATTTTATAAGTTTCGATGAGATCCCCTCTCATTCTTCTGAACTCCAGCAAGTACAAGCCCAATCAATCCAATCTCTCCTCATACATCATTCCTGCCATCCCAGGTATCAGCCTGGTGAATCTTCACTGAACTCCTTCCATGGCAAGAACATCCTTCCTCAGATAAGGCGACCAAAACTGCACACAATACTCAAGATGTGGTCTCACCAAGGCCCTGTACAACTGCAGCAAGACACCCTTGTTCCTATACTCAAACCCTCTCGCTACGAAGGCCAACATACCATTTGCCTTCTTAACTGCCTGCTGCACCTGCATGCTTACCTTCAGCGACTGGTGCACAAGGACACCCAGGTCTCATTGCACTTCTCCTTCCCCCAATCTATTGCCATTCCGATAATAATCTGCCTTCCTGTTTTTGCTACCAAAGTGGATAACCTCACATTTATCCACGTTATATTGCATCTGCCATGCTTCTGCCCAATCACCCAACCTGTCCAAATCATCTTGGAGTTTCTTGGCATCCTCCTCACAGCACACACGCCACCCAGCATTGTGTCGTCTGCAAATTTGGAGATATTACATCTAGTTCCCTTGTCTAGATCATTAATATATATTATGAATAGCTGGGGTCCAAGGACCGATCCCTGCGGTACCCCACTAGTCACTGCCTGCCACTCGGAAAAAGAACCGTTTATTCCAACTCTTTGCTTCCTGTCTGCCAACCAGTTCTCTATCCAAGTCAATACCTTGCCCCCAATCCCATGTGCCTTAACTTTACACGCTAATCTCTTATGCGGGACCTTATCGAAAGCCTTCTGAAAGTCCAAATAGACCACATCCACTGGTTCTCCCTTATCTATTTTACCAGTTACATCCTCAAAAAATTCCAGTAGATTAGTCAAGCACGATTTACCCTTTGTTGACTTTGCCCGATCCTGTCACTGTTTTCCAAATGCTCTGCTATTACATCTTTTATAATGGACTCTAGCATTTTCCCCACTACCGATGTCAGGCTTACCGGTCTGTAATTCCCTGTTTTCTCTCTACCACCTTTTTTGAATAGTGGGGTAAAATTAGCTACCCTCCAATTCATGGGTACTGTTCTAGATTCCATCGAATGTTGGAAGATGATCAGCAATGCATCTACTATTTCTAGGGCCACTTCCTTAAGTACCCTAGGATGTAGATTATCAGGCTCTCAGGATTTATCGGCCTTCAATCCCATCAATTTCCTTAACACCATTTCCCTAAAAATACTGATTTCTTTCAGTTCCTACCTTTCATCAGACCCTATGTTCCCTGACATCTCTGGGAGGTTATTTGTGTCCTCCTTTGTGAAGACAGAACCAAAATATATATTTCTTTGTTCCCCATTATAAATTCCCCTGATTTTGACTGCAAGGGACCTACGCTTGACTTCACCAATCTTTTTCTCTTAACATATCTATAAAAGCTTTTACAGTCAGTTTTTATGTTCCCTGAAAGCTTACTCTCATATTCTATTTTCCCCCTCTTAATTAATACCTTTGTCCCCCTTTGTTGAATCCTAAACTGCTCCCAATCCTCAGGTTTACTGCTTTTTCTGGCCAATTTATATGTCCTCTCCTTGGATCTTATGCTATCCCTAATTTCCCTTGTTAGCCATGGTTGAGTCACCTTTTATGTTTTATTTTTATGCCAAACTGGGATGAACAAATTCTGTAGTTCTTCCATGCGGTCTTTGAATGTTTGCCATCGCCTATCCACCATCAACCCTTTGAGTGACATTCCCCAATCAATCCTACCCAATGCGTGCCTCAGACCATCGTATTTTCCTTCATTTAAATTCAGGATCCTAGTCTCTGAGTGAACAACTTCATTCTCCATCTTAATGAAGAATTCTATCATATTATGATCGCTCCGACCCAAGGGGCCTCGTACAACAAGATTGTTAATTAATCCTTTCTCGTTACATAATACCCAGTCTAAGATGGCGTAATCTCTGGTTGGTTCCTCGACATATTGGTTCAGGAAACCATCCCGTAAACACTCCAGGTATTCCTCCTCCACAATATTGTTACTAATTTGGTTAGCCCAATCTATATGTAGATTAAAGTCACCCATGATGACTGCTGTGCCCTTATTGCACACTTCTCTAATTTCCCTTTTAATGCCATCCCCAACCTCCGCATTACTGTTTGGAGGTCTATATACCCCTCCCACTAACGTTTTCTGCCCCTTGGTATTTCTCAGTTCTACCCATACAGATTCCACATCATCAGTGCTAATATCAAAAAATCAAAGAGCAAGTTATTACCTAAATGGAGAGAAACTGCAAATTGCTACAGTACAAAGGGATCTGGGGGTCCTGGTGCATGAAACACAAAAAGTTAGTATGCGGGTGCAGCAGGTGATCAGGAAGGCCAATGGAATCTTGGCTTTTATTGCAAGGGGGATGGAGTATAAAAACAGGGAAGTCTTGCTGCAGTTATACAGGGTATTGGTGAGGCCACACCTGGAATACTGCGTGCAGTTTTGGTTTCCATATCTAAGAAAAGATATACTTGCTCTCGAGGCGGTTCAGAGAAGGTTCACTCGGTTGATTCCAGAGATGAGGGGTTTGACGTATGAGGAAAGGTTGAGTAGGTTGGGACTCTACTCATTGGAGTTCAGAAGAATGAGAGGCAATCTTATCGAAACATATAAGATTGTGAGGGGGCTTGATCGGGTGGATGCGGTGAGGATGTTTCCACTGATGGGTGAGACTAGAACTAGGGGGCATAATCTTAGAATAAGGGGCTGCCCTTTCAAAACTGAGATGAGGAGAAACTTCTTCACTCAGAGGGTAGTAAATCTATGGAATTTGCTACCCCAGAGAGCTGTGGAAGCTGCAACATTAAATACATTTAAAATGGAGATAGACATTGTCCTAGCAGATAAGGGAATTAGGGGTTATGGGGAGAGGGCAGGGAAGTGGACGTGAGTCTAGATTCAGATCAGCCATGATCCTATTGAATGGCGGAGCAGGCCCGAGGGGCCGTATGGCCTACTCCTGCTCCTATTTCTTATGTTCTTATGTTCTTATGTTCCTTACAATTGTGTTAATCCCTTCTTTAACCAGCAATGCTACCCCACCTCCCTTTCCTTTTGGCCTATATTTCCTGAATATTGAATACCCCTGGATGTTGAGTTCCCAGCCTTGGCCACCCTGGAGCCATGTTTCCGTAATCCCAATCAAATCATAATCGTTTACCTCTATTTGCGCAGCTAATTCATCCACCTTATTACGAATGCTCCTCGCATTAAGACACAAAGCCTTCAGGCTTGTTTTTTTAATGCTCTTAGACCTATTAGAATTATTATTTACTGTGGCCATGTTTGATTTAAACTGTTGATTTCTCTGACTGCCACTTTTGTTTTTCTCCTTCCTATCTTTTTCTTTTATCCTTGTTTCCCTTTCCTCTGTCCCTCTGCTCAGGTTCCCATCCCCCTGCCATTTTAGTTTAAACCCTCCCCAGAGCACTAGCAAACACTCCCCCTAGGACATTGGTCCTGGCCCTGCCCAGATGCAAACCATCTGGTTTGAACTGGTCCCACCTTCCCCAGAACCGGTTCCAATGTCCCAGGAATTTGAATCCCTCCCCCTCATACCATTTCTCTAACCCAGAAAATGCTGGAAATACTCAGCAGGTCAGGCAGCATCTATGGAGAGAGAACTATGAGGTTGGCAGCCGTGGAGGGACCTCTACCTAGCAGAGGCTGAACGCCAACTCTCTGACACCTCCTCTTACCTCTCCCTGGACCATGACCCACTACTGAACATCAAGCCATCGTTTCCAAGACTGTCACTGACCTCATCTCCTCTGGAGATCTTCCCTCCATGGCCGCCAACCTCATAGTTCCTCATCGCCGCACAGCCCACTTCTACCTCCTTCCCAAGATCCACAAACAAGACTGCCCTGGTAGACCTATCGTATCAGCCTGTTCTTGTCCCATGGAACTTATCTCTTCCTATCTCGACTATATTTTTTTCTCCCCTTGCCCAGTCTCTTCCCACCTATATCCGCGACTCTTCCGACGCCCTCCGCCACTTTAACAGTTTCCAGTTTCCTGGCCCCAACCGCCTCCTTTTCACATGGACGTCCGATCCCTCTACACCTCCACCCCCCACCAGGATGGCCTAAGGGTGCTCCACTTCTTCCTTGAACAGAGGCCCGACCACCACCACCCTCCTCCACCTGGCTGAACTTGTTCTCACATTGAGCAACTTCTCCTTTGACTCCACTCACTTCCTCCAAATTAAAGGTGTTGCTATGGGAACCTGCATGGGTCCTAGCTATGCCTGCCTTGTTGTGAGATAAGTGGAACATTCTTTGTTCCAGTCCGACTCAGGTCCCCTCCCTCACCTCTTTTTCCAGTACATTAATGACAGTATTGGTGCCGTTTCCTGCTCTTGCCCTGAACGAGATAATTTAATTAGCTTTGCTTCCAAATTCCACCCTTCCCTCACCTTCACATGGCCCATCTCCGACTCTTCCCTTCCCTTCCTCAACTTCTCTGTCTCCATCTCTGGGGGTAGGCTATTGACAAACATTCACTGTAAGCCCACTGACTCCCACAGCTACCTGGACTATACTTCCTCCCACCCCGCTTCCTGTAAGGACTCTATTCCATTCTCCCAGTTTCTGCGTCTCCACTGCATCTGCTCTGACGATGCCACTTTCCATACTAATGCTTCCGATATGTCTTCCTTTTTCCTCAACCGAGGATTCCCCTCTACCGTGGTTGACACGGCCCTTGACCACTTCCGTTCTATTTCCCGCACTTCTGCTCTCACCCCTTCCCCCCCTCCCATAACCACGATAGGATTCCCCTTGTCCTCACCTTTAACCCCACCAGCCTCCACATTCAATGGTTCATCCTCCGCCATTTCCGTCACCTCCAGCGTGATCCCACCACCAAACACATCTTCCCCTCACATCCCCTTTCAGCATTCCGCAGGGACCGTTCCCTCCATGACACCCTGGTCCACTCCTCAATCACCCCCAACAGCCCCGCCACTCCCCACAGCACCTTCCCTTGCAAGCGCAGGAGATGCAACACCTGCCCCTTTACCTCCTCCCTTCCCACTGTCCAGGGCTCCAAACACCCCTTCCAGGTGAAACAGCGATTTACTTGTACTTCTTGAAATTTAGTATACTGTATTCGCTGCTCACGATGCGGTCTCCTCTACACTGGGGAGACCAAACGCAGATTGGGTGACCGCTTTGCGGAACACCTCCATTCAGTCTGTAAGGATGACCCCGAGCTTCTGGTCGCCTGTCATTTTAATTGTCCGCTCCACTGCCACTCTGACCTCTCTGTCCTCGGCCTCTTACACTGTTCCAACGAAACTCAACATAAGCTCGAGGAACAGCACCTCATCTTTCGATTAGGCACTTCTGGACTCAACATCGAGTTCAACAATTTCAGATCGTAACCTCGACCCCAATTTATTTTTTCTCTCTCACATGGCAGCTGTTGATGATTCTGCCATTGCCATTTACACTTCATCTAGAGCCATCTTTTGTTTCTTAACTTGTCCCATTACCATCTCCTTTTGCCGTGCACCATCAGCCCTTTTGTCTTTTAATCTCTCCTGCCTTCCATCCTATCACAGACCTTCCCTTTTGTTCTTTCCTCCCCTCCCCCCTTTCCCTGCCCCTACACTTGCTTAAAAACCTGTTACATTGCCAACTTTTTCCAGTTCTGACGAAGGGTCATCGACCTGAAACATTAGCTCTGTTTCTCTCTCTACAGATGCTGCCTGACCTGCTGAGTATTTCCAGCATTTTCTGTTTTGTATCATCTTACACTTTTCTGTGATAAATTTCATCCACCAGCCTGTCTATATCCTCTTGAAATCTATTACTATCTTCCTCACTGTTTACTACACTTCCAAGTTTCGTGTCATCTGCAACTTTCAAAATTGTGCCCTGCGCACCCAAGTCCAAGTCATTAATGCATATCCAAAACAGCAGTGGTCCTAGTACTGAACCTTGGGGAACGCCTCCCTCCAGTTTGAAAAACAGCCATTCACCGCAACTCTCTGTTTTCTATTCCTCAGCCAGTTGTGTATCCATGCTGCTACTGCCCCTTGTACACCATGGGCTTCTTGGTTGCTGGATGGCAGCTGGCCTTTTAAGTTGTTTGATGCTGAATGGGAAGACATGAATTGATGATGACAAATGTGTGGATGTGAAAGGGGTGGTTGGTTGTTTGCAGAACTGCTTTCTGTTAGTGGCATTGGGGGCGGAAAAGTGGATGTTGTATGAGATGTGTTGACTGGTCGAACCTAAGTGAAACTCGCAATAATGAGGGCATCCCTGGCATCCTGGGCAGCAATGTGAACAGCTGGTGCTGCATTGACCTTCCTCCTCCTCGTCTTCCTCCTCCTCCTCATGCTTCTCATCGGAATCCTCCAAAGAGGATCTGAGCTCTGCACCTTGTTCCTCCTGCAGGTCCAAACCTCGCTGCTGCGCAATGTTGTGCAGAGCGCAGCACACCATGACCATTCTGGAGACTGTGACTGGTGCATACTGAAGGGCGCCTCCAGATCTGTCCAGGCACCTGAAGTGCATCTTCAGCATGCCGATAGCTTGCTCAATGACACATCTGGTGGTGATATGGCATTGATTGTAGTGGTCCTGGGTGTCATTCCTCAGATTTCAGAGAGCTGTCATCAGCCACGTTTTAAGTGGATATCCCTTGTTTCCAAGCAGCCAGCCAGTAATTCTTGCAGTTCATGAATACTCCTGATTGATCTGGGTGTGCTCGGATTGCCTCGTGGGTGCAGTCAATGGCGCACTGCACCTATGGGAAGTGAGCCAGAGCCACAAACCCAAGCACCGCTCATTCTAACTGGCATCATCGCAGATGAAGTTGGCATAATTTGCGACCCTGGCAAATAAGCAATCAGTCACCTATTTTACGCATTTGTGTGCCTCTGACTGGGAGATCCTGCAAATGTCTCCAGCAGAACCCTGGAAGGATGCAGAAGCAAAAAAGTTGAGGGGGTGGTGATTTTGACAGCCCCTGGTAAAGCATGGCCACCAGGTCCAGCTGGCAACAGGTTGTCTTCTAGGAGGCTGCAAATGTCTGCCACCACCTGACGTGACATCCTGAGCCTCCTGAGACACTGGTGTTCAGACCTGTCGAGGAAGCTGATCCTCTGCCTGTAGAACCTGTGTGGCGGGTATGGCCTCCTGCTGCTGCCCTCTCTGCTGCTGCCCTCTCTGCTGCTGCCCTCTCTGCTGCTGCCCTCTCTGCTGCTGCTCCTCTCTGCTGCTGCCCTCTCTGCTGCTGCCCCTCTCTGCTGCTGCCCTCTCTGCTGCTGCTCCTCTCTGCTGCTGCTCCTCTCTGCTGCTGCCCTCTCTGCTGCTGCTCCTCTCTGCTGCTGCCCTCTCTGCTGCTGCCCTCTCTGCTGCTGCCCTCTCTGCTGCTGCCCCTCTCTGCTGCTGCCCTCTCTGCTGCTGCTCCTCTCTGCTGCTGCCCTCTCTGCTGCTGCCCTCTCTGCTGCTGCCCTCTCTGCTGCTGCCCTCTCTGCTGCTGCCCTCTCTGCTGCTGCCCTCTCTGCTGCTGCCCCTCTCTGCTGCTGCCCACTCTGCTGCTGCCCCTCTCTGCTGCTGCCCACTCTGCTGCTGCCCCTCTCTGCTGCTGCCCTCTCTGCTGCTGCCCTCTCTGCTGCTGCCCTCTCTGCTGCTGCCCTCTCTGCTGCTGCCCTCTCTGCTGCTGCCCTCTCTGCTGCTGCCCTCTCTGCTGCTGCCCTCTCTGCTGCTGCTCCTCTCTGCTGCTGCCCTCTCTGCTGCTGCCCCTCTCTGCTGCTGCCCCTCTCTGCTGCTGCCCTCTCTGCTGCTGCCCCTCTCTGCTGCTGCTCCTCTCTGCTGCTGCCCTCTCTGCTGCTGCCCTCTCTGCTGCTGCTCCTCTCTGCTGCTGCCCTCTCTGCTGCTGCCCCTCTCTGCTGCTGCCCACTCTGCTGCTGCTCCTCTCTGCTGCTGCCCTCTCTGCTGCTGCTCCTCTCTGCTGCTGCCCTCTCTGCTGCTGCTCCTCTCTGCTGCTGCCCTCTCTGCTGCTGCCCTCTCTGCTGCTGCCCCTCTCTGCTGCTGCCCTCTCTGCTGCTGCCCTCTCTGCTGCTGCCCTCTCTGCTGCTGCCCCTCTCTGCTGCTGCCCCTCTCTGCTGCTGCCCTCTCTGCTGCTGCCCCTCTCTGCTGCTGCTCCTCTCTGCTGCTGCCCTCTCTGCTGCTGCCCTCTCTGCTGCTGCTCCTCTCTGCTGCTGCCCTCTCTGCTGCTGCCCCTCTCTGCTGCTGCCCACTCTGCTGCTGCTCCTCTCTGCTGCTGCCCTCTCTGCTGCTGCTCCTCTCTGCTGCTGCCCTCTCTGCTGCTGCTCCTCTCTGCTGCTGCCCTCTCTGCTGCTGCCCTCTCTGCTGCTGCCCCTCTCTGCTGCTGCCCTCTCTGCTGCTGCCCTCTCTGCTGCTGCCCCTCTCTGCTGCTGCCCTCTCTGCTGCTGCCCTCTCTGCTGCTGCCCTCTCTGCTGCTGCTCCTCTCTGCTGCTGCCCTCTCTGCTGCTGCCCTCTCTGCTGCTGCTCCTCTCTGCTGCTGCCCTCTCTGCTGCTGCTCCTCTCTGCTGCTGCCCCTCTCTGCTGCTGCCCTCTCTGCTGCTGCTCCTCTCTGCTGCTGCTCCTCTCTGCTGCTGCCCTCTCTGCTGCTGCCCTCTCTGCTGCTGCTCCTCTCTGCTGCTGCCCTCTCTGCTGCTGCTCCTCTCTGCTGCTGCCCTCTCTGGTGTGCAACTTATGGCCTGTGGCCAGTAGGCTGCACAGACCCATGGACGTGCCATTAAACTGAAAAACGGTGTCAATATTGCTCTAATTGAGTGATTAACACGTTAATTGGCAACCTGCCTCTCCCAAGGCGGTTCCGTACACGCAGCCTAACGCACTCCAGTTAAACCTGGAAATCGGTGGGTTGAAGCCGGCTTCCCGACGTGCTGACAATTTCCCCGGTTTTAATCCCCTCTCCCGCTCCCAAACCCACATGCTCCATCATGTTAAAATTCCCCCCTTACTGAATGTCCTCTTATTTTAGCATCTGTAAGAGGACTGCATCTAAAATGGGGAGAGGGTGGGGTGGGGGGAACACGGGAGGAGGAAGAGGCTTTGGGTTCACCGCCCCTCTGAACTCAGAGCCCTACAGGAGTGGCCTGGGTCACATGGCTTCCTCTGCCACCCCCTCCCCCCCATACTCGCCTCATTGTGAAAGTGTCACCCAGATCCTTGCCTCCAATCAGCCACAGCCTATTCCATTAGTCTCTGGGAAGAATTAATCCCCTTTTCATATTTTCTTCTTCCTACCGGTCGAATCCTCTCCTCATTGCTCTCAAATTGTCTGCCACGTTTCCTACATTACAGCAGTGACTACACTTCCAAAAGTGCTTCAGTGACTGTGCAGTGCTCTGAGTTGGCCTGAAGCTGTGAGAGGCGCTATAGAAATGCAAGATCTTTCTTTCCTCTTACTTCTCTCTTCCTCTCATTTTCTCTTTAACTTGTCTCGACAGAACTCTTTGTTCTATTTCACTTTCTGCTCCTCAAATTCCCTCCTTCTCATCTCATTCATTTTTCTCATTCTCATTTTCATCTTTCTATTTATTCTTAGTTTTTCCTTTCCTTCTCTCTCAGTTTTCCAATCCCGTTTCACTTCCCTCATTACTCTCAGGTTCTCCTCAATGCCTTTCCCTGTTACTCTGCCTCTGCTCACCTCCTCCTTTTCTCTCCCTTTCAACTCTCCACATTTTCTAATTCTCTTTTAGTCTTCTCATCTTAAAAATACTTACCCCTTTTCTATTTCATTTTTTCCTTCTCGTGCCCTTTATTTCCTACTGTCCTGTTCCGCCCATCATGTCTCTGATTATTTTACCTTTTTGTCTCCATCATATCTCGTCTGCCAGTTTACTCTCTCATTGTTTTATTCCCTATTTACCTTTTCCTTTCTAAGATTACTTTTTCCATTTCACTTTTGCTTTCCTCAGATCCTCTGCTAAATGCTTTCAGTTTCCATGTTCTTTCTTTCCCTTTTCCATTGTTCTTACCTTTTCCTCTCATCTCTTATTTTTCTATTCCCTGTCTCTCTCCTTCTCAGTGCTTTGTCCCTTTAACCTCTCCTCGTCACGCCCACTTTTCTATTGAGCTGATTCCTCTCAATACTCAAATGTTCTCAAAGGGAAAACACTGCGGCTGCTGGAAATCTGAACTATAACCAGAAAACCCTGGAAATGCTCAGCAGGTCAGGCAACGTCTCAATGCTCTCCTCCATTTCTAATCTCTTTCTCTCGCTTTTCTTGTGTTGCTCCAAGGTTGAACAAGGTAGTGCAGTAGATGTTCTATATATGGACTTTCAGAAGGCATTCGACAAAGGGCCACACAGGAGGCTTATTAAGATGATGGAAGGCTGTGGAATTAAGGGGAGAGTGGTGGTGTATGGATACGAAATTGGCTCAGTGACAGGAAGCAAAGGGTGGTGGTGGATGGATATTTTTCACACTGGGAGGTGGTTCGCAGTGGTGTTTCCCAAGGGTCAGTTTTGGGTCCCTTACTCTTTACAATTTTTATAAATGACCTAGGCTTGAGTGTAGGGAGCAGAATTATAAAGTTTGCAGATGATACCAAACTTGGCAAGGTCGTAGCAAATGATAAGGATAGTTATAGGCTTCAGGATGACAGACAGGATGGTGAAATGGGCAGACGGAGTTCAACGTGGAGAAGTGTGAAGTGATGCACTTCGGGAGGATAAATATGGAAAGACCGTAAACTATAAATGGCACGATTTTGAAAAGTTTAGATGGGCAGAGAGACCTTGGTGTCAATAAACACAAATCCTTAAAGGTGGCAGGGCAAGTTGATAAGGTGGTTAAAAAAGCACATGGGTTATTGGATTTATAAATAGAGGAATAGAATATAAAAGCAAAGAGATCATGCTAGAACTTTATAAATCACTGGTTAGGCCTCAACACTTCAGACAAGATGGAAAGGCCTTAGAAAGGGTACAGAGGAGGTTTACCAGGATGTTCCCAGGGATGAGGGATTCAGTTATAAGGAGAAGGTTGGAAAAGTTCTGCTTTTTTTCTCAAGCTCTGCTCAGCTGGACACAGAGGCTGTGCCCCAGGGGCCATCAATAATCATTGAGCAGCAGCAGAGAATGTGCGATGCACTGACAGGCCTTCCAGGCTCACTGCCCACGATTCGAGAGAGAATGGAGGAGTCCGGCTCAAGCATGAGTGGGAGGACGTCGCAGGGCATTGCGAGGATGTCTTCTTCCATGGATAGAGTGGCCAACTCCGTGGAACATCAAACGCGGCAAACACGAGTCCATGCAAGCCTAGACCACGGCCGTGCAGACTCTGGATACCAGCCTGTCTGGCATCTTAAACAGGATGACAGATGCCCTAGCCTTGGCCTTACAGTGCCGCACTGATCTGCACCAAAGTGCTCTCCAGCAGAGCGACAGCAGTGAAGTGTGGCTGACCCATGAGAGGGATGATGGCGAAAGGGGACATGGGAGTGGGAACCAATGTTCCCTTTAAGCTGTGCGGTCCGCAGCACTCCAGGGAACCCATGCAGCCGACTTGCCGGCTCTTCACTGTAAAAACCGCAAGTGCGCAGTAATTTGAAAGGCCCAGGCAGCCCCTTACAGGGGCCGCGCAGGGACAAAGGAAATGACAGGGAATATTGGTGCGGACTCCACTCAAAGGGCTCCCACCACTCACCCGTTGCACAACCCCCACCCCTCCTCCCCCAAGTCAGTACCCGACATGCTACCTCAAGTCTCTATGGCAGAGTCTGCCCCTGCACAGGGGGGGCAGTCTATGATGGGGCCCTCACGGGCTCCAAAACCCACAGCATCACAGCAGTAAATGCAGGGATCTGGCTAGTCATCCAGGGACCTGTGCTAGTCATCCAGGGACCCCGGGCTAGTCATCCGGAGACCCCGGGCTGGTCATTCAGGGACCCCGGGCTAGTCATCCGGAGACCCCGGGCTGGTCATCCGGAGACCCCGGGCTGGTCATCCGGAGACCCCGGGCTGGTCATCTGGAGACCCCGGGCTAGTCATCTGGAGACCCCGGGCTAGTAATCCAGAGACCCCGGGCTGGTCATCCGGGGATGCCAGGCTAGTCATCCGGGGACCCCGGGCTAGTCATCCGGAGACCCCGGCCTAGTCATCCGGAGACCCCGGGCTAGTCATCCAGGGACCCCGGGCTGGTCATCCGGAGACCCCGGGCTGGTCATCCGGGACCCCGGGCTGTAAATTCCATTGTTAGCGCCAGCCGTTAGCGCCATAAGAGGGCGATAAGTGGGGCGCGAAGCGGCTAGCGCCCGGGCGCAGCGCGAACTGCGCCTCTCGGGAAATTGAGTGGACATTTAGCGGCAGCGCAAAACTGCAGCACCCGCTCAGCTGCGCGCGCAGATCCTGACGTCATTTCATGGTGCAACGCCCTTGGTGCGCCCCGAACCGTAACTTCAGTGGCGCCTCCCTTCTTTGCGCCTGGCGCTCCCAGCGACTGGTTGACTGGAACGGTTCCCAGTCGCTGTGGGGCTGGGTGGCGCTATTTAAAGGGGGCTCTTCCTGCCTTCTTAGTGGTAGCCATTTTTGCACCACTCCTGTGTGAGAGAGAGAGAGATTTGCAGAGAGACAGAGGGAGAGAGCTTTCTGCATTGACTCAGCGCTCGCACAGGTACTTCTGGCTTCAGCCCAGAGCTTTGCAGTTGGATTGATTTTTTAGTGCCATAGCCTTAGTGGCCACATATAATGGGGGCTGCAATAGGTGGAAACGTTGGGTTTCTCCATTGCATTGAGAGGGGTCAGAGACGCCGAGACAGAGTGCCAATCATGGCCAGACGGAGGAAGGCCAACAGGCGTCGGCACAGGAGGCTTTACCCTCCCAGGGTATACCGCCAGCAGTTCTCATACCTCAACATGTCTGAGGAGCAGTGTATTCGGAGGCTTCGATTCAGAAGGGAGGTGGTCACTGAGATCTGCCACCTGCTTCAGACAGATCTGCAGCCTCAGCTGAGGAGCAGGACGTCTCTGTCGGTGGCAGTGAAGGTGACAGTGGCTCTCAACTTCTATGCCACTGGCTCCTTCCAATCCGCTACTGGGGACATTGCCAATGTCTCGCAGTTCGCGGTGCATTGCTGCATCCGCCAAGTCACGAATGCCCTCTTCAAAAGGAGACGTCAGTACATTTCCTATCCCATGACCCTGGACAAGCAGCAGGAGTGCCAAATGGGATTTGCAAGAATAGCGGGCTTCCCCATGGTCCAGGGCGCCATTGACTGCACGCATGTGGCTTTGCGGGCGCCTCCAGATAATGCCGAGGATTACCGCAACCGGAAGGGGTTCCATTCGTTGAACGTGCAGTTGGTGTGCGACCACAGACAGCTGATACTAGCTGTCAATGCCCGCTTTCCAGGCAGCAGCCACGCCGCCTTCATTCTGCGCCAGACTTCTGTGGTAGACCTTTTTGAAGCCCCGGCTCACACAGGAAGCTGGCTTCTCGGGGACAAGGGCTATCATCAGCAAACTTGGATAAATTACATTTGATCCCCTCATCCAAATCATTGATGTAGATTGTGAATAGCTGAGGCCCAAGCACTGATCCTTGCGGTACCCCACTACTTACAGCCTACCAACCCGAAAATGACCCATTTATTCCTACTCTCTGTTTTCTGTCCGTTAACCAATCCTCAGTCCATGCTCGTATATTACCCCCAATCCCATGAGCCCTAGTTTTGTTTAATAATCTCTTGTGTGGCACCTTATCGAATGCCTTCTGGAAATCCAAATACGCCACATCCACTGGTTCCCCCTTATCTATTCTGATATTTACAACCTCAAAAAATTCTAACAGATTCGTCAAACATGATTCCCCTTTCATAAATCCGTGTGGACTCTGCCCAATCCTATTATTATTTTCTAAGTGCCCTGTTACCATGTCCTTAATAATAGAATCTAACATTTTCCCTACTGCTGATGTCAGACTAACTGGTCTGTAGTCCCCTGTTTTCTCTCTCCCTCCTTTCTTAAATAGTGGGGTTACATTTGCTACCTTCCAATCCACGGGAACCGTTCTAGAATCTATGGAATTTTGGAAAATGGCAACCAATGCATCCACTATCTCTATAGCCACCTCTTTCAAAACCCTAGGATGCAGGCCATCAGGTCCAGGGGATTTATTGGCTTTTAGTCCCATTAATTTCTCCAGTATTTTTTTTTACGAACACTAATTTCTTACAGTTCCTCATTCTCGCTAGAGCCTTGGTTCTCCACTGTTTCCGGGAAGTTTTTTGCGTCTTCTTCCGTGAAGACAGACACAAAGGCCTAGAAATTCAGTTCGGACGCTATTGCGGCGCTAAAGTCGGGCGCTCGGCAAATTTAGCGGCCGCCGGAAAGTGCAGGCGAGCTCGCCGAAATTCAGTAGATTTGGCCAACTTTTTGGCCGAGCGCTGCAAAAGGCGTTGGAACCCTGTGTTCAGGCGCTAATCCGGCGATGCGGCCTGATAACGCCGATTCCGGGCGCAGCGCAGGTGCGATCATGTGGTGAGTGTCAGCAGACACCCTGACGCCGGCCAGCTCTTAAAGGGGGAAGGGTCAACTTTGACTGCAGCCACGCCCTGCATGCTGTAGCCCTGCAACTAGGCCTCAGGACTGGTTGTGTACCAAATCAACGCCTGGAGGTAATGGAGCGGGCCCATGAAAGAGCCCAGCGGTTCTCTGACCATGCGCTGGGTGTGCTCCTTCATGGGGTACGCAAGAGAAGACGGGTCGTGTGCCCGGCTAGTGGCAGGAAGGCTCCCAGGAGCCAGTTCAGGGAGGCGTGGACCAAAATTGCCCGGAGGGTCTCCTCCAACTCCGATGTTCCCAGGAGTGCGGACCAGTGCCGCAAGAAATACAATGACCTATGTCGGCTGGTCAAGGTGAGTACCCTTTCCAGTGTCCCCCTCATCCTTGCATGTGCACCTCCCATTAGGGCCAAAGGGACATCAAAGGTCTAATGCCCAGCCCTCCTCCCGCTGCAATGGCACTTGCATGTTAATCAATAGCTCTTTCTGCACTTATCACACTGTCCAAGCTATTCCACCATGGGAGGCCTCACACACAGCAACAGGGCACCACACTGTCCAAGCTATTCCACCATGGGAGGCCTCACACACAGCAACAGGGCACCACACTGTCCAAGCTATTCCACCATGGGAGGACTCACACACACCAACGGGGCACCACACTGTCCAAGCTATTCCACCATGGGAGGCCTCACACACAGCAACAGGGCACCACACTGTCCAAGCTATTCCACCATGGGAGGACTCACACACACCAACGGGGCACCACACTGTACTTAGACGCCCTCCTTTCTCTTGCAGGCCAAGCTGGCGAGGAACGCCAGGAGCCTGCGTGTCACTGGTGGAGGCCCTCGCGATTACCAGGAGCTAACGGTTCTGGAAGAGAGGGTGGCCCGACTCCTGCGTCACCCGGTGACTGGGCCTGTGGCGCTCGGCGACGCCGACCCTATACTGGAACCCACTGGTAAGGACAGGACCGGGTGCACCTCTCTCCTTGCCCTCGCGCATCAGATCTACATCCTTCCCCACTGGCCCAAAAATGCGCATAATGCACCAGTGCGGCCTCCCTCGCTGTCGGCCTGTCCTCACTCTAAAGCTACACTTGTGCCTTCCTGCTTTCAGCTGGTGAGGAGGAGGTGCTCCCTGAAGCCCAGACAGCCAGGCCCTCGGAGGAGGAGGACGTCGAGGAGCAGCAGGAAGGCGCCACCTCGGGGGAACCCTCCTCCGCTCCAGGAGATGGCAATGAAGGGGCGACGTCTGGCGTGCCGGAGAGCCAGGGGGAGGCGGGGGAGGGGAGCCCCGAACCTGGTCCCAGTGGCATGGACGCACGCGGCAAGGCTCCGGCGGCACGCCAGCCTTCTGCCCAGAGGGGGGAGGCGGTGGAGGGGAGGGCAGAACCTGCTCCCAGTGGCGTGGCCGCACGCGGCAAGGCTCCGGTGGCACGCCAGCCTTCTGCCCAGAGGGTGGAGGTGCCCTCCAGTCCGGACTCGGACGTCGCCCAGGAGGTGCGCCTCCTGGACGAGATGTCGGCGGCGTCGGAGCGGCGGCACGTCGAATTCATGGAGGTGGTGGCACAGATGCCTCACGCCATCGAAAGCCTCGCACAAAGTTTGGTGGCTTTCGGCCAATCCCAGGCCAGGGGGCTGGAGCAAATCGCAGCAGCGCACGCCAGGGGGGTGGAGCTCCTTGTGGCAGCGCATGAGAGGGGGGTGCAACAACTTGAGGCAGCGCAGCACGCCAGTCGCCAGCTGAGAGGTGCTGGGCAGACAATGGCACTGCAGATGCGGGCACATGCCGGCGCAGTTGGGGCACTGACTTCTGCCACCCTCGCACTGGCGCGGAGGCGTCGCCAGGCCAGCCGCCGCCCTGCTGCCGCACACCGGTCTGGCGACCAACAGTTTGGCGCGCTTGCTCCCCGGCCAGGCCGCCCGAGTGCACGTGTGTCTGGCGAGCAGCGCGCGCCTGGCATCACCCACCTTGTCCCCATTGGTGCAGGCGAGCCTGCCACTCCCCCAGCCAGGGTGCAAGGAGCTGCTGCAGGCAGTGAAGAGGGCCACCCACAGCTGCAGCAGCCACCAGCCGGCCCCTCCCGGGCCCGCCCTCGTGTAGGCCGACCCCCAAGGGCATCTGGCGAGATGCCTTGTCGCCCTGAAGATCCTTCCCCCAGCCTCGCCACAGCCTCACGGCCCAGCTTGAGGCGCAGCAGCAGGAGGGACCAGGGCAAAAGACGGCTGTCGACGGACTCGCCCTCTCGCCACACCGAATAGAGTGTGGTGAGCGAGGGTTTGGGTGATGCGGGGGCTTCTGTTCTGGGGGGCATTATGTTGTTTGGTTTTATGGGGGTGTTTGTGTTGTGGGGGGGGCTTGTTTTTGTTAGGCCAGTGAGGAAGGCCATTTGGATGTTGATGTTTTGTTAGTCCTCCCCAGGTTTTGGGAGTGACAGAAGTTTGTGACTGTTTTTTGGGGGTCTTCTCTGTTTTGCTCTTCCATGTGGGAAGGGCCCTGAGTTTTTGAAATAAAGATGTTTATTTATTCACCATGTGCAGGTGTCATGTTTCAAGTGGTTGTTGGGTTAACCGGCTGAGGGCTTGCGGAGCGGCTGCCTTCAGCTGCGTTCAGTGGCCCAGGCCATTCCCTGACAGGGGGCCTAGAAGTGTCGAGCAATAAGCCCCCGGCGGACGGCCCTTGGACCTTGTCGCTCCCTCCTGGCCTGGTGCTCCTCCTCCTCAGGGTCCTCCTGCTCGTCCTCCTGAGGTGGTGGGCCAATGTCAGGTGGCAGTGCCTGAGTCCTGCGGATAGCCAGGTTGTGGAGCATGCAGCACACCACGACGAACTGGGAGACTCTATCCGGCGAATACTGAAGAGACCCGCCCGAACGATCCAGGCAACGGAACCGTTGCTTGAGGACACCTATCGTTTGCTCTATTAGGTTCCTTGTGGCTTGATGGCTTTCGTTGTATGCCAGCTCCGCTGGGGTCCTGGGCGCGCGGAGCGGGGTCATGAGCCATGTGCACAAAGGGTAGCCCTTGTCCCCGATAAGCCATCCCCTTGGTGGAGGCTGTGCCTGGAACATGTCAGCCACAGTAGTCTGGCGCAGGATAAAGGCATCGTGGCTGCTTCCTGGGAAGCGGGCATTGACAGCTAGGATGCGCTGCCTGTGGTCACACACCAGCTGCACATTTAGGGAATGGTAGCCCTTCCGGTTGCGGTATTGCTCGGCATTGTGGATAGGTGCCCGCATAGCCACATGCGTGCAGTCAATGGCGCCCTGCACCATGGGGAAGGCCGCGATCCTGGCAAATCCGACTGCACGCTGCTCCTGCTTGTGTTGGGTCATGGGGAAGGAGATGAATTGGTGCCTCCTCGCGAAAAGTGCTTCGGTGACCTGTCGGATGCAGCGATGCGCGGTGAACTGGGAGATGTTCGCAATGTCCCCAGCAGCGGCTTGGAAGGAGCCGCTTGCATAAAAGCTGAGAGCCACCGTGACCTTCACTTCCACCGAGAGAGACGCCCTGGACATGAGCTGTGGCTGCAAATCTGCGTGAAGCAGCTGGCAGATCTCTCCAACCACCTCCCTTCTGAAGCGCAGCCTCTTAACACAATGCGCCGCAGTCATGGTGAGATATGAGACCTGCTCCCGGTATTGCCTGACTGGGTAAGGCCTACGTTGGCGACGCCTAATGGCCCCTCTGCGTCTAGGCATGCCTGGCCCTCTCTCAAAGCGTCTGCGAGCCCTTCGCACAAAATGTAGCAACTGAGGGTTGGCCCCCCATGCAGCCCCCATTACAAAGTTCCAAACAGCAAAATCACAAGGATGCAAATGTCAAAGCACTGGCTAGAAGCCAAAAATACCTCTCCTATGGTGTCCGAAATCAGTAATCTCTGTGCCTTGCTCTCTGTGCAGAAATCCAAAGCAGTAAAGTCATTGCAGCGAAATGGCTGGCTTTTATGGGTGAGTGGATGTGCCCTTTAATTAGCGCTCCCCGAATCCCACAGGGCCTCTGTTGAGTTCCATTTCACAGTTCTTAGCAGCGCCACGCCCACATCGGCCGGGCGCCACTGAATTTCCGGTTTGGGGCGCACAAACGGCGTTGCACGACGGAATGACGTCATAAGATGCGCGCGCAGCTGAGCGGGCGCTAACACTTTGCGCCGGCGCTAAAGCCCAGCTGAATTTCGGCGTAGGCGCAGATCCGGCGGTGCCCGGCCACTAAGTGGATAGCGCCGGAAATCTGGCGCTAACGGCTGGCGCAAACAGCTGAATTTCTAGGCCAAAGTATTTGTTTAATTTCTCTGCCATTTCCTTATTCCCCATTATAACTTCTCCCATCTCAGCCTGTAAGGGACCCACACTTACTTTCGCTAATCTTTCCCTTTTTACATACCTATAGAAGCTTTTACAGTGTTTTTATGTCTCTCACTAATTTACTCTGTTTTCCCGTGTCCGTCCCATTTCCCACACTTCTGCCCTCACCCTTCCCCTCCCTCCCAGAACCATGATAGGGCTCCCCTGGTCCTCACTTTCCACCCCACCAGCGTCCTCGTTCAACAGATCATCCTCTGCCATTTCTGCCACCTCAAGCGAGATCCCAGCACCAAACACAGGTCCTTGCCTTAAGCAGCTGTGCCTGCCACACTCTCCGAACCTTTCCTTGCATTGTTTCAAGCCCACAGATGTGCAGATTCATTGAGTGGGTAAAGCCTGAGAGGTGATACGCTGCACTTAGATACACGACCCTTGGCTGCGTTGTGCTTAGATACATTGGGCTAGAAATTCATTATAGCCCAAGAATGGGCGGTATCATTAGAAAAGCTGGACAATTAGCGCCAGGCACTAATGCTTTAGACTGCACACAAAATTCATCCTCACTGCTCAGAGAAATGACTGGGGTTTAATTCAAGTCTTTAAGCCCAAGTTCATTGGCGTTACACTCAAAGGGTGGACCAATATCAGGTGCAGTCTAATCGCAAGTCATGATTGCCACAGGCTTTTTTCAGCACTTAAAGGTTCATTGATGCTGCAGAACCTCATTCTCAGCATTGCTGGCTGTGCAGCTGCCTCAGCAAGCAGCAGCAGGTCAAGGAGAAGGAGCCGGAGGACTGAAGCAGCTGTACTCATGGCAGATCCACGCCCCAGGGAGAGAGCCCGCATATTCAGTGATCAAACAGTGGAGGTGTTGGTGTTCGCTGCGGAGAGATGGAGGGCGGTGTTCTACCCAGTAAGTGGCAGGAGGCCCTTGCCGCAAGTCTCCCACACCATGTGGAGGGAGGTAGCGCAGCACATCTCGGGCAGCACTGTGGTCCCCAGGACCCACGCACAGTGCAGGAAGAAATTTAATGACCTCACTCAGGTGGTCAGGGTGAGTGAATGCTTCAATAAATGCTACATACCATCATCAGTGTGTCTTCACACACTGCCCAAAGCACCAACAATCTCTACCTACCAACACTCACACCCACATCTCACACCTTGCACACAATGACAGCTACTCAACTATGGTAGGCACATCACCCAAACACATTGCTCCACACTCACCCACACACTTTCCTATCTCTTGCAGGCCAAGGTGGCTCACAACAGGAGTGAGCAGGAGCGCACAGGCGGGGGACAAGCCGACACCCAACCACTGTCTGCGCTGGACAATAGGGTGCTGCAGATTATTGGATGCCAAGTGGTGGGCGCCGTGGCCACTGGCAACGTTGACCCCCTTGGGGACAACAATGGTATGTTCATCCCTACTCCTTCTTCTCACTTGCCCCTCACCCCACAAGCTTTTCACGCTTTCCAGCTAATCATGTTGTATGCATGCATTTCTCCCTCCTGCTCCCTCCCCTCACCTTAACCCGACACCTGTGCATTTTTGCTTTTAGATAATGAGCAAGCACCTGAGCAGCCTGTCCCTGAGGACACGGCAGAGAGCAAGGGGGGCAAAGAGGAGGAGGAAGAACATACAGCATCACTGCATGTCTCACCCGCAAGACACCAGCTCAGACACTAGCACTACGCGTTCTTTAGAGGTGAGTATAGTAGCGGGATCTGTACAGGGTGAGGCACTGGGGATGAGTGGGCTGCAGCAAGGCCGGGGGGGAAAGGGTAGCTCGGGGGTTAGCTCCCCAGAGGGTGTGTTTACGCGGGAGCTCTGCTGCACAGGACTCAGATGAGGATCTCGATGGGGAGGCCTTTAGAAAAAGGGTGATGGGCATGCACACGGAGATGATAGGTACAATGGCAAGGATGCCCGAGAGCCTCTCGCCAATGGTAAGGAGCGTGGAGGAGTCCGCATCCAACATTGCACAAGGCTCTGCGCACACCATGGAGCCCATCATTTACTGTCTGGAAAGGATGGTAAACCCCCAGAGAGACCGTGGCGACCCAGACCTGATGCCGTGTGTGATGGGCGATCTGGCAGCTTCCAGTGTAGCACAGGCGGAAGCGACACAACGCCTTAGTGCTGTAATGCAGTCTATGCTTGGTAGCATCCAATCTCAGACTGCTCTCATGCAGTCTCAGCTTGATGCCCTGCAAGCTCTGACTGCTGCCATCGTGGCTGGGTCTACCACCGTCGACCGGGGCTTTCAGTGTCGCAGCAGGCCAGCAATCTGTGCTCAACAGATTGCCAGTGATGCTGAGGTGCTGCCCCGTGTGTGGATCAGTGGAGCAGGAACCTGCTGTCCTCTCTCAGGATGACAACATTCCTGCTCCCACCACCGCCACTCCGCCATTGCCCTTGTCACTGCCTGTCATTCAGCCATCCCAGACTGTTGCCACCCATGCTGAGGTGGTGCAGTTTACAGCCGGGCTTTCCAGGTCCAGAGCTGGTCGAGGGCATCCTGCAAGGCCATCTGAAGTCTCCTGCACGGACACTCAGCAGCCACTGGGCCAACACTTCATAGGAGCACTAGAATAGGTAAAGGCACAGTAACGAGAGGCACTAAGGGATTGCACAAGGGTGAATAGTTAATATTTTTGTTGTAAGGATGTGTTCACTGAATTTTGATAAATTTATGAATTCAGTTTGGATTCTTTTGTGGTGTGTCTCATTTCAGCTTTGCGCTGTGATATGGCCTGTGACAGGGATGGAATGAGGGGGTGTGGTGAACAATGGGGGTCTGGGGTTTAATTTATTGGAACCGCAGTCTGATGAGCCGAACATGGACCGCCCTTCCAGAAGGCCGATTGAGTGGCTGCCTTCTCCCTCGCTCCTGTTCCTCCTCCTCTTCATCATCCTCATCGTCCCCCTGATCTCCCTCTTCCTCCTCCTGAGCTGGTCCCGCAATCCCTGGTGGCAAGGGCTTGGCCCTCATGATGGCCAAGTTGTGGAGCATGCAGCAGACCACAACGAAATGGGAGACCCGCTCAAACGACTACTGGAGGGCTCCTCCTGAGCAGTCAAGGCAGCAGAACCGTTGCTTCAGCAGGCCGATGGTCTGCTCGATGATGTTCCTGGTGGCAGCATGGCTCTCATTATATGAGTGCTGGGCAGGAGCGTTGGGGTTGCGGAGGGGAGTCATGAGCCAGGTGGAGAATGGATAGCCTTTGACCAGCCAGCTGCAAGCTTGATGTGGTGACTGGAACAGTGCTGGCTTACCGGTCTGGCGCAGGATGAAGGCATTGTGGCTGCTGCCAGGATAGTGGGCATTCACACTGAGGATTCGCTGTCTGTGGTCGCACACCAACTGCACATTAAGTGAGAGGTAGCCTTTGCGGTTAGGGAAGCTCTCTGGATTGTTATGCGGTGCTTGCAGAGCCACATGAGTGCAGTCAATGGCGCCCTGCACCATGGGGAATCCCGCTATCCTGGCAAAGCCACATGCACACTCATCCTGCTTCTCTCTGGTGATGGGGAAGGAAATGTTGTCCCTTCTCCTACTGCAGAGAGCCTCTGAGACCTCTCGGATGCAGCTATGTCTCCTGTTGCAGACTGGAAGGATGCGCTGGCAAAGAAATTGAGGACGACGGTGACCTTGACTGCCACTGGGAGAGCCATGGTCGCCCTGGTCTGAGGCTGGAGGTCTGGTTGCAGGAGGTGGCAGAGTTCTGTGACCACCTCTTTGATGAAATGGAGCCTTCTAATACACTGCTCCTCGCTTAATTGGAGGTAGGAGAAGTGCTCTCCGAATACCCTCGGAGGGTAAGGGCTCCTGTTGAGAGCCCCGAGAGCCATCCACCTTCCTGTGGGCACATTTTCCAGTCTTTCTCACTGCCTCCGGTCCCTCCACCATAGATTCTGGAGGGCGAGGTCGACTGTCGGTACAGCCCCTATTAATGTAACCAGTTTCATTTTTTAAGAATAAATGTAGCTACTTTTTAGTTGCCACAACACTCCTGATACTAAATAACTTGGAAATTACTGAATTAAACTGTTGCACTATGTGAAACTGACAAGAAAGCACTGGAACTCCACTAACCTACAGCTGCGACTCATTACTGATGATCCCTTTAAATAACGTCCCTGGAGCCGGCTTCCTGGTGCTTCACGCCAACTCTCCCTGCTGCTGTTTACTCATGGTGCTAAGGTAAGTGGCGACAATCAATTTCGCAGATCAGGCGGTCAGTGAGCGTTGCACACTCACTGCCGTCATGATCCACCTGGCATTAAGGCTCCCGAGGATAACTGTTAGCGGCGGCGCTGTGGGGGGTGGCATTTGGCGTGTTTGCGCTAATGGGAGGCGCTAAGGTACCGAATTTTCCCCCTCTGTGCTTAGATATGCTGCGCTTAGATAAAAACAGAAAATACTGGAAATACTCACTAGGTCAGGCAGCACCTGTGGAGAGAAAAACAGAGTTAACGTTTCAGGTCGATAACCTTTCATCAGAACCCGTAGATACGTTGCCCGTAGATACGCTCCACTTAGATACACTGCCCGTAGCTAAGTTGCCCTTCGATACATTGCCTTTAGATACGTTGGCCTTAGATAAGCTGCTCTTAGATATGATGTGCTTAGATAAGGTGTGCTTAGATACAAGTCTGCAGATACATTGCTCTTAGATACATTGCTCTTAGATACATTGCTCTTAGATACATTGCTCTTAGATACGTTTGCCTTAGATACGTTGCTCTTAGATACCCTGTGCTTAGATACCCTGCGCTTAGATACGCTGCCAACTATAAAGCCTTTATTATGTCACTTCACAATTCACCGGCTGCTTGTACCTTCTGCGACCTAGATGAGTCTGTGTTCCACGTACACACAGATGGTGAGAGGTTGCTGCCCCTCTTCCATTATTTGAAGGGGCTGCTCCTCAATTTCAGTCTCCACTTCAGTCCCGCGCTCCTGATCTTTGGCCAGCTGGTGTGGAGGGGGCAGGGTAGGTTGGAGGACCTCCTTGTGGGTCTGCTCCTGGGCCTGGCCAAGATGGCTATCCACAGGTCCAAGTTAGACATGGCCCATGGGGTGTCATTCCGGCTGCCTGCCTCTCCTCCACGGCTTTGTGAGGTGCCCACCAGTGTGCTTGAGGCTTTCCATGACTGTTGGGCACTGCAGGGACTGGAGGGCGTAGTGGACACTGGGAATAACATTATTATTTAATTTAATATGTTTCCTTTGTCTTTTTTATGATTTGGGTTTTATTAGTTGTGACCCTCTAAAATGGGGGCACTTTTCTTTGATGACACTGGGGTAACCCAATGTTGTCTTTAAGGGTTTCAATTAAAAGAGTAGATAGGCTGTCCTTGGATATACTGCCCTTAAATATGCTGCACTTGGATATATTGCCCTTAGATATACTGCCCTTGGATATACTGCCCTTAGATATGCTGCACTTGGATATACTGCCCATAGATAGGCTGTCCTTGGATATACTGCCCTTAGATATGCTGCACTTGGATATACTAACCTTAGATATACTGCCCTTAGATATACTGCCCGTGGATATACTGCCCTTAGATATGCTGCACTTGGATATACTGCCCGTAGATATACTGCCCGTGGATATACTGCCCTTAGATATGCTGCACTTGGATATACTGCCCGTAGATATGCTGCACTTGGATATACTGCCCTTAGATATGCTGCCCTTGGATATACTGCCCTTAGATATACTGCCCTTGGATATACTGCCCTTAGATATACTGCCCGTGGATATACTGCCCGTAGATATGCTGCACTTGGATATACTGCTCGTAGATATGCTGCACTTGGATATACTGCCCATAGATATGCTGTCCTTGGATATACTGCCCTTAGATATGCTGCACTTGGATATACTGCCCTTAGATATACTGCCCTTGGATATACTGCCCTTAGATATGCTGCACTTGGATATACTGCCCTTAGATATGCTGCCCTTGGATATACTGCCCTTAGATATACTGCCCTTGGATATACTGCCCGTAGACATGCTGCACTTGGATATACTGCCCGTAGATAGGCTGCCCTTGGATATACTGCCCGTAGATAGGCTGCCCTTGGATATACTGCCCTCAGATATGCTGCACTTGGATATACTGCCCGTAGATAGGCTGCCCTTGGATATACTGCCCGTAGACATGCTGCACTTGGATATACTGCCCGTAAACATGCTGCCCTTGGATACGCTGCCCTTGGATATACTGCCCGTAAACATGCTGCCCTTGGATACGCTGCCCTTGGATATGCTGCCCTTGGATATACTGCCCGTAAACATGCTGCCCTTGGATACGCTGCCCGTGGATACGCTGCCCTTGGATACGCTGCCCTTGGATACGCTGCCCTTAGATATGCTGCACTTGGATATACTGCCCTTAGATACACTGCCCTTGGATATACTGCCCTTAGATATACTGCCCTTGGATACGCTGCCCTTGGATATACTGCCCTTGGATGTACTGCCCTTGGATGTACTGCCCTTGGATACGCTGCCCTTGGATACGCTGCCCTTGGATATGCTGCCTTTGCATATACTGCCCGTGGATACGCTGCCCTTGGATACGCTGCCCTTGGATACGCTGCCCTTGCATATACTGCCCGTGGATACGCTGCCCTTGGAAACGCTGCCCGTGGATACGCTGCCCTTGGATACGCTGCCCTTGGATATGCTGCCCTTGGATACGCTGCCCGTGGATACGCTGCCCTTGGATACGCTGCCCTTGGATACGCTGCCCTTGGATACGCTGCACTTGGATATACTGCCCTTAGATACACTGCCCTTGGATACGCTGCCCTTACGTACGCTGCCCTTGGATACGCTGCCCGTGGATACGCTGCCCTTGGATACGCTGCCCTTGGATACGCTGCCCGTGGATACGCTGCCCGTGGATACGCTGCCCTTGGATACGCTGCCCTTGGATACGCTGCCCGTAGACACGCTGCCCGTAGATACGCTGCCCTTGGATATGCTGCCCGTGGATACGTTGCCCTTGGATACGCTGCCCATGGATACGCTGCCCTTGGATACGCTGCCCTTGGATACGCTGCCCTTAGATACGCTGCCCTTAACTCGGTGCGGAGGGGGACTGGTAAATCGGAGCACCACCTCATGGGACTGCTCCTGGACCTGGTCAAGGTGGCCATCCACAGGTCCAGGCAGCGCACGGATAAGGAGGTCGTTTGACCCGACTGCCTGCCTCTCTTCTGCGGCTATGTCTGCGCCCGGTGTCCCTGGAGAGGGAGCATGCGGTGTCCGCCGGAGTACAGGTCGGTAATTGCTGGGTGACTGGAATCTTTGCCTGGTCTGAGGACCATTGATGCCACTGCTGATGTCCAGGTAACTGCGGAGGTAGCTCAGCATGAACAAATCGGTGAAGCCCTCAGATGTCACGCCATCATTTCATTGGGGGCTTCACTGAGCTCGCATTTGGTGATTACACCTCCTCCTGGGGCCTGTTCTCACATACTTCTTTCACAAATACTGTTGAATTCCCTGTATTAGCTTTGATGATGTGCACAGTGATCTTTGGGAACCCAACTTTCTCCGAGTGTGTTCTTGTACTGTAGCCCAAGAAACACAGGAACAAGAGGAGGCCATTCAGCCCCTCGAGACTGTTCACCATTCAATGAGATCCTGGCTGATCTGTACTAACTCCATTTACCGCCTTGGCTCCATATCCCTTAATAACCTTGACCAGTAAAAATCTATCGATCTGAGATTTGAAATTATGAATTGACCTAGCAGCTACTGCTCTTTGTGGGAGAGAGTTCCACACTTCTCCTTTATTCCTATTCTGTTCTTCCTAAATATTTTGTAATCAAGAATGTTGAGCTCCCAGTCCTGCTCCAGCCTAAGGCGCCTCTGTTAATGTTACATTGTAGGAGTCTACGTACTCCTAGCAAAAAATACTGAACTCAGAGAGGTTCAACAGAAAAGGTTTAATTAATGAGGCTGCATGCTGAACACAAAATGGAGTCAGAGACTACACAAAGTACAACTCTCTTTCATCAGTGCACAGCTTCGACTCCTCCTCCCCCGCTCTGGGCTTAACTATGTTGCAGATCGAGTTTCTTAAAGGTGTGATCCTTCTTTAAGGCATGACGCCTGATTTATAGTCTATGGACCGGAAAGCGGATTGTGTCTGCTCTGTGATCGGTACGCCACACAGCTCCCCCCAGAATCTGCTAGTAGGGAGTGTATGAACCGGTGTGGCGGCTTGATGGCACGGCCGGAACGGCTCTTGGCGGTTGGTGTCAGGAGCGGGGCGGTTGGACGCGTCGGGCTCTTAGGCGGTCTGCCCCGTGGTGGGGGTTGGCCCACTTGAACGGGTTCATCGGGCTCTAGGTGCACCAGCTTGAGCCGGTCGACCGACACCTTGTCAGTTCTGCCGCCCACTTCGATGAGGAAGAACTTGTTCCCCGTCTGGAGTACCTTGTAGGGTCCATCGTATGGAGGCCGTAGAGGTCCTCGGTGGGCGTCATGGTGCACAAAAACAAATTTGGCCATGTGCAGGCTAGGTGGTACATGGGTTGCTGGTTCGCCGTGCTGGCCGGTGGGTACTGGAGCGAACTGTTGTGCTCGGTTGGCGAAAGCGCGGCGTTGCTGGTCAGCCGACCAGGGGCTTGTGACAGTGGGCAGGAACTCTCCGGGTATGCGCAGCGGCTGGCCGTACACGAGTTCCGTCGCCGAGGCTTGCAGGTCTTCTTTGACCGCGGAGCGTAGGCCGAGTAGCACCCACGGGAGGCGGTCGATCCAAGCCTCGTCCTCGAGGCTGGCGCGGAGGGACGCCTTCATGGACCTGTGGAATCGCTCGCACAGTCCGTTGGCTTGGGGGTGGTAAGCTGTGGTGCAGTGAACGGCCACCCCGAGGTTTCGGGCGATGGCGGCCCACAGATCAGAGGTGAACTGCGGGCCTCTATCCAACGTCATGTCGGAGGGGACGCCGAACCGAGCGACCCAGGTACCGATGAACGCCCTCGCGATGTCGGCGGTGGTGGTGGTCGTCAGTGGAATGGCCTCGGGCCAGCGGGTGGTACGGTCCACGATTGTCAGCAGGTGCGTGTGACCTTGTGATGGCGACAGGGGGCCGACGAGGTCGATGTGGACGTGGTCGAACATTCTTTCTGGCATGGTGAACTCCTCGAGTGGGGCTTTGACGTGTTGGTGGATTTTGGCACGCTGGCAAGCTATGCAGGATCTGGCCCAGACGCGCACATCTTTGCGCAGGCCGCGCCAGACAAATCGGTTGGCTACCAGTCTAATGGACGCGCAGGTGCCGGGGTGTGAGAGGCCGTGGACGATGTCGAACACCCGTTTTTGCCAGGACGCCGGGACTACGGGGCGGGGTTGCGCCAAGGAGGTGTCGCATTTGACTGTGATGGTGGACGGGCCACAGGCGACGTCGGTCAGTCGCAGCCCTGGGAGGGTTGTGGGCGTGGAGAGCAGATCGGGGTCGGTGCGTTGCTCCGCTGCCAGTTGAGCATAGTCCACTGCCAGGTGGGCGCCATGGACGGCGGGGCGGGATAGGCAGTTGGCCACCACATTGTCTCGACCGGAGACATGCCAGATGTCCATGGTGAATTCGGACACTGCGGCGAGCTGGCGTTGTAGCCTGGCTGACCACGGGTCCGCAGATTTCGCCATCGCGAATGTCAGGGGTTTGTGGTCGACAAACGCGGTGAAGGGGCGGCCCTCCAGAAGAAATCTAAAATGGTGGACTGCCAGGTACAGTGCGAGGAGCTCGCGGTCAAAGGCGCTGTATTTGGCCTCCGGGGGGCGCAGTTGGTGGCTGAAAAAGGCCAGCGGTTGCCAGGCCCCGTCGACCCACTGTTCGTACACGGCGCCGACCACGTGGTCAGAGGCGTCCGTGGTGAGGGCCACCCTGGCGTTGGGCTGTGGGTGAGCGAGCATGGTGGCGTCGGCGAGCGCCTTTTTGGTCGAGTCGAAAGCGGTCAACATGTCCGCCGACCACTGGATCGCCATTCTGTCTTTCTTACCCCGGAGGGCTTTGTACAGGGGCCGCATGAGGGAGGCCGCTCCGGGAATGAAGCGGTTGTAAAAGTTGATCATCCCCAAGAACTCCTGGAGGCCTTTGATGGTGGTAGGCCGGGGGAACTGCTGGACGGCTTGCACCTTGGCGGGCAGGGGAATGGCTCCGTCCTGCGTGATGTGGTGGCCGAGGAATTCGATCCTGCTGAGGCCGAATTGGCACTTGGCTGGGCTGATGATGAGCCCGTACTCACTGAGCCGCTGGAACAGGGTGCGGAGGTGCTCGATGTGTTCCTGCTTGGAGGAACTAGCTACCAGGGTGTCATCCAGGTGGACAAAGAGGAACTTCAGGTCCCGGAGGACCGAGTCCATGAGCCGCTGGAAGGCCTGGGCCGCGTTTTTGAGGCCGAAGGGCATTCGGAGGAACTCGAATAGCCCAAAAGGGGTGATTATGGCCGTCTTGGGAACGTCCGTGGGGTGGACTGGCACCTGATGGTAACCGCGCACCAGGTCGACTTTGGAGAAGACTGAGCGGCCGGCCAGTCTAGCCGAGAAGTCTTGAATGTGCGGTATGGGGTACCGATCCGGCGTGGTGGCGTTGTTTAGGTGCCGGTAGTCCCCGCAGGGGCGCCATCCCCCGTCGGGTTTGGTGACGATGTGGAGTGGGGTGGCCCAGGGGCTGTTGGAGCGGCGGATGATGCCAAGCTGTTCCATTGTGGCGAACTCGGCCCGCGCGATCTCCAGCTTGGCCGGGTCCAGCCTGCGGGCGTGGGCATACACCGGTGGGCCTGTGGTGGGGATGAAGTGTTCTACCCCGTGCTTAGCAACTTTCGCGGAGAAGGTCGGGTTGGTGAGGGCTGGGAACTCAGCCAGGAGTGCTGAGTAGTCGTCCGTTGAGCGGGCGCGGCACTGCCACGCCATTTCGGCGGGTTGCAGGGGGGCCATGGCATCCGGGATAGGTGACATGGTGTTCATGTCCATGAGGCGGCGCTGAGGCATGTCGACCAACAGGCCGTGGGCGCACAGGAAATCCGCACCGAGGAGTGGGGAGAGCACCTTGGCACTGATAAACTCCCAGTGGTAGCGGCGGCCTGAGAGGTCGATGGTGACGGTGCGGGTGCCGTACGTCTGGATGTCGGTGCCGTTGGCGGCAGCCAGCACAGGGCCATGGCCGCCTCGCTGGATCTTGAGGGCGGACGCGGGGATGATGCTGCGCTGCGCGCCCGTGTCGCATAGGAAACGGCGTCCGGAGGCACTGTCCGTAACGTACAGCAGCGCGCCTGCTTGCCCCACGGCCATCGTGTAGGCCGGTGTGGGGGCGGTTGGAAACGTGCAGGGATGGCTGCAGCGGTGTGCCCGTGCGCTGAACCGGGTATGGAAGTAGCAGTAGCCCTGGATCGGAGGGCTTGGGGGACGTGGGGGCCTGGGGGGCCTGGTGGCCGAGCTGTGTGGCCGCGCGATAGAGGGTGGAGTGCACGCCGATGCTGCGGAGGCCAGGTCGGGGGTGACGGCGTGGTTGGAGCCGGCGGACAGGAGCTTATCGGCTTCGTCGGCCAGGGCCTCGAGGTCCATGAGGCTGGACGCCACGATCGCCGGGCGGATGCTGGGAGGTAGTTGGCGGATAAAGAGCGTGCGGAAGAGGGAGCCGGGCAGTTTCTCGTCGGTCAGAGCAAGCATGTGTGAGAGCAAGCCTGATGGCGTGGAGTCACCGAGGCCCGGGAGGTCGAGGAGGTGGCAGTTGCGCAAAAATTGGGAGGCTGTGAATTTTTTAAGGAGCGCGGCCTTGAGATGTGCGTACTTGCCATCCTCCGAAGGCTTTTGTAGTGTTGTCCAGACTTTCGTGATTGTGGAGCTGCCCAGGGAGGCGAGGAGGTAGTCGTACATCGTTGCGTTGGCGGTGAAGCCGCGGAGTTGGAATTGCGATTCGGCTTGCAGGAACCAGGCGGTGGCTAGGTTCTCCCTGAACTCCGGCAGCTTCACAGAAACAGCGTTTGTGTCAGCCATGGTTACGCTTAGGAGTCGTCCTGAGCATCGGGGTCACCAATGTAGGAGTCTACGTACTCCTAGCAAAAAATACTGAACTCGGAGAGGTTCAACAGAAAAGGCTTAATTGTTGAGACTGCATGTTGAACACAAAATGGCGTCAGAGCCTACACCAAGTCCGACTGCCTTTCATCAGTCCACAGCTTCGACTGCTCCTCCCCCGCTCTGGGCTTAACTATGTTGCAGATCGAGCTTCTTAAAGGTTTGATCCTTCTTAAAGGCATGACGCCTGATTTATAGTCTACGGACCGAAAAGCAGATTGTGTCCTTTCTGTGATCGGTACGCCACAACAGTACATTTAAGACTAAAGAAAAATCCTGTAGCTTGTAACAGGAGAGAGACAGAATCTTATCTCTTCACCTTTTCCCCCTATTTCTTTATCTCGTCTGAATTTTCAACCTCTGATGTTTCCTATTTAACTCAATTTTGTACTGATTTAAAATCTCGTGGGAAAGACCATTTCTCAGGCTTGTATTGGCTCTCCTGTTTAAACGTTTTCTCCTCCATTGGTGGAAGGAAGGAGTATAGTGACATTGAGTATGGATGAGAAGGAGGTACTGGGGACCCGGTCGAGGGTTCCGTACCTTTCCCAGTTCACTTTCCAGAACCACCACAACTGACACTCTCCCTTCTGGTATCATACTCTGTAATACACTTTGGATTTGCTTAAATGCATCTTTGACTTAGAGTCTTGGAGATGTAACGTCACAGAAGGAGTCCATTCGGCCTATCGAGTCCGTGCCGGCTCTCTGTAGAGC